>NW_016107763.1:1292099-1533821 GCF_001604975.1 Cebus imitator
AGAATCAATATTGTGAAAATGACCATCATGCCCAAAGAAATCTACAGATTCAATGCAATTTCCATCAAAATGCCATCATCGTTCTTTGCAGAACTGGAAAATAAATCCTAAAATTCATATGGAACCAAAAAAGAGCCTAGACAGCCAAAGCAATACTAAGCACAAAGAACAAATGGAGGCATCACATTACTCAACCTCAAATTAAACTACAAGACTATCATTACCAAAACAGTTTGTTACTGGTGTAAAAATAAGCATGAAGCCCAATGGAACAGAATAGAGAACTCAGAAATGGAGTCAAATACTTAAAACCAACTGATCTTCAACGAAGCATGCAAAAACGTAAATTAGGGAAAGGACACCCTATTCAATAAGTGGTATTGGGAAAACTGGCAAGCCACATGTAGAAGAATGAAACTGGATCCTCATCTCTCTTACTAAAGAATCAATTCAACATGGATCAAAGACTTATCTCTAACACCTGAAACCATAAAAATTCTAGAAGATAACATCGGAAAAACTCTTTTAGACATTAACCTAGGCAAAGAATTTATAATTAAGGCCCCAAAGCAGCAAAAACAAAAATAAATAAATGAGGCCTAATTAAACTAGAAAGCTTCTGTACAGCAAAAGAAATAATCAGTAGGGTAAACAGAAAACCCACACAGTGGGAGAAAATATTTGCAAACTATGCATCCAATAAAGGACTAATATCCAGAATCCGCAAGGAACTCAAACAAATCAGCAAGAAAATAACAACTAATCCCAACAAAAAGTAACCAAAGATTATGAATAAACAATTCTCAAAAGAAGATATACAAATAACCAAAAAACATATGAAAGAATGCTCAATCACTGATTATCAGGGAAATGCAAATGAAAACCATAATGAGATATCACTTTACTTCTGCAAGAATGGGCATAATTAAAATGTCAAAAAATAATACACATTGGTGTGGATGTGGTGAAAGGGAACAATTTTACACTGCTGGTGGGAATGTAAACTAGTACAACTACTATGGAAAACACTATGGAGATCCCTTAAAGAACTAAAAGTAGAACTACCTCTTGATCCAGCAATCCCCAAAGGAAAATAAGTCATTATATGAAAAAGAAAAAGACACAATTTGTAGTACAATTTGCAGTTGAAAAGACATACAACCAACCTAAGTGCCCATCAACCAACAAGTGGATAAAGAAAATATGGTATACCTATGCACCATGGAGTACTACTCAGCCATAAGAAGGAATGAAATAATGTCTTTTGCAGCAACATGGATGGAGCTGGAGGCACTATTCTTAGTGAATTAACTCAGGAATGGAAAACCAATTATCGTATGTTCACGCTTATAAATAGGAGCTAAGTTAAGAAATGCAAAGGCCTAAGAATGACATAATGAACTTTTGGGACTCAGGAGAAGGCTGGTAGGGAGGTGAGGGATAAATGACTACATACTGGATACAGTGTTTGCTGCTCAGGTGACGGGTGCACCAAATCTTAGAAAATCTCAGAAACCATCACTAAAATCGTATCCACATAACCAAAAACCACCTATACGCCCCAAATTATTGAAATAAAAAAATAAAATAAAAGTACCCTAAGTGCTTCTGATACATGGCTAGGGTTGAGTGAAAATATGATACTAGTTGAGTTTGAACATGAAGTTACTTGTACAACATTAGGTTTGAATTCTTATGCTGCTTTGCAATATGTTTCTATAGTTTAAGACCCACTTTAAAATTTACTTTGAGCCAAGGGAGAAGATAATTATTTTTTTAGAGGAATATAAGTATACATAAACATATACATACATTGATATGGTTATCTAATGAGGCAAACTTTAAGAAACAGAAAATGCCATTTAAAAATGACAACCATTTTTACTCTTCAAAGAACTTCTCTTAGTGGTTCTTTCAAGTCAGGAAGAAACCTCTTGTTCTGAGTAAGAGTTGCTTAAGGACATTTGGTTTCACTTGATGTCATTTGGCTTGGTAAGAGCCTAGGTACTTCTGCTCAATAGCAGCTGGTATCACATCACACCTCCCCCTTACTATGAGGAAAGACTGCAGAGCCAGGCTGGGAGCAGATTGGCATGGGTAAAAAGAAACTTTTTGGAAGGATGATGATCCAAATTCAGACTCTGTTATGCATATGAGGTTCAAAGTTATTAGAGTGTCTCAGAAGGACTGGAGAGCCCGGCCAAAGGTTGAGCTTGATCAAAAGGACCTCCAGAGTCCCTATGGAAAGACTATCATAGGTGGGGTCATCTGTACTACTGCCTTTAGAACCACACCAGGACATCATATTTTTTCAAAGAATCATGTGTTATTCAATATGATGTAACTTGGGACAATGACTGTATACATGTGTGCATCTGTATTTCTCACTAGCAATAATGTTATACATATGGGGGAATGATGGCTGAGCCTCACATTGGAGAGAGAGGCTTCCTTGTCCGGCTGGAGCTGCTAAGTCTTTAACTTCTGGGGAAAGGGTATTAGGAAATGACTGCCTTCTGATCATTTGGGACTTTCTCAATTCAGTGAAGAACATTACAATTCATAAAAATATGTGTTTCTTTTTCCTACATATTAAATAAATAAAAACAAATAATTTGGAGAATTAGGTACAAATAACAAAGCCAAAGAAGTAAAAAGTCCCTCATCCCAATTAGAAGACTGTTTTTTATTAACCTTGAAGTAAGACAATGTTGAACTCTGCAACTGAATTTTTGAACTCCACTTATCTCATCAAAGTGGGGAGTATATTGTATATATGCATAAACATTTATAGAGTAAAATATTTTGAAGTACTTTAGAAAACATAATTCCAAAATTTTTCCGAGTGGCTGAGCTGAACCTGGCATCCCAACAATGAGGCTACAGCAGGACAAGGAGATATTTAGCTGGCTAAGTGGTACAATGCTGCCCTGTCTATACCTTTTAAAGATTTTAGACCCTTTAATGAGTGGATGAACTCAAACTTACTAGGTATCGTTGATATGTATTTTGAAATTTCACCATGAGAAGTTTATTTTATGCCCTTAATAAAGCAAATTTCCTTGGGAAAATCAGAATTAGTATATTTAATTTGGCTGCTTTCTTCTTCATACCTGGTTGAGACAAACACAGTGAAGAGTTGGCAATTTCGATTCACTGGGAAAAGAAAACAATAATGGCTCTTGTGTGCTTTCTGAGGAGTCCGGCTCTGGATGATATCCTCCAGAGGCCACATGAGGAAACCACCTTTTGGGATAAGGAAGATGAAAGAGCCAATGGCAGTTGAGGGCTAAGATGGGTGGGTGGGAGGATGTCAATATGACCATCACTGTGTATCTACAGATTCAGGACCAAAAGAAAAAATTAAGAGCACTGGGTTTCAAAGTTAGTACAGGAGGATAGGAAAAGATGATAGAGTATGTCTATTAAAAATTTCTTTTAAATCCCCTTCTTCCCTACTGATTCCACTGTATGTTTCTGCAAACTTATTTGTACCAAAAATATTTTTAAAGAGTATCCAAAAATTATGGATTGCAGGAGGAGCTATTTTGTTTTTTAACAAACATGCATCTACAATGCGGACATAAGAGAACCTGCATTTAACATGTTTACAATCTAGTTTTATATATCAGTAAAATGTGCAATAGAGATTAATTCATAGCTAAATATTAAATTAATTAATATTATTCAATTTTTTCCTTTCTCTACTTAAATTCTTTCTGTGGTGGACCTCTTAGGCTGATATAAAACAACTTAGAAAATACCAATATTTAGAAACAACTTAGAAAACAACATTGTAGGGACTCTGATGATTGCTATACAATGAAAGCACAGCCAAATATATCGGGTTAATAAACATAGATGCCAAAATTAAATAGGCCAAATGGAAAAGAAACAGGCAGAGGGTATGAGCAGCCAAAACTTATGGCTGCAAGATCTCCAGCAGTAAACAATGGGATTTTGCACACCATGGTTCTTTTCCCCAAGACCAGGGTTGACTGGCAACGACAGGAATACAGAATGAAAAGAGAAGAAACAGAGGCAGCCCTTATTTCTTGCCTCTGGATCCGTTCCTATAAATTATAAGGCTCTTAGTTATGTCCCTTCCACTGAAGAGAATTTTGTCTGAAAGTAAGGGAAGACTGGGAGGAATGTGTTTCTTAAGAAAGCCATGGCTCTAATTTGGTGGTTGCCAAGAATTTGAGTGAGGAAGAATAGCTGGTGGGAAGGTGCCTGTTTTTTCAGTCTTAAATCACTCAGGCCTCCTGCATTGTCCCAGTGAGATAGAGGCATGAATGCCTGGGTTATATAGTGGGAAGAGACTCTGAGATTCATTCATTGAATGTCATAAAAATAATAATAAACTTTTATTAAGTGCTTCTTCTATGTGAGTAGACTCTGTACTAAGCATTTCACATGAATTATTTTATCATTGTCTTATTCTGACTCTGAGAGAGGTCATACCATATTACCCTGTTTTAGAGAAGAAAAAACGAAGGCTGATGAGGTAGACAGGATAATGGACCCTCAGAGATGCCCATATCTTAGCCTCCCCCAAATTTGTGACTATGTTATGCTATCTTGACAAAGGGACTTTGTGGAGGTGATTAGGTTAAGGATCTTGAAATGGAGATATTAGCCTGGATTATCCTGGTGGGCCCAGTGCAATTACTGGAGTCCTTATAAAGGGTTGAGAAAGGATTCGAAGATGGAGGCAGGACCCAAAAACTAAGGAATGCAGGTGGCCTCCAGAAGCTAGAAGTGGCAAGGAAATGAGCTCTCCTCTAGAGAAGCTTTCCTCCTTCCCAGAGGAATGCAGCCCTGCCAACAAAGTACAGTAAGACCCACTTTGGACTTCTGGACCTCGGAACAATAAGATAATACATTTGTGTTGTTTTAAGCCACTACATTTGTGGTAATTTGTTACAGCAGCAAGAGGATACTAATACAACTGAGAAGGGTTAAGAAACTTTCACAAGATTACATTGCAAATAGCCACAGAACCAGGATTTGTACTTAAGAAGTCTCTCCTGAAGCTTCCTAGCCATCAGGCTGCACTACATCCCCATTCCTCCCTAGACTCTACTAGCTCCTAAATATCCTTTAGAGAAGCCTACTGCGATTCCTAATTTAATGATTTAATTTTATCCTCAAGTTAGTTGGTGTTAGTATCCTCATTTTGTGGATGAGGTTACTCAGGCTTAGAGAATTGAAATTTAAAGAACTGAAATTTAAAGAACTCAAATTTGAACCCAGGTCAATCTAACTGACCTTTGGTCCAAATTTTAGCCTCTTTATCATATTGCAATATACTAATATTTGACTAGTATTTATTATGTATCTGATATTACTCAATATTTAATAAATTGACTAATATCAGATAAGTATTGACTAATAATATATTAACTCATATCAGATATAAATATTAGTGAATATTTATTGCATATCCGATAAATGCCAGCAGAAAACAGAAACTAAAATTTGAGTACTTTGGACCTCAGTAATTGAAGACACCTAGAGGGCTCATACAGGAGTCACTGAATGAACTATGCTCCAGGAATATTCTGCTGCAAAGGGTTGGTCATGAAATTCTTGGATATAAAGTCACCATTGACACAGGCTTTTCAATCTCATGAATTTCCTGATTAGAATTAGCTAGGCTACACTCTGAAACAATTTAAGTGTCAATATATTTAGTTAGCTCTGATTGCTTAGCTAATATGACCAAATTTAATATAGGTAAATATAGCAAATAATATTTTGAGGTTATTAAAATATCAGCCCACATATCTGGCTATCATGATAGAAGAATCATTGCAACCCCAATAACACATATCAAGGATCGCCTGAATGAGAGGATACTCTGCTTATACAAGCTCAAATATTTGGAAACATAAAAGTAGCTAGCTAGCCAAAGGGTATGGAAATGAAGTGCATGCTCCTGAGAACTTTATGATTCCCAAAAGCCAGTACCTTAGTGAATTACAATAACCTAATTAAAATATCACATCCTTTTATTATGTTATGTTATTCTTACCATAATATAAAGGACAAAGTAATATATAATACCATTATATAGAAAATGGACCTGTGCAGAGAACCAGAATACAAAGTTAATTTTTGTATCATAATTTCACCAAGCTAGAGTTTGTAAATGGAACAAATAAAGAAAAACACTCGCACATACGTCATGCTCCTCTGATTCCCTATGCTTGAGCCTCAAATCTCCTCTACTTCACAGACACACTACTAGAAACAGTCACCAGGATACAAAATAAAACTGCGGCACATGAACAAAACATTTGCAGCCAAAAAGCATTAACACTACTCTGGGAACTCTTCTTTTTCCTGTTTTTGTTTTTGAGACAGGGTCTCACGCTGTCACCTAGGCTGGCTGCAGTGTAGAGGTGCAATTATAGCTCATTGCAGCCTTGACCTCCTGGGTTCAAATGATCCTCCTACCTCAGCCTCCTGAGTAGCGGGGATTACAGGAGTGCAGCATCATGCCCCAATATTTAATTTTTAGAATTTTTTATAGAGACAAGGTCTCATTATGTCACCCATGCTGGTCTCAAAACTCTTGGGTTCAGGGACTCCTCCCACACTTTTGAGGCCATAACAATCATGCTTGTGATGTGTTAATATGTGTCCACTCTGCAAGTCTCTGAATACTGAAAGCACATGTTCCAGATTCCAGCTTCAGTGTCTGCATTTATAGAAACAAGTGTCCCTGAACCTGTTGAGAATACAGCAAAAGGACTAATAAGCAGGAGGTTAAGTGTCCCAGAGTAAACAAGCAGTTCCTTTTTAACAAAGTCTTTTTGCCTAGGGGTACTCAAGCCATTTCCTGATGGTGCTGGGCACACAGAGAAGCAGCCACCACTTCACTGTCCTTCAATGCACAGAGGCATTGATGCATTTAATAGCACCAGTGACTTCAAAGACTTGATGAGTCTAAACTCCTACCTGGAAATGAGTAGACACTGAAAATAACTAGTAAAACACGCCTATAAAAGCTCCCAAAAGGTGGTGAAGGGATTCTGGGACTTAGAAAGTTTACTATATGTGATTAATATATACTTGGAATTCACACAGTGTTGGAATCAATCTCAGAGATGCTCCCTTCCAGCTGAGAGCTGTTACATTATTAGGCTTGAAACATAAATCAGTTCTATCTCTTATATAAGGTCAGGACATCTCAAATAAAAGCCAGACCTGCATAACATTTCAGGGGCAAACAAGAATGGTGTGTGAATAACAGAGTAACACCAAGAAGTTTCTGACCATTACTTCCTCTCTAGTAATAGATAGCTGCAGTACTGTTCCCAACTTTACATAGTCACACAATGAGAACAATGAAACTCAGAAGTCAAGCAATAGATTCAAGGCTGCCTAGTGAAACAGCAAAGCCAAAGCCAGAATTTAACATTTTGGGGTCCTGATTAGAGATGTTTTTCTAGTTTCTGATTTAGAGATCTATTTCTTTGAGCCAGTTCCTCCTTCTAGTGTAAAAACATTTTAGAATGCCTAACAAGAAATGAATATGGGGTGTCAGGGATTAGGGGAGGTGAAGAATGAGAAACTTGGAGTTTGCAAGCGATTGTCATAATTACAAGGGTCCACAGAAGGCTTTTCAAGGAAGCAAGTCATTGCTCTGTGGCACTTCTGCCTGGAAATGTTTTAAACTTCAGTTTTTATTCTTCAAGGTCCGTTAATAGTTTGCAAAGTGGGCAAACTAATGAGACTTTTGAATGACAAAGCTTTTAAAAGTATGATGCGCCTTTGTTCATCCAAACTTTAGGATTATGCCAATATTTTATGGAGGTATGTGAAGGAAAACTATTGGTTAGAGTTAAGAATAGAAAAAGAACTAGAACTTTCACCTCCAAACAAAAAGAAAACGACAATTACTTTTAGTTGTTAAATATGTCACTTTTAAAGAAGGACAAATGTGTTTATTTTTAATATAAATCCCACTTCTATCCTAATCACAGAGAATCAGTCAGGCATATTTTACTTCAAAAAGCTCAGGCGTAGTATTCCATGGTATGCAACAAGAGAAACAGGACCACTAGAGCAGGGAGGGTGAAGGGGTTGAAAAACTAACTCTTGGGTACCATGCTCAGTACCTGGGTGATCATTCATACCCCAAATCTCAGCATCATATCACACAATATACTCAGGTAGTAAACCTACACATGTACCCCCTGAATCTAAAATAAAAGTTGAAAAAAAAGTTCAAGTGAATTATGCAGCTTTTCTCTGCAAAACTCGTCAAAAGTGATTTGCAACATGATCTCGGAAACTTTCTCTAGGCATGGCATTCTGCACTAATCCTTCATTAATGTGCAGCTCCGGACTGTTAACTATGTAGGCACAAAACTCTAGAGGTGTGCAAAAAGGCATGGCTAGCAGACTGGCATTCCTCACCACCACGCACTCTTCTCTCTCAGGCATCCTAAACCTTGAACACAGCACAGGAGAGATTTGTCACATCAGGACAGCAGATAGAAGGAGAGGATAAAGAGACCAAGGTGCAGCTAAGAAGGAACAGGGTAAAGAGAGCAGAGTAGAAGGAGTGTGGCCTCCAGCCCAGCTTCAGTGAGGTGCCTGCACTTAACCTGGTTTACTTGGCAATCTAGATTTTGAGTGAATCATATGTTTTGAATGTCAAAAAGCCAAAATGGGCATATTTGTTTTAAATGAAGTAAACATACTACGTTGTTTTGTTTCTGAGCCTCCTGGAATATTCTCCTCACTAGCTGGGCCTGTGCTGTGTGTACCCTCCTCCATTTAGATGTTATGCTTCTATTACTGCAGCTCATATTACATGAGGTAATTTAGTAGGCATGTCTGTTGTGTCTGATGGCTCTGGGGTCAACTAAGCTGGTTTTTGAGAGAATAGCAAGTTAAAGCAGGATGGACTTCCTACTGCCTTTAATTTGACGTCCAAAATCCTTAAGGTGGCTTAGTATGTCCAAGGCATCTAGCAGTGAGGCCCACGTCTCTCTGTTCACTCATACATGCTTCAGAGCTGTTCCTTCTGCTGACCCCATTGCTTGGAATATTCTCTTTTCTCTTCACAGTGCATATCCGAACCCCTCTTGGCCCCAGATCTGCCTAGTTCCAATTAGCACGTCTACCACAGGGCAGCTTTTCCTAATTTCTCTGATATGCTCTAGTATATACTCTAATATACCCTTTTATAATGTCCCCATAATTGTCTAACAGTTATCACAATTGTAGTCATTAAATCCTTTATGAATTTTTTTTTCGTGTCTGCTTTATTCATAGAACTGTCAGTTTCATGAAGGCGTGTCTCTGTGATGTTCATTAGTTCCACTTGTGCCTAAAATGAGTGAAGTTAGGGAACACTACACTGACTGCAGCCCGGTTGAGTGGCTTATACTTCATAGTGGAGGAAAGAAAGCTCTGGGAGGACTCTTATGCACAGGACTTAAACAATACAAGCAGTAATTACAGAATATTAATCCAATGGTAAACACACAGGATGAATTGAAGAGGGAGAGAGACTAAAAGCCTTGGAATATTTCACATGGAAGGGCTGGCAGTGAGAACTCACACAGAGAGGCCTATTCCCAAGAACTGGAAGGCTTCCTTTATCTAAGCATCCCTTGGTTGTAGGCATTGTAAGAGGGAGGACCAGTACCCAGATGATTCAGTTGGAGCTAAAGAAACTATTTAGAAAGAATATGAGGGAAATCTTTCATTTTTATCCTTATGGCTTCGAATATATTTCTAAGAGACAGAAAAATGTGGTAAGGACCATCTTTGGAAAAAATAATTACTACTTCACTTAATTGAGATTTCACAATCACTTTAAAAAGTAATTTTGTACACATATATCATTTCACATTTTAAACTGTATGTTGTTTGTGGATGTGAACTTAGATAACAGCCTTCGCATTTTAAACTGTATGTTGTTTGTGGATGTGAACTTAGATAACAGCCTTCATAGGTACAACTTGCCTCAATTTCCTTAATACATATTAGCTAGTTCTTCCTTTGATGATTAAGATAGACTTTTATGTATAAAATATATAGTTCTATTTCAGTTAAGCCCCAAATGATTAATTTTGGATAATTGAATGTTTTTGAAGAAGCCAAGTATCCTTAGAATACTTATGCTTTCACTATACACCTGTTTAAAAATAAATACAAATGAACTTTTACTACTTCTTGGTTTTGAATGAAGCCCATTCTTCCCAAGCCATACAAGGTGAGACATGTTGCCTTGTGGCACATATGCCCTTCTCACAAAACTGATGCTTTGTGGCAAAGTAGGAAGTTCAAATTATATGAAGAACAAAGTTATCCCCCAGATTTTGTCCTTCCTAGAACCAGATAGACTATGTTTAATGTTTCAAAATTCATTACTGAATTTTCCATCATTACTTTTAAACAGGACCTATGCTCAAATAACTTGATTGATGCACACAGTTTTTGGCCAAAATGTACTATGAATACTTTTTAAATGTTCATGCTATCATATTTATTTTAATGCACAATTACTGGGCAAATATCTTTTAACCTCAAGAAGTTCAAGGCATTTAAATGAAGATTTAAATTTCAGAATACTGAGATTTTTACCTTTACAGAGTTGACTTTATCTTCTCTGTCCACCCTACTGTGTTAGAACCTGGAATTTGATTCTGTCTGTACAGTCTTCCATTATTTCCCCTTTATCTGTGACTCCATTTTAAGATACATGACAAACTAGCTATGAAAAATAATGAAATTCCTCCTTTGGTGATAATATAAACTGGAAATGTACATCCTGAAATGTTTTACATGAGTGGATTTATTCATATTAATTATGGCTCACATATATAATTCATTTGAAAAGGTTCTCCTACAGGTTTTAGAAATTACATCTCTAAAAAATGAAAAAAAATGACAAATAGTGCATGTGTACACATGCATAGTGTGTGAATACTCATTAGGGAAAGTAACATTTCAGAGTCTACTGTGGTATTACTCTCCTTTACAGTATTTAGCAGTGTTAGCCAATCTGAAGGTACAGCTACAAACTGCTGCACTGTAGTACTCAGTCATTAGCGTTTGTGAAAGCTCTTCACATGCAGGGCATTGAACCAGAATTTCTAAACTTCATGGTGTAGATGCCTCTAGGTATATTTTCTGTAAAATTAAATTCTGTAATTGGAACACTGTTTTCCCATTGGATTCAATTTTTGAATGAGAAATAAATTCCAAAGGTAGTAAAGTCAAAGGAAATAGTATCTCTGGGGGTAGGGTGGGGTGGGGTGAGGTGAAGATCCTGTAGGAGATAACAGAAGAGATGAAGGTGAGGAAGTGGCTAGCTTCTCATGCACTGTTTTAGCCACCTTATGTGAAGAGTACACCTTAAAAATTAGATTGGGGGAGGAAAAGCATTAGGAAAAATAGCTAATGCAAGTGCTGGGCTTAATACCTGGGCAATGAGTTGATAGATGTAGCAAACCACAATGGCACATGTTTACCTATGTAACAAACCTGCACCTCCTGCACATATACCCCAGAACTAAAAATAAAAATAAAGTTAGGTCCAAGGAGAGCTGCTTCTTCTGGCTGGTCTGTAGAATGATAATGTGTTGTGACATGAGGCCAGACAATGAAATAATGCAATGAACTTCCAAGAGCCACATGAATTAATAGTATTAATAATAATAAGAGAAAATCTGTATGTACCTATGCAACAACCCTACATGATCTACACATGTACTCTGAACCTAAAGTACAATTAAAAAAAGAAAATCAACAGCAA
Source organism: Cebus imitator (assembly GCF_001604975.1). NCBI lineage: Eukaryota > Metazoa > Chordata > Mammalia > Primates > Cebidae > Cebus > Cebus imitator. The sequence continues at coordinate 1,303,885 of NW_016107763.1, forward strand.
AAAAAAAACCCATTTAAAAATATCTTTGTGCTCTTCTTGGTCTATAATGCCCATCCTCTACTCCCAAAGAGCCTAGCACATAAGGTTGCCACACTTTACAAAAAAACAGGTTTTTTAGTATAGATGTGATGTTTAATACTGAGCATCAACTTGATTGAATTGAATGATACAAACTATTGATCCCGAGTATGTCTGCGAGGGTGTTGTCAAAAGAGATGAACATTTGAGTCAGTGGGCTGGGGAAGGCAGATCCACCCTTAATCTGGTGGGCACAATTTAATCAGCTGTCAGCAAATATAAACAGGCAGAAAAACATGAATAGGAGAGACTGGCCTACCCTTCTGTCCTACATCTTTTTCCCATGCTGGATGCTTCCTGCCCACAAACACTGGACTCCAAGTTCTTTAGTTTTGGGACACAGACTGGCTCTCCTTACCCCTCAGCTTGCAGACAGCCTATTGTGGGACCTTGTGATTGTGTCAGTTAATACTTAAACTCCCATATATATAATATATACGTATATATGTGTATGTATTTAGGTATATATGTGTATGTGTGTGTGTGTGTGTGTGTGTGTGTATATACACACATATGTATGTATGTATATGTATATATCCTATTAGTTCTGTCCCTCTACCCTAACTAATACAGATTTTGGTACCAGGAGTGGTTCTAGAGGAACAGAATATTAAGGATGGAGTTCTTTCCTTGGTTTTGGGGTTTCTGGAGTTGGCTGCCTAATAGGATTAGACCCCAAAATGCTAAGACTCTACTTTTAATAGTATGGAGAACATTGATAGACCTTGGTGTGAACTGCTTAGAGAGTTATGCAAAATAAATGCATTTGACACTCCTGATTCACTGCTTGTGAGAGGAGTTTAGTGACTCTATACAAAATACCTTTGAGTGTATGTGGAGAACCAGGGAACATAATGAAGCTGGTTGGTTATGTCTAACTTCAGTGGACAAAGTGATAAAAGAAAGTGATGAACTCGAGGATTCTGTCTCCCAGCTTCAGAAGCAGATACTGAGCCTAAAATCTGCTAGATTTCCCTGAGTGAGAGTCTTATCTCCTGTAGAGAAAGAGCTGAAAAATAGATACAAGTTCTTACCATGCAAGTGGTTGACCTGCAAGGAAAGATGCATGCCCAGTCTGGCCAGGTGTCTACTGTCAAAGTGAGGGCATTGATTGGAAAAGACTGGGATGCAGCAACTTGGAAGGCTGATGTGTGGGAGGACACGGATGAAGCTAGGGACACTGAGTTTGTAAACTCTGAAGAACCATTTTTGCCAGAAGAAAGAGCTTCCCTGTCCCCAGCAGTGGCAACATCCTCTTCCTGACCCATGCTGCCATCAGACTTTCTACCTTTGTCTGAAGAGATAAACCTGCACTGCCTGAGGCAACAGTGACTCTCCTGAGGCAGTTGCCAAGCAAGATAATGTTGATTCTTCTCAGCAGCCACCCTCAACACCTCTGTTTGCTTCTAAACTTAGAAGTCGACTAAAGTCCCAGTGGGACCCTAGAGGTGAGGTTAAAGGCGTGACCCATGAGAAGGTGCTCTACACTCAAAAAGAACTGTTTGAGATCTTTAATGTATATAAACAGAAATCTGGAGACGAGGCATGGGAATGGGTTTTAAAGGTGTGGGATAATGGCGGAAGGAACATAGAGTTGGATCGGGCTGAATTTATTAATTTGGGCCTACTAAGTAGAAACTCTGCTTTTAATGTTGCCAGTTAAAAAGGATTCTAATAGTTTATTTGCTTGGTTAGGTGAAATATGGATTAAAAGATGACCAACTGTGAGAGAGCTGGAAATGCCTGATCTCCCTTATTTTATATAGAGAAAGGGATCCAATGGCTTAGGGAGATTGGGATGGTGGAGTGGATTAGTCACTTTAGATCTACTCATCCTAGCTGGAGGGTGAGGGTAGGGATGCTCCAGAAGATATACCCTTGACCACTTCCTTGTGAAATAGATTTGTGAGGGCGGCACCTGCATCTTTGAAGAGCCCTGTAATTGCTTTTCTCTGTATGTCAGATCTAATGGTTGGAACCGCAGTCAACTACAAAATTTAAATACAATGGGAATAATTGGATCCCGAGGTGGCAGGGACCAAGTGACAGCACTCAACAGTCAAAGGCATGGTGAGCATAGCTACCATAATGGACAGCAGATGCAAAGCAGCAATCAGAATAGTCTGACTCGTGAGCATAGCTACCATAATGGACAGCAGAGGCAAAGCAGCAATCAGAATAGTCTGACTCACGTAGAGCTCTGTCATCGACTAATTAATCATGGCATTCCTAGAAGTGAAATTGATAGGAGGCATACTGCATTTCTACTTAATTTATACAAGAAGAAAACTTCTATATCAAATGAACAAAAGACTAATTTGAATTATAAAAACAGAATCATGGCCCCTCAATTAATTTCCAGACTTGAGCCAGTTTACAGACCCAGAGCCCCTTGAATGAAGGGGAGGCTGGTGCTCTTGAAGAAGGACCCCGCTACATTATCAACAATTTGTGGAGTGAATATTTCTCCCATCCTTCCCCAAGGAGACCTCCAGCTTTTTTCTAGGGTAACTGTAGATTGGGGAAAGGGAAATAAAAAGACATTTTGGGGAGTACCAGACACTGGCTCTCAGCTGATATTGATTCCAAAGGACCCAAAACATCATTGTGGTCCTCCCGTTAAGATAGAGGCTTATGGAGGTCAGGCAATTAATGGGGTTTTAGCTCAGGTGTGACTTACAGTAGTCCAGTGGGTCCCTGGACTCATCCTGTGGTCATTTCCTTAGTGCCAAAAGGCATAATTGGCATAGACATACTTAGCAGCTGGCAGAACCCCCACAATAGGTATGTCCCGAATATTGAATAGAACTCACTTATACTAAAAAATATTCATCATTTATCTGAAATTGAAATTTATCTGGGCCTCTTGTGCTTTATCTAATATTCCTACTAACATAGCACTTTAGACTTAGAAAATATTTGTTGGGTGATTTGATTTTCTTTGCTTGGGATTATAGAAGAGTGTCTTTTCAAGCTTGCTGATTTTTATTTTTGTCACAGATTTTAAAAATTCAAATGAATTCCATAACTTGAGCCAAGCTTCTAAAACATAAGCAGGGAGTTACCCTCACAGGGAAGGAGAATAGAACCCAGCTCACTCCAGGCTGCATCCATTGCTACTGTTTGACATTTGTTTCTTTAGCCCAGGCTTCTCATTTTAGATGAGAAAAGGAGGATCACAGAGGAGGGTGACTGCAAATCCAGTGTCTTTGCTTTGAATCATACTGTCTTGGCTTATACAGGTGACTCTGCTATATAAGAATGAGTTATATTCCTAGAGTTAATTTACAAGCTTCATTACAGCACAGAACACATTGTCCTCTTCAGAAAAAGCTATAACACTGAAGTTAGATTATTAGGCAATCCAACAAGGCAGCTGAAAAACAAAATACCTGCCATGAAAAAAATTAGGGGGAAAATAAACTATTTCAAATAAATTACAGGTAAGATACGTTTTCCTGGACTAGTCTGAAAATGTAATGATCATGGTGTTAGTGAGACAGTGTGGAAGCAGGCAAATAAATATTCTATATTCTTTTTTTTTTCAGCTTCAGGGATACTGATAAATGGAACATGGATAGGGAGAAGACTGATTTGGCAGTGACAGTAGAAAATGCACAAAAATAATGAGTGAATAAAGAAATGGAGTCTCTGCTAATCTTTGCCAAACATGTAGACAGCTGACAACATTCTAGCAACATCTTAAGTGTTTTAACCATCCTCACCTGCCCTGTCACTTCATTCTCCTATAAAGTTACAACTCTAAAGAAAGAAAAGCCTTCCACATTTAACACACTCCATTTGTCTATTCATTAATACAATAAAGAGTTAAATATGTGGGCCAGGCATTGTACAAGGCATTGGTGACACACAGGTAAACAAACAGAAATGGTTTCTGCCATCAGGGAACTTGAAGGAGACGTACATTAAGAGATGATTACACAAATAATGAATTATAATTGTGATAAGTGATACTCAAAGAAATATAGTTACTGCAAACACCGTTACTCAATACAGAATCATCATCATCATCATCATTTCTTTATTTTGCACTTGCTATGTGCCGTGTTTTGTACAAAGTATTGTATATCCCTTTTATCTAAAATTCACACAAATCTTGGAAAATAGCAAGGTAGAAATTATTACCATTTTCAAAAGATAACAGATAATCCTTTTTCTATTTATAGTTTTGACTGCTTTCGGAGGAGGCCATTGGAAGACCCTTTGTTCTGGGCGTCTTGATGCATTTGAGTATGAAAATTTGGAACAAGAACAGAAGAGAGCTAAATTTCTCTGCATAGTAAGAAGGAAAATATTTGTGTTCCTAGGAAACAATCTGGAGGCATATGTGAAGAGTGAAAAAAGAAGATAGAGTTTCTGGAGAGACAACAAAGGCTGTGTGACTCCCCGCACCAGTCCTTGCCAACCTCAAGCCTTCATTGAAGTTACTGGACACACCAACATGAAGGGGCTCTTTGGTGGTCACTACTGAGGGGACAGAGTTTCACTTGCAATTTGATAAAGGGGGAAAAGAGAACACAATGTGCATAGGTATCAGGGTGAGAGGAATAACAGGTTAGGGGACCGTAACCCTACGATTCCCAAAGGTGGTGAAAAGGGTTCAAATTGGTTTGAACCAATTTTATGTGAGTGCTCAAGGGACAACTGAGTTATCAAAATTAGGACACATGGACTCAGAGAGGTCCCAGAGCCATGGAAATTACCATATTTGAACCCAAATCTGACTCTAAGGTCTATATTCTTTCTACTTTGCCATGTTCCCTGTTTTTGTCAAGAAGGTACAAGGGACCAGAATGCAAAACTTCCGACCTGTGATTTTTGAAGGAATTAGTTCCAAACTAACCAGGGTGCAGGCTGGCCATTTTCACATCAGGGTCCCAACAACTGTATGCTGCTTTAACACTTCAAGTTTAAAGCACTTTAGCATACATTACCTCACTCATGGAATTTTACTTCTGAATGAAGAACTAAATAAATTGTGCTAAATATATCTCAAGCTGTTGTCAGTGCTTTTCACTACAAATTCCTCACCCAGCAGTTCCTCCATGGGTATTATCTATTAAGTACAGCTTTGCCCAGCACAGTCATTCATCTGGGGAGCAAATGTAGAACTTGGATTTGTTGTGCCGTAGACAAGCTTCAAGAGCAACTTGTACATCCTGTAGGCTTCGGAAAGAAAACTGGGGACACGATGTCCTGGTTAAAGCAAATGCCTACATTTATTTTTGGAATTACTCCTTGGAACTGTGGAGAGATGAGTTTTTTCATGCAGAACCAAGGACAAGAAACAGCAAGGTTAAGGAAACACAAACCTTGAAGTCTTAAAGCTCTTCTAAACTTATCTAGTGTGTCCTGGAGGTTTAATCACTGGGTAGAGTAAATCCTCAGCAGGTATAAATAACCTTAGGTTTCTCCTAGATTGTCTGCGTTGGTTGGGGAGCTGCAAGATCTACAAAGACTATTATTTCTGGTTGCCATTTATGTCTCTCCACCTTGAATTTCCCATCTTCCGTCTTTTCTTTGTGTCCTAATTTAGACTGTGTTTACTTTTGTATCTTTGAGAGTGCCTCGTATGCTGTGGAAAATCTCATTGAATGCCCAAATATGGAATGTGCTCAGCCTCCTTCAGATCTTTTAAAAATTTGAGTGTGAAATTCTTTTAATATATTTGAATGCTACATCCAATTTTAACATATGAAAAATATACAACATTGTATTTTGGTCACTTACTCTGACATCCTGTTCTCTTCCTTGCTCTCCTCAGAGCAGGGTTCTGAAGGGAGAGAGGAGCAACCTGTCACCTATAGGAAAGCATTAAAACTTCTAGTTGTGGCTGGTGCAGTGGCTCACACCTATAATCCCAGCACTTTGGGAGGCTGACATGGGCAGATCACCTGTGGTCAGGAGTTTGAGACCAGCCTGGCCAACATGAAGAAACCCTATCTCTAGCAAAAATACAAAAACTAGCTGGGTGTGGTGGCAGGCACCTGTAATTCCAGCTACCTGGGAGGCTGAGGCAGGAGAATTGCTTGAACCTGGGAGGCGGAGGTTGCAGTGACCTGAGATTGTGCCACTGCACTCCAGCCTGAGTGACAGAGTGAGACTCCGTCTCAAAAAACAAGACAACAAAAAAACTTCTACTTGCCACTGTGCCATTTCTCACACACAGAAACACAGAATGTCTCTCTCTGTCTCTTGATTGCAGGTAAAACAGCCATGAGAGCTTAAGAAAGACAAAACATTTTAGAGGAGAGGTTTGGCGATGAAATCAGACACACTTGCATTCAAATCTTCTTGCTGCCATGTACTACCTGCAAGTACTTGAACAAATAATTTAAGTTTTTCTTACCCTCCATTTCCTTATTTGAATGTGCACAAATAATTTTCCTTATATAATTCCATGAGGACTGACTGAAGAAGATGATTTTGTAAGACATTTAGTATTGTACCTATGACTTCCTGCCGTTGGCATTGACACCATACTCTCTTTTCAATATTCCTTTTCCTCTTTTTTTCTTGTGACCTCTCTGGGAATCTCTTCCAGGTAATTGTGGTGGGGCTGCCTGTGTTTTCCTTTGGACATAGAGGTGTGCAACTGAATGAGACTCGGGTGTCACAAATACCCCACCTTCTTGGCCATAGTGACCATTCAGGACTGTACACACACCCCAAGCCAGGCTTTGCCACTTACATCCTGAGATCTTTGAATTATTAAGATTCAAAGATGTGAAGCTGGGGATGTGAAGTGGTGGGGTGCGATCTGGGGGCTACTGGCAGCCATTTTACCTGCTGTTTGGGAAGCCTCTTTCCAGGAGCTAGTGAGGGACACAAAATTTGGTTTTGCTGTTTGAGCAGGAGTCTGCAGCCAACTGTACCTGAGTCCTTGTTATTTACATAAGCTGATTCCTCCTTTTTATTTTTTTTTTGAGAAAAATACTTTATTTTATAAATACATTGAAAAAAGCACTGTAAGGAAATATATGAAGCCCTCAACAGTGTTATCCTGGGACAAGAATAGAAATTTTAGGCAGGGAAATTTTACTTTTCATGTAAAATATTTTTGCATTAAAAATCATTTTGATTTTTTTTATTTTCTAAACTAGTGGAAGTGGTATTTCTCAAACCTGAAACAGGCAGAACCTATAATAATTCCCTTCTTATCTCTTATTTTGCTTTTCAGAAAGTAAGTGGGCCTTATTTTGTGCCGTTTCTTTGTGAAAATCATTTCTGTCCTGATTTCTTATCATATAGAAAAAATTCCAACAATTATACAAAAGAAGATAAAAACCATACTATTAACATTTCGGCTGATATTCTTCTTGTCTTTTTTATATGTAGCTGTATTCACACTTAATATTCAATTTCAAATTCTCACTTATAACTTAATATCACAACATTACAAAATTAATACATATCTGCTGAAGACAATTCAGAAAACATAGGAAAGTAAAGACAGGAAAATCTATTACCCATAGATAGCCATTAAGGATATCTTTCTTTCTTTCTATTATTTTTTGCCTTTCCTTCCTCTCTCTCCTAATATGAGGATTAGATGGTTGATGGTATTTTATACAAAGCATATCATTCTTTCACAAAACATTTTTATAAGATATTTTAAGTGCTGAGTGTGGTGGCTCACACTGGTAATCTCAGTACTTTGGGAGGCCAAGGTGGATGGATCACTTGAGGCCAGGAGTTCAAGACCAGCTTGGCCAACAATGGTGAAACCCTGTCTCTACTAACAGTACAAAAATTAGCCAGGCAAGGTGGTGCTTGCCTATAATCCCAGTTACTCTGGAGGGTGAGGCAGGAGAATCATTTGAACCTGGGAGGCGGAGGTTGCAGTGAGAGATTGCAGCACTGCACTCCAGTCTGTGTGACAAAGGCAAGACTCTGTTTTTTTAAAAAAATAACATTTTAAATGGTTCCCATCATGCGAATGTACCATAATTTATTTAATAGGTTCTTCATTGTTGGGCATTTAGTTTGTTTTACAGTGCAAATTTGTTTTCACAATGCTGTGAATCAATAGCCTTGATTCACAAGGATATTATAATACTGTGATCAATATCCTTGTTTATAAGTTTTGGGGTGAAAATATTTCCATTTTAGACATTCCTAAAAGTAAACTTACTAGTCAATGGTCATAAGTATTTTAAGTAAATTAAAAATATTATCAAGCCAAGACAATGGGAAAAACGCCTTAAAAGCATTTCAGAAGTCTTCAGAATAGTCCTCTCATCACTGGCTCAGGATCATAGCAGGAAACAATGGATTTGGGGGCCAGGCCCAGGACCCTGCTGCCCTGTACAGCCTTGGAAAACTGCTCCCAGCATCCCAGCTGCTGGGGCTCCAGCCTTTGCAGAAAGAGTTTCAGGTGCAGCTCAGGCTACCACTTTGAGAGTGCAAACCGTAAGCCTTGGTGGCTTCTACATGGTGTTGAGCCTGCAGGCACACAGAATGCATGAATGAAGGAGGCTTGGCAGCTTCCACCTAGATTCCAAAGGATGTATCAGAGGAAAGCTGGGTGCTTGACACAGGGTGGAGCCTACACAAAGAGGCTTTCCTAGGATAGTGCTAAGGGGAAATGTGGGGTTGGAGCCCCACAGAGCATCTTCATCAGGGCACTGCCTAGTGGAGCTGTGGGAAGGGGATTGCTGTCCTTAGTTGGGAAAATGGCAGAGCCACTGGTAGCTTGCATCCTGAGCCTGGAAAAGCCACAGGCACTCAACTCCAACCCATGAGAGCAGACACAGGTCTGCACCCTGCATAACCATAGAGGTAGAGATACCCTAAGCATTGGGAGCCCACCCCTTATACCAGTATGCCCTGTTTTCAGGACGAGGAGTCAAGGATTATTTTGGAGCATGAAGATTTAATGTCTGTCCTGCTGGGTTTCAGACTTTTATGGGGCCTGCTATCCCTTTCTTTAGGCTGATTTTTCCCTTTTGGAATTGGAATGTTTACTCAATGCCTATAGCACCATTGTTGTTGGAAGCAAATAACTTGATTTTGATCTTACAGGCTCATAGGTGGAAGGACTTGCATTGAGTCTCAGATGAGACTGAACTTTTGAGTGATGCTGGAATGAGGTAAGACTTGGAGATTATGGGGAAGAGATGACTGTATTTTCTAATACGAGAAAGACATGAGATTTGAGGGACCAGGAGAAAAATTATAGGTTTGGATGTTTTGAACCCTCCAAATCTTATGCTGAAATGTGACCTCCATTATTGAAGGTGAGCCTAGTGGAAAATGTTTAGGATGGATCCCTCATGAATGGCTTGGTGTTGTCTTCATTGTAACGAGAGAGGTCTCACTGTATCAGTTCACACTGAGAGCTGGTTTAAAAAAGCCTGGCACTTCTCCCCTCTCTGCCATGTGATATGCTGTTTTCATTTTGTGCCATGATTACAAGCTTCCTGAGGCCCTCTCCAGGAGCAGATGCTCACATTATGCTTTGTGTACAGCCTGCAGAACTGTGAGCCAAGGAAGCCTATTTTCTTTATAAATTAAAAAAAATAAAAATTATCAAACTGCTCTTCAATAAATTTATAGTAATTATCACTTATACCAATAATTTATGATGCTTAGTAAACACTTCTTTAGTAGCTGCATAGGGTTTATTAGCTATGAAATGACTTTAGCTATTCATTTTCCTGTTATAAGAGATTATATCACACTATAAAAAGGCCCTCTGTATATAACTCTTTGTATTCATTTTAAGGTTATTGCTTCAGGTGATTTCAAAAATAAAGTCTTTTATCAAAGGGCATAATTAATTTTCAAGTGATAGATACATACTGATATGCCAAATTGCTTTCCAGAATGATTGCATTAATTTATATTTCACCACCAATAAAGTGTGAGAATGGCTTCCAACTTCACTAACATTGCATATTATCAGTATTAAAGTAATAAAAACCAACAATGACATATCTAAAATATTCACTCATTTGATAGGTGTCACAGTGTGATTTTATTTTTAATGTATTTGATTGAGTGAAGTTTAATATTTTTCATCTATTTTTACTTTTTTTAGTTGTGAACATCTTATGACCCTTCCCCATTTTATTGCCTTCATATTTTCCTGCATATTTTGCACAAATTCTCTTTATATTTAGGTTATCAACATATCATCTCACAGGGAGGCAGCACTGAGCAGTGGCTAAGTACACAGGATGTGGCAGTACAGTGTTTACCTTTTAGGACTATTGTGAGGATTAACTGATACATTAGATAGTTTTCTAAGCTTTGCTTATGGTAAATTGTTGTTATTGTTAGCTACTACTTACATAGTTTCTTTGACAATCATTTAATCTGCAATTTGGTTAAGGCATGTTTTTGAGTTGCGGGAATTTAAAATGTTAATGTTGTTAAATATAATTATTTTCCATTATGAACTTTTAATCTTTATATTTATAAAATCCTTTTCTTTTCATTGATCATTTAAAATTCCTGTAGGCATCTACTCAAAAGAAAAGAAATTATGTTTCTGTTTAAAGATTTTCACATGAATGTTCATAGTAGCTTTATTTGTAATAGTGAAAAACCAGAAAGAACCTCAGTGTTCATCAAAGATGAATGGATGAACAATAAATAAAGCAATAAAGATGAACATATTGTTGATACATACAACATGAATGAGTCACAAAATAATTATACTGAGTGAAAGAAACCAGACCAAAAAAATGTGTATTATCTGATTCCATTTACATAAACTCCAGAAAATGCAAACTAATCTATAGTGACTAAAACTTCATTTGTGGTTGCTTGGGAATGGGGGAGGAACAAGTGGGAGGCATTACCAAGGAGCCTGAAGAAACTTTTGGTGATGATGGCTATGTTCACTATCTTGATTCTAAAGATGGCTTAGGGTGTGTGTGTGTGTGTGTGTGTGTGTGTGTGTGTGTGAGTGTCTGTGTGTGTGTGTTAAAACCTATTAATTTGTATACTTTAAATAGTTCATTGTCAATTATATGATAATAAAGCTCTTTTAAAATCCCTGTATATTTTCTATTAATCCTTACAGTTTGATTTATTGTAAGTATTTAACTCTAATCTACCTGGAATTCATTTTCTAGTATAAATGAAAAGATTATGGTAGGAAGCTTGTAATCATGGCACAAAATGAAAACAGCATATCACATGGCAGAGAGGGGAGAAGTGCCAGGCTTTTTTAAACCAGCTCTCAGTGTGAACTGATACAGTGAGACCTCTCTCGTTACAATGAAGACAACACCAAAAGTATACTTTCCTTCCCAATACTATTTTACTGCATAATAATAATCTTTCCTGTTGCTATGTGCAGCCTCCTCTAGCATATATTGATACATATGCTAGTATTTGTTTATACTCCAGCATTTTGTCTATATTATCACCCTCTTTAATTATAGTTCAACTTAATTGTGGTTATAGCTTATAATATATTTAATAGCTGGTAAATGACATTCCTCTTCATTTTAATATTCTTTACCTGCCTAAACTTAACTTAATCAAAAAATCTCAAATCTTAGCATTACTATCAGATGAGAATATTTAAGCCCAAAGGATTATACAGTTTTAAATGAGAAAGGTAATAAATGTTGCAATTTGAATTTTTTAAAAACATTTTAAGAAAGAGTATAAGGAAAGGGGAGTCCAAACAGCAGCAATACTAGCTGAAGTAAGGAGCTTCAGTTTAACCAAATCGGAAAACTCTATTGCTGACTCTCATATGCCCTGCCTTCTTTTCTCTTGCCCAGACCTTAATCACTGGCTCTCCCAGAGATTTAGCCAAGGAAAGAGTATATTTGATGTCTCAGACAGGCAAGAAAGATAGCTACACTCAAGGGCAATGTTGGGTAAGGGAAGGTTTTAAAGAATACAGTGTGTAATACAAAGACAAAACACATACCTAGGAATATACCTGGGAATTTCATAGGCAAGATTAAATTGTATATTGTTTGGGTGTTTCATGGTTATGAGAAGCAGAGTAGTTTTGGGGCTCATGATAATTTCCTTTGATTGGTTTTGCCTAAGTATAAGATGCCTTGTTGCCTTCTGGCTTTGTCCAGTTATTTTAAGTCTACTTATTTAGATGTTAGAGGTTAGATTATTTTCTTAAGTTAAAAAGAACTGAGTCACATTTTTTTTCCATTAGTTTCCCATGTTAGGAATTGTAATTGTGGACTATTCCCTTCTACTCCAAAATAAATAACCTTTTAACCAATATGTGAGAATCAGAATGATTACTTTGGAGGAGTACAATGAGATAATAATCAAACAGTTAACACTTATTAAATACCTATGGTATACATAAACCACCTTGAAAGTATGTTTAAAGAGAGGATTTAATCTGAACAATCTGAGTAAATGTAAGAATTCTTTATTTGTAATAGCAATTCTAAAGGTAAATAGCTATCACTGAGAAAATTTTTACTTTTAAAGGCGAGAAGGTGTTAAATGAAGCAGCATGCATTAGTAAACCAGTAAATTAAAATTTGTGCTTTGCTATCAAACCCAGTGCCTCTAGGGAAGTAATTGAGCTTGATTTCCTTTACCCTTATAAAGGAATTGATAGTGTCATCTACCTTCCAGAATTGTGGGAGATTCAAATATAATGTAATTGAATATTTTGCAAACCGTAAATCACCATACAAATTTAGTTATTATGGTTGATAAAAGCTTGTTACTTCTCCAGATAAGCAACTACACATAACATATGTAGAGATCATTTCAGAGACCCTATGAATCACTAACATTATCAACATATTCCCTAATAGTTGGAAGAAAATCATCACCATTTAAGCTCATGGAGAAAAAGCTGTCACAGATGGGGGTAACATAGCAGAGAACAAACCTCTAGAGAGAGATTCCCCACCCCACATCCCCCAGCTCCTATGCCCCAGAAGCAGAGTGGTGACAGTTCTGCTGATCCTTCCACTCTTTTTTCCTTGTCCTCTTATTGGGTGGTCAGCCTGGCACACTTGTCCAGTAACATCACTGGTGAAAATCCTCTGAATTCTCAGGTCACAGATACAGACAAAGGGAACTACAGGAGCCACAAAAGCAGATGACAACTGATCACTCAGAATCCAGATTTTGCCTTTCCCTTCTCCTATGTAGTCTGCAGTACCCCTCTAGCTTTCTCACATGTCTTCTCTCCTGAGCCACAGTGTCCTCAAAGCTCCTCTGCCTCACCTGTGTCTTAACCCAAACAGCGTAATTCCCTCCCTGGAAATCCAGTAAAACAGAGGTATTGTTCTTGCATTGCCTGTATCTATAGTGTTTAAGTATCTTTAATTCTGCTTCTATTGACTTTCTCATTTCAGTTAGATTTCAGAGCTAGCTAATTTTTTATCTTTTTTTTTTTTTTTTTTTTGTGCAGAGGATGATAACCAACCCATCCCTACCTAGGTCACGTTATAGGGAAAGGACATAAGAACCCAACTTTGAACCCAACTTTGTTCTAGAGTCTGGTTGAGTTCTGCCTGGATTCACCTGCTTGACCTTGACTTACCCTTCCACCCCCTCATGACTATGCCTTGGCCAGCCTCTGGCCTGATTCCCTTTTCTGGCTGCCAACCTCACACTAGCTCCCTTAGGTTATAAAAATGTCAGAGCATTTAATTCCTAGTAAGACAGCAATGAATAAATTGACATATTATTCACATACCAAGCTTGGAAGGAAATTTCATTTGCTCTCATTATTACCATTAGCAGCAGTCATTCTCTGTCAGAAGGTCAGAGCCACATAGATGTTTATATAGAACATTCCAATGAGACACATTCTTTGAGGTAAAAACTTCAATCAGTCAAACTGATTGATAGTATTTGGGTAGAAGGAGAGTTTCTCCAATTTATAAGGGCATGCTCCTAAACAAAGCTTTCTTCACACTTTAAATAAGAAAAATTCAGAGCTGCCCTAAAAAATCTTGTCACTATTTCTGAGCAGTGTCGTGTAGAATAACATAAATACTGGAAAGTCTTCTAAATCTTATTACATAAAGATAATTGCTAACATTTTTGCAGGTTTACTATATGTCAGGCACTTTGTAAGCACATTACAAGTATCATCTCTGTACATATTATAAAATTAACATAGATTAAGAGTAGGCAGGATGGTGTGGTGGTTGAGCTCATTAAATATAGCTCTCTCTCTCTCTCTCTGATTAACTGCATGCTCTTTGGGAGATTACTTAACCTCTTGGGCCTTAATTTTTTCATCTATAAAATAAAGATGATAAAAGTACTCTGTTCATGGGGTGGTTGTGAGGATTAATGGAGAGATAATAACTACTTATCTATTTTTTTAAAAAAACTTTTTGAGACAAAGTCTTGTTCTGTCGCCCAGGCTAGAGTGCAGTGCAGTGGCAAGATCTGGGGTCACTGCAACCTCCACCTCCCTGGTTCAAGTGATTCGCCTGCCTCAGTCTCCCAAGTAGCTGGGACTACAGACCTGTGCCACCATGCCCAGCTAGTATTTTTTTATTTTTATTTATTTTTAGTAGAGATGGGGTTTCACCATGTTGATGCCAGGCTGGTCTTGCACTTCTGACCTCAGGTGATCCACCCACTTCGGCCTCCCAAAGTACTGGGATTACAGGTGTGAGTCACTGCACCCTGCCACTACTTATATTTCTTCAGTGATTTCCATGTGCTAGGACTATTCTCTGAGAAAAGGGTTCATCACCTTAAATAGGTCAAACAAAAACTACTTAGAACAGTATCTGGCACTTACAAAGTCTATTTTATTCAGAGAACTCAGGGAACTCTCACAGGATGTGCTCCTCTCTGTCCTACTGTATGTTCAGTTTTCCTACTGTCATGCAACACATGGAAACTAACTACATGGTCAGCACATTTTCCAAACAGCTTCTATTCTTTCCTCACTCACTCTGGCTTGTAGTTATTGCCAAAGTCCTCCATACAGTCAGACTAATGCCCATGCTCTCATACTCTTCAGTAATACCTTTCTCCTTTCAGTTTTTTTTTTTTTTTTTTTTTTTTTTTGAGAGGAGTCTTGCCCTGTAGCCCAGGTGGCTAGAATGCAGTGACGTGATCTCAGCAACCTCTACCTCCCAGGTCCCAGTTGAAGCAATTCTTCTGCCTCAGCCTCATGAGTAGCCACAATTACAGGCATGCACCACCATGTCCAGCTAATTTTTGTCTTTTTAGTAGAGATAGGGTTTTACCATGTTGGCCAGGATAGTCTTGATCTCTTGACCTCCTGACCCACCCGCCTCGGCCTCCCAAAGTGCTGGGATTACAGGCATGAGCCACCGCACCCGGCCTCCTTTCAGCTCTTTATGGCCAAGGCCACATACTCCACCTCCTCCACCATTTCTCTGCATTTTTCTACCCTTCTTTTTTGACTGCAGTGGTGATGAGGCTTTGGAAGAAATCAAAAGCAACTTCTTATTGGAAAACAGTGGGGGCTTTGATGCTGGAATAACAGCTTCTACTGTCTTCCAACCTATAAATGAATCTGGATATACTTACAAGAGAAAAAAAATCCATCAAAATGGGGTAAAGACTGGAAAATAATAATGTACCTAAATCATAAATTCAACTAGAAGATTGCTTTTTTGACCTTTCTAAATGGTGCCTAATTATATACTTTCAAAATTCTTGTATTTTGGGAAGAAATAAAAAACTATTTGTCAAAATCAAAGAATGTTAAGATTTTAATGAAAGAGGAAGTTTCATAAATATTAAGTTTCCACCTCAGTTACATTACATCCCCAAACAATGTTGTTATATGCCATACATTTCAACTACATAGATGATGTAGTTGTACTTGCTTCCAAGAGGATGACTTATGAAAGTTGATCCTGTTTGAAAAACTTGTATATTATAAGACATGCTCAGTTTCTTTGGCCACAACAATCCTGCTTTAGCATTGTATGAAGTAATTGACAATTTTCAGGTGAACTTAAAAGATATATCAGATGTTCTGTACCAGACTTGTTGTAAAAAGAGGCAACAGACAAAACACCTCTCAAGTCTACTCCTTTTCAAATTCACTTTCATCCCCTTAGCTCAGAACCTCCCTCGTCCTTGTTCTGGATTGCAGCATTAACTTCTGGACTCATTTTTGTCTATACAACATGGCCTCTCTCCAGTCTTTTTTCTGTGCTGCTGCCATTATTACATTTCCAGATATTTCTGATTCTCATCTCTCCCTGCTTTTTTCATGCTATTTCATCCCTCCAGATCCTCCTTTCCCCACCTCCTATTGAACACTTGCTATTTCTTTAAGGTTTATCCCAGTGCTTCCTTCACCACAAAGCATTTTCTATCCCCTATGTAATATGTGCTCTGCACCATTTACTCCTAAGCATATTCCAAGGAATTCATGAATCCAGGAACTCTGCACTACTGCTATCTTTTCAATGTCAAGTGTCTAATACAAATATATTCAATATAAGGGTTTTTTTTTTTCAATAAATGAGAAAATGAATGAGCATTAGAATTCTTCAGTAAACAAAACTACAGACTACTTGAGACCAACATTTCTCTGGAAAATCTTGGACTTGAAGTCACTAGAATCAAGGGCTTTCACTGCATGAAAGGGAAATTTCAAAAGAATACTCACCTTCTTGTCCTGTGTATATCATCCTGATTTATCAGAGGTGCTTGAAATAAATCCCCAACATTAACTAAAAGACCCGATTTGCTGTGCTTAATTCTAGAGTGTCACTGTCCAATAAGATAGCGCTAGACACATGTGGCTATGTCAATTACTTAGCATTAAATAAAATTTGAAATCTGTTTCATCAGTTGCACTAGCTACCTTTCAAGTGCTTAATAGCCACATGTGGCAAGTAGTTACTATATTGGACTATGCAGATGAGAACATTTCTAGCATCACGGAATTTTGAACAGCACTGCTCTGGAGCTATGCTTCTCCACCACACCTAAATGTAGGGTGTGGTCCAGTTATTCAAGCCCAGTCATCCTCTGCCCATCCTTATATGAGCAGAAATTTCTTTAGAATAAATTTCAAAAAATAATAATTGGAATGTATATCCTATTTAAAATACTTTATTATATTCTCTCACAGTCAAGGAATTCCAGATTTTACCATTTGGTACTGCATTTCAGTGAAATTATAAAAATGTATCCTTCCCACTTGATATGAGACTTATTTGCAAATCAACTGTGAAGATAAACACATATAGATGGGTAAAGGGATTCACAGACTTTTCTACTCTTTAAAATTATTGTTTTAATAATTTCATATATTTGTATACTTACATTAACTCAGCTAGTTAGTAGCATGACTCAGGCATTCTGATTTTTAAACCAAGACTCTTTTTCTACACCATGTTGCCTACACATGTTCAACCTAAAGAGTAGGGAAGTCAACAGTTAGGCCAGTATATAGCCATGTCTGTGACATCTTACAGCTTTATAGCTTCTAGAGAAGAAATATGAGCTTGTGTGTTTTTTCATTTCTTGGATTTTCTTTGTCAGAATGGCTGCCGTTGTTTATACTTACAAATATGACAACAATGAAAAACTCTATAAATATGTTTGACTATTTATTTTGTTAGGACATATTCCTAATAGTAGAATTGTAGGGTGCAAGGATATGTGATTTTTAAAGACTCTGCTACACACTGCCAGCTTGATCAACTCCCCACCTGCACCCAGTGTATATGTGTATATAGCAGTACATATGTGCTCCCATTTTCCACGCTCTTCCTAAACAAGATATTATTTCCTCTCCTCCTCCTCCTTTTGCTTTCCCCTTTTAAAAATAGTTGCTCTATATTAAAATGGCATTTAATTTGTAGATATTTTTAAAATTATTAGGGAAGTGCTTTTTCTTACAGATTTATGAGACCTCATTACATAATATGGATATTTACATTTTCTCTTTCACTTATGTTGAAAATATTGTTTCTAATTTGCTATTTATCTTTTAAGTTTTGCATGTAGCATTTTCTAAAAGAAATAACTTTTCATAGTACCATTCCTTTATGATTTGTGTCTTCAAGGTCATCCTTTTCTATCTTAAGTTCGATATTTTCTTCTACTAGCTCATGGATACACAGTTTATACTGGAATCGCTAATCCATCCAGTATTTTATGTTAGGGATATGTAGAGATAAGTAATTTTTCTGAGTAAATGTTCCACCAAAAAAATTAAAATTAGCAGGTTTCAGATATAAAATAGTTGTTTATTTAAAATAAATAATTTAAAATTTAAAAACAAAATATTAAAATGGTATCTAGTGAACATTTTATAATATGTGTGTTGGAGAGTGGGGAATTATTATAATAATATCACTCTAAAATATATCCAGCTAATAATACCATAAAGTGAAGACCAGCTGATTGCCCCTTTGTATACTAAAAATATAACAAATTGTTCTCTCCTAGAAATGAGTTTACTTTTTTCCTATCAGATACTGACCCATGCATTGTACAATTTTTGATATGATTAATCAATTTTGATGACAGCCTCTATTGCTTATTGAGCAAAGCAAACATATTTTATAATAAAGTCTCATAATAATATACCAAGCACCTCTATTCCTAGTGATTTATAAATGTGATTAATAGAATTAATTAAATTTGAAGGTAAATTTCTGAGAATCATACTACTCATTAGAAACTTCCACTTTCCTTCTAAGAACATTGGCCTTTTACTACATAAAGAGGCAAGAGCTTTCTATCTCATTCTCCAGATTAATCATTATTATCATTTATCATCATATTATGGTACCATTACTTTCTTTTTCATTTGAAAAATCTTAGAGTTCTTAAAAAAAGTCTAATTCTTTTCATATCAAAAATTACATTGTAGTCAATAATAAAATTCATCTTAATAAAATCATAGGTTAAAAATAACTCCTAAAAATGGAATATCTAGATGATAGTGAGTTATCATTCATTGGCTTGATCTTCATGTATTTTATTGTCTTGGAGTTTAAATATCATCATTAATTTTTTAGAAAAGGCTATACTGTTTTAGTCAATATGATTCTTTTTTATCATGTTAAAAAAACTGTTAAATATGTATCTCCTTAGTAGAGGTAAATGTTTGCAGATAATTATCTATTGGCCTATGAGTCTAAGCAGCTCTAAAGATTAAGCTAAAATGTTAAGAAAAACTACCAATCATTTAAAATTAACAAGAAAGCCTAATTTAAACAAGAGTTGTAACAAACATTGTACAATTAAAACATCTTGGCAAAATTTACAATTTAAAGCAAGTACCTCAAAAGTCAATTTGGCTTCTTAAGAATGTAAATATCAAAACAACTATAAAAGAATCTCCTATCTTGTGATCTCTCAGTTAAAATTACTTCGGAAGTTTTTATATACATACGGCCTAATGTCAGATGAATAAAGATCACAGAAATTTGGGCATATATTGGTTTTTACACACTTCTAGCTCTGATGTCTAAGCTGGCTGGTAGCCCATAACTACAAAGACTGAGACAAATTCCAACTACAGAATTTTTTTTTCATTTCAATTAATAGAAAGCAACTATCTATACCTTATCATGTATTTTAAACATGGAATGGTGAAATAATAATACTTTTTAGTAATTTCCTTCATCCATACTACTTTCTTCTCTGACATATAGAGATTTAACCCTTTCCAGTACTGGTGAGAAAGAAAAACACTTGGGTAAGAGATCATTTACACTTTTATCTGTGCCTTTTATTTATCTTTTCATTTTTTGTTTTCTCTCTCTGTGTCTTGCTTCTTCTTTCCATCTTTTATTTTTCTTTTAATAAAACATAACACTTTCTACCTCAGATATTGTCAGTTTTAATAATTTCATACTTTAAAATAGTTTACCAGGTATCATCTTTCACTAATTTTTAGAAACTCTCTATTCTCTAGTAATAACAACTTATGCTTATGAAAATATCTCATGCTTTGAAAGACATGCTCATAGTTCACTTGTAGTCAAACAACAAAGGGAAAAGGAAAGGAATAAATTCTGATATGGGCATGAGCATTTACAAGTGTTAGGTGTTATTATAATGCTTTTGATACCTGTCATCATGGAAACGGTTCTATTTATTTGAAATCATGGCAAATAATTTTTTTGAATAATGATTATAACTCCTTGCTTAAACTTAGAAGATGGCTTAGACATATGGAAACTCGAGAGACTAAGGAAATAGCAATGAAAATCACAGAGAATAAATAAATGTAATAAAATCTAAGTTTTCCTTTTGTAAGAAAGCAGGCTGTATGAACAAACTTGGGATGATTTATTGGCTTTTATACTAATTGGTACCAATTAATGGCACATAACTGATTTTAGTTCACTAAGAATGTATTTTTTGAAAAGATTTTCCTATATCTACATTTTTTCAGGTGGACAGTGAATATACTAGAATAACAGTAGGGTTTTGCTACTATTTAGTTAGGTTTTATTTCTAAAAGCTGCTAAGATAACTCTGTTCTAAGAGGAAATAAGTTGCATAAGTAAACCCCTGGCTAAAATTAGAGTAAGTTTCTTATGAGAAAGTCAAACAGCAGACATCAGTAGAAACCGTGAACAAGTAATCGAAATAAGTTATTAGTAAAGAAATTGTTCTCCTTTAACTTGCTCTGTGCGTATCAAAGCCTCCCATTTTGAAACAAGCTGCCAGGGTGATATGTAAACAACGCATAGAAGGCGTCTGCGCTCTGGGAATTGATGCTCCACACAGCCACACTGGATTGTTTACATTCAGTTCCTACCAGCTTCTAACCAAAAGAGTTCATTTTACACTCACCCATATTGTATTTACTTCTATTTTTAAATCCTCTAACACACATACAGCTACGATGCCTAAAAGATTAGAATGCTAATAGAAATAATATACGTTGTAAAAAATATAGATAAAACTGGACTATTCATGTTAGATGAAGCTGGCAATAATATGATGAAAGAAAGGAAAACAAAAGCTCACATATGATAAACACACTCAATAACATGCTGGAAACTTTGTCCTACTGCTTAATTTAGTAGAAGAGACAAGTAGCTTTGGATGAATGCCACTAATAAGGTGTCCTCTAAGAAAAGTGGACCATTTTCAAAAAACAAAACAAGGAAACACTTTGTTCAAGTCTACATTGATTTGAAGATACCAGTTATTGCATTCTTATTACTTCCTTTGCAGTTTTCTTTCTTTGACTTACACACACATACACACACACACACACACACACACACACACACACACACATTACCATAAAACTACAACATTTCACAACATCTTAGACTTTCAAATTAAAAACAGCTGAAACCGGAGGTGGAGGAGCTGGGGGGTGGGCAGGAGAAATGTGTCCTGTGCCCATGTGGGGGTGGGGGTGGAGGCGACAGTGAAATTCCACCCAGCAAGTTATGCCACTGCGACAGAAGTCAGAGAGTTCAGTTTCATAGATTCAATTGTACCTTACCTGGTTTTGTAGTTAAATGCACCAACATGCCCCTAATTCTTCCTCTGAAGTACTACATACGCTGAAAACTATAGTATTTGACCTTACACATTTCCACAGAAGAAACTCCAAAGTAACCTTTAACTTCAATAAAAAGCTGTGTTCATTCTTCCCCTTGTGCTCAACACACAGCAATCTAATACACCTCATCATGTGGTCCGTTACCATGGTAGCAATGAATCCAGCTGCTGAAATACAAAAGACTGACAAAAAGTTGCTTTTTTCCCCTCCACCCACCCTGACAAAGTCAGATTTTTTTTTCTGTATGACAAGTCTAATTTGAATATGCTTCTCTTGCTGACTCAACTTCATGAACAAGAAAAAAAAAACAGAAGTATAAGAATAAAAGGCTTCCCAACTAATGCAATAACTCTATGCATTCTAAATCACTACTAATCTTTTGAAATACTTATCATCATCTACTACTTCAGCCAACTAAATATTTTTATATGTCAGTTACTAACTCGATAGGAAATGCAGCAATAATCCCAAAGCTCCTTTAAACACATAAAAAAAGCAGTAATGTATTCAGTAAACAGATGCCATCTTTATACATTCAAGAAGTAGCCTACATATACTGATGTAGTGTTTTCAGATGCCGAAAACACTAGAGCAAACTTCTAATCACAGCTTAGATGTGGGAGATAAAATTCTTCATTTTCTTTTCATCAAAACTCTGTGTTTAACCATTATTTGAACAGCTAGATTTCTGTTCTTTTAAAATTTATCATTTAAATTTAAAGCAGGCAATACAGCCTGTTAGAATTGACCAGACTATATTTGGGGGACTCTATATTAAGAGCAGTGGTCTTGGATTTGAAACGATATGAACTCTGAGCAATCCTGGGACTCCCCAAGCCAATGGCTATGTAGTTAAGATTTAAGGAATCACCTTCAGTGCATTACCAGTCCTTTGAGGGAGTCCCAGGCTACCAGAGCTTCCCCACATGTCAGCCTGTTAGCGTGGTTCTTCCTCCCACCATGGTGATACATTCGCCAGCCAGTGGGTGCCCTAGTCCCCCAGGGGTGGCTACTTCATCCCTTAGGCCTCGAGTCATCACTCTGCTGCTTGCACAACCTTCCTTATTTCCCAAACTTTTGGGAATATTTCATATTTCACAATAATTTGTTTGCATATCTATCTTCTCTCTTTAGAGATGGACTCCCTGAGGAAAAAGAACATTGTCTTACTCATCTTTCTATACCAAGTAACCATCAAAAGACTTGGCACTAGGTAGGGCTACTTCTTGAATGTATAAAGATGGCATCTGAAAGCTTTCCCTCAAGTCCTCCAGGACTGTCTTCACAGCATGCCTCACTGTGGTTAAACTTTTCATAGATTTGCACAGGAGTTTTCTTAGTACACCACATCACAAAGGGAGGCAGGGCAGAGACACTCCTAAGAAGAGCAACTGTGGAATCAAGCAGATGCAGATTTGAAACCTGGTTTTCTCCCATACTTCTTGTGGGATCCTGGATAGGTTACTTAGCCTCTCTAACCCTCAGTTTACTCTTCTATAAAATTTCTACTTTAACAAGGAATGAAAATGGATTAAATGAGATAGTCCAAGGAAAGCACCAAGCACAGAGCTTGAAACATACTAAATGCTCAATAACTTCTGGCTAGTATTATTTAGTAAATATGTGATTTTTGAAAAAGAGGAACCATGAGAAAGCTTACTGGCACCTGACCTCTTTTTGCTGAAAAATACTGTCATTTTCAACAAGATATACATTAACAATCATGTTTCCTCATATGGGTTTGCATAACAATGTTGGATACAACACATTCTACATTTCTCTTCAAAGAATCAGTATGTTCAGTTCTTTGTCCTCTGTTTTAAAGTCTAACTTCTTCGCAGTTTCAGTAAACAACTTTTTCCACCAATTCTAAGCAGTAGCTCATATCTGACCATATCTGGTCATCCACTCCTTCCTGACTCATCTTGGTTACCTGCTTTGACCTGAGTTACCCCTGGTCACCTGCTCTGACCTGAGTCACCTTTAGTTACCTATACCATAACCGTCTTTCCTGCCAAACTGCTCACCCTGCTACTCTGACTCATACCCTTGCTCTCTTTAAAATAGTCAATTGGAATTAGCTTAGATTGTGTACTCCAACCCTAGCTAATAGGAGAATGATACAGCAGTAGGGGCTACCTATACAAGGGATAAAAACCCCTTCCCCTCCCCTGTTCAGGTGTGTGCTTGCCATTGCACCACCTATGAGACACACCCTTCTATAGAAGTAAATTCCCTTGCTGAGAAAATTCTTTGAGAGCTGGTTCTTCTTTTTGGCACCAAGGAACAGAAACCAGCATTTAATTCTAACAACAACACAGTGTAAATATAGAGACCTTTTCAGGCAAAAAGCAAGGGCTGCTTGCTCCAACCTACAAACCAACTAGGAGCAACTGAATGGTCAAAAGGTTATGCATATTTCTAGTATGAAATGGACTGTGGGAAGAATGTTAAACATGGTAGTTAATTTTTTCATCTTTAATTGTTAAAGAAAAACACAAGTAAAGCAGTTCATTGTGGTATTCATTTGGATTCTTAAAACATGTTCTATATATTATTTGTTAGTGATACTTTTTCAAATTAAGGTGGACTATAAAGAATCTTCATAATAAAGGGCTTTAAAATATAGGTTATATACATAGATTACATTTTTAGTAATTAACCAATATTGTATTAACAACAGTCTTTACAAGGTCACCTTGATCTCTAACAAGTACTGTAAACTGCTCACCAGAGTAGACTTTTAGCTGCTTTTCTCCATAGTCATCTAGTTCAGGAAATTACCTGACTCCAAAGCCAATGGCATAGGAAAATTAGCATTAAAATCCCTTTGAAGAATATGGTGCAAAGAAGCAGCCAGGGGTTAAAAAAGCCTGTGGTAGAAAAAAGCCAATTTTTTTCATTGCAGGAAGTTACCAGAAAGAACAAAGTGAATGTTGTACACTGCAAGATTTCTCTACCACTAAAAAGAAAGAAAGAAAGAAAAGAAAAGCCCTACAACAAATCAGTTGGGATGATTAAAATAGCTTTGGCACTGCTCCAACCTTGAAAAATCCTTAAGTGTGGTGACTCATGATGATCCAATCCTATAAAATGTGTGAGGCCGACCAGGCAAAAAAGCAGGGAGCAGCTACACCGGAAAATTAGCACTCCCTAATCCTCTTCAGAACAGTTGATAAAGGAGAAACTATTTGAATAATTTGAACCCCAATTTGAATAATTCATACCTATTCTCATGTGTGGCTGGCTGAATAGAGACTCTCTCACTGTCTGCATTCATTTCATCAGGAGTGTTTATCTTGTACATTTTTTTTCCTGCCGATTGGTTAGGTGGCCGTTACATGTATCTAATTGTTTTTCATTTTGTAAACGTAAGAGCCTATCATTAATCTAGTTAAGGTACACTGCTATTAGAGCATTTAATATGATTGATTGCCAAACAGAAGGTGCATCCTTTGTCAGATGTTAAAGTGACTCGGTTGCTTCTTTCTTCAACCCCTAGGGAATATGATGCCAGTATATTTGGTTTTGCAAAGTTTTAAATCCCCTTTTGCAAATGTCAAAATTGAATTCCCCCTCATGTGAACAAAATGTGCCACACGATCTGTGCTGTTGTGACCCATTTAGTTTCATATGAAGAATTCAATCACTTAGAAAGAGTTTTTGAGACTTAGGTGATGACGCTTCAGAATGTACCCCAGGAAGTCAATTTGCCAAACCCTGGTCCCAGAGAAGCAGGAGGGAACATAGAGGTTATATGCTTCATTGCCCTCTCTTCAGATGTGAGAGTACCTAATTTCTCACAAACTCGAAGTAACAACATGGGCTCAAAGGTCACTCACTTAAATTAAGCAACATGGCTACAAAAAATGCTGACTGCCAATGTTAATGAAATTAAAACAGGCAGAACGATTTGAACCTCTGCAAATGTAATTTTCACATCATATTTAAAAATTATTATTTATTTTTTCATGCTGTAAAGTGCTTTATTGTTAGGGCACTGGTTTAAATTAAAAAAGAAAGTGTGTTGACAGCAACAAAAAAAGATTGTGATCTACAGAACAATTTTTGCAAGCACATTGTTTCTTGGGCCACTTTGAGCAGCTGACCTAAAAAATATTAATCAGATTAGTATCTATTCTGTTCATAAAAATTTCTTATGAAAGAACAAGTCTGTTCAAGCCATCTCAATTTATATAATTTAATATCAAGATATTCTATTTTACCCTTAAGATGTTTCAAACGTGCACTTTCCCTTTGAATTGTAATAATGGGGCTATAAAGAATAAGGATTTCTTTATGTTTTTCTTCTGTGAGCACATCAGAGAAAATATCTGTTTTTAAATAACACTATGAAATAGATAGCTCCATATCTTACAGATAACCTATTGTGAACCCTGAATCATTTTGCCATATCATTTATGGAAATTTATTCTCAAGCCTCTGTTTTTGTATTTTTTCATGTCTTTAAAATTCATAATTATATACTTATGTTCTGGATGTATTCTAAGGGAAAAATACATTGGTTTTTAAACTTAATAATAAAAAGTTGTACCTTTCCATGTTCTCCTGAAAAGATAAGATTATATGTCCATTGTGGAGAAGTTGAAAGATGCAGAAAACATTTATGAAATAATATTAGAAGTACTTATAATCCAACTATCAGAAATAACCAGTATCAACATTTTGATGTATTTCTTTATATGTTAAAAATTCTTAATAATTTTGAATATTGCCTTTTCACTGAATGAAAGACATGTAAAATAAGTACACTATGGTATTATACATTCTTTGAAAATATATTTTAATAGTTGCACAAAATTTTAATATTTGTATATATCAGAATTTATTTAACCATCCTTTATTGCTAATATATATTTAGTCTTTTCCAGGCTTCTAATTATAAGCAATAAATTTTGGTTATATGTTGGGTTATTTCCATAGAATAGATTCCTGGAAGTGGAGGGAGATTACTGAGTTTAAGTTAGAAAATCTAAATTTAAGAATTGGCAGACTCAATACCCATAATTTAGTCTTATACCTGATTTTATTGATGAGGAAACTGAGGCTTAAAGAGGTGAAATAACTTGCGTAAATTTCCAGCCATGAAATTACTCTAGTGCTCGAATGGAAACAGGGCTGTGAGTCCATTTTGCTTTTTATGATTTCACCATGCTAACTCTAAATGGCAGTTCATCTCTGAGGGCCTCCCTCTCAGTTCCAGTTTGATGTCATCTGTGAAACCCCCTGAATGTGCTCTGCAGGCCAAGTCAGGAATGGTAGTTACTTTGAGGTGGGTGATGCTGTTTTGTTTATTTGCTTTTTTATCAGGGACAACCCACATGGCAGTATATCTAAAAGCACCTCCGTTGGTGGCAAGAGAAAATCAATACTGAAAAGTAAATATTCTCCCAGATCAAAATCTGTTCTGTTGAAAACAAAATGGAAAAATTCCAAGAGAGTTGAAGGGTCAGGGTACTCATAAAGTTAATGAGCTGAGATTGATATAAAATTATTAGGGCTCTTTTATAGCCTCTGAGTTCTTTTATGGCCTTTTAGTATGTTGGGATAGCAGAAAATCCATGTGCTTTGAGTGAAAGACTGTCAGGTAACTCAATAAGTACCTGTCTGGTCACTCTCTGTGACAGTCCCATATCCTGTAAACTCAGGTGTGTTTTCACAGCCATGACATCTCCATCTGATGGATATATTCTCTCTCAGCTAAAGGGAAAAGGGAAGGATATTTCTCAAACTTAAAGTCTACCTGTGAAGTGAAGGACACAGGCAGATTTCTGAGATCTCACTCTTGAAAGAATTCATTTTCTTAATCTGGATACGAAGTACTAGAGATTAGTGTTTCTTAGTTTCTTCTGTGTGGTTTATTCTAAAATGAGATGTTCT
This sequence comes from Cebus imitator, assembly GCF_001604975.1. Lineage (NCBI taxonomy): Eukaryota > Metazoa > Chordata > Mammalia > Primates > Cebidae > Cebus > Cebus imitator. Next base: position 1,331,348 of record NW_016107763.1, read on the forward strand.
GATTCAGTACATTTTAATTAAGGGCTTTCTAAAACACTTAAGTGTTTCTAAAAACACTTAATGAACTAGGTGTAGTCAAAGATATATAAATGGCCTACAATCTAGATGGGGAGATAAGAGTATGGAAAAAGGAAATATAACTGAAGATATAATAATATGGCCAACTGATTTGAGAGTAGATAGATAATTTAATTAGGTCAGTTTAGGCAGAATGTTAAGGAGGGGAAAAATCACCCTGTCAGTGTCCCTTGAACTTGAAAATCATCTGTTTAGGGGCTATTCGGCGTATTTTCCCAGATTCTTTTACTTTGTATTCAGGGACTTAGAATACATCAGAACAGTTCACATTCTAAAGCTCTGTGGAGAAATGCCTCAGGTACTCTAAAAGCATATTCAGTGACCAAGATGAGATGTAGGAGTGACAGAAGCTACTGAATTTCTCCCATCATTCCTTTGTAAGGCTCCCTTGGGAAAGGACAAGTAATTACGTAGTCAGTGGGCAAGGGGAGAGTGAACTATAACTACATATCAAGTAATATGTGTGTATGCATCACAGATAAAGGGCTGGAGAAAACTGGAAAGCAAATGCGATGTCATGTACACTGTAGACATGCAAAGTTAATTATTGATGACATTATGATGAAAAGAATACGAGAAAATAAAGCAAGATAGAAAAAATTAAGGAAAGATTGTAGAATAAATTATTATAGTAAAACAAAGATTGAGAAACAGTTTGGAAAGGATATAAAGTAATTTGGGGAAAAGAAAAAGAGAAGCATATGTTGTTGAAGAAAACACATAGCAAAATTCCCAAGAAGGGGAGAATAGAAAAAAAGGAAATACTGAAGAAATGCATACTATTGTGGAAACCGTGTGACTAAACTGAAACAAGCAACAAACAGATATTTGGAATTTTTTTTCTATGCACTTAAATGAATTCCATTATTGGAATGAATAAAAAAGGTCCATCTAGTAATTGAACAAATTTCATATAAATTGACCCATAATATAAAGATAATAGGCACTTTGAACCTTTCTGGGTGTCTGTGGTGGCAAATACTCTGCCAGCAAGGACTGTCCATCTGATATTTCAGAGGTCCCTGGAGTCAGTCTGGGAGGCATGTTCCTTGCTCCACATGTCACACTGGTCAGTTCTCCAACAGGTCACTGCATTCTGTTCGGAGCCTTATAGTGACATGTGAAAGGGAGAAACTGGAGAAGGTATAATGGTGAACAATAAACAGGAAGGAAAGTGGAAGAGAATTCTGCGAAGGAGGCACTTAACCATTTGCAAGTATATCCCAGTGAAATAATGGGGAATAGATGGTCTTCATTTTTTACTGAATCTACCATAGTATGTTTTTGCCAGGTTAGACATTAGGAAGAACCTCCTAATACAGCACCAACATTCTGGCTTATAAGTACACATGTCAGGAAGACATTAACATTCTATATTATTAATCAAGGACAAATAATGTTTTCAAAGGATATTAGCCACTTATATTTGTAATACATGTAAGAAAGCTCTACATCCTAGTGATGATCCAGTTTTGTATTTAAATCCTTCTGTACCTACATAAGGAGCATAGAGAAACCCAACACCACACATTCAATCCTGCAGCTGGGCTTTCCCACCCATACTGTCATATTCATAGCAATAATAACAAAAGAATGAACATAAAGACTATTTGTTTTATATGTTTATATTGTTTATGACATACTCAATACATACTGCAGGCCAATTAAAAACTAAAGGCAAAAATATTTTCGAATCCATTATAATCTCATCAACCACAGTTAACACCTTTGCAGTTACCATTTCCTATCTGTCTCTACGTAAAATGAGTGGTTACTTTTAAAACTATATACTTTCCCAGATTTTAAGGGATGCTGCAGAGTTCATGGCTTTAAGACTGCTCTTTTTTTGGCATAAATTTTAAAGGTGTATTGCTTATATATAGCCTAATCTGGAAGACAGAGTTGGAGGGAAGAGAAACTAAGTCACTTTATGTAAAAGAGAAAAAATGCTGTGTTTATTATAGGTAATATAGCTGAAAAATTACAAGTTATTAATTGGAATGGAGAAAGGATTAGGGGCTAAATCAAAGGAGAAAATAGGTGTTGAGGTTCTCGACATGGGGATAAGTTAAAAGTGAACTCTCACCTGTGGGGGAAGCAGGTTCTAAAAACGGTGCCCAGGAAGAAACAGCCAATGGATTCTATTATTAGGATAGATAAGAAAGATCAGTCTAGTAGTTGTCTTATGAAGGGCAGTAGTTACAGTTTAATAATTATGATGAAGACTAATTTTAACAATTCTGACTTGTATCATCTCTGTTATTGTGATGATTTTAGGAAAGCTTTGGGAGCTGGCCGCAGCTTCACAGTGATAATTAAGTCCGTGTCCATGCTTGGAATGGGGTATGAGGACAGAATGTCACCTCTGAGGTGAGTTAGCAGTATCTCTGACCTTTCTTGAGAAAGGCGCATTTGAGATGATACCTGTGAAAAAGGAGGCGAGGGATTTCAGGCAAAGGGAGACCTTATGTGAGGTCCATCAGTGGGAGGAAGCCTAGTGTGATGGAGGAATACAGGAAGAGCAGCATGGCTGGTGCACTGTGCAGATAGGGGAGAGGGTCACACATGGACCAGGACTTTGAAGGCTATGTTAGGGATTCTGAAGCTTATTCTCAGTACAGCACAAAGCTTCTGAAGAATTTGAATGATAATAGTGATAAAACACAATTTTTAATTTTAAAATAACACTCTGTCTATAGTGTGTATAGGGGATGGGACAGGGAAAGGGTGGATACAGTGAGATGAGTTTGGAGGCTGACTGATGACACTGGACTGGATGCTGAAAATGGGGACAGTGACAGGTGGGCACATTCAAAACATATTTTGAAAGTAGACTTAACAGCGATCAGTTATAGATTGAATTTGGGAAAACAAGTGAGAATAAAGTATTTAAAAAACCTCCCAGCATTCTGAGATAAATGGAGATGCCATTTAGCTTAATGCAGAAGCTGGCTTGGTGCAGGATGTGCTGAGGGAGTGTAATGAAGGGAGAGGTATGTGTGAGGGACAGTGTTGAATTTAAGATGTTACACAGGCTGTGTGTATAAACCTGAAGCCCTGAAGATAGGGCTTGGATGCAGATACACATGTGGAGGTTGTGGGTAGAGAGAATTTTAAGCCCTGGGAAAAGAAGAGATTACACATGTAGAGAATCATGCCTAGGATGCCTCCCCAGCTCATGGAGGCCCAGGAAATTGGAAAAATGCCATGTGAGTGTGCTTCTATGGACATTAAGACAGGGGAATTTTTTAGGAAAAAAGGAGTGATTCTTGAGTTGAAAGCTACTGAGATGTTGAGTATGATGAGAATGGAAAAAGCATCCATTGGCTTTGGAATATGGGAATTACAACGACTTAATAAGAACCTTTGTGGAATGGTGAGGAACAGGAGAAGGATAGAGGGTAAGGAAGTGGAATCAGCTTGTATAGACAACTTTTTTGTTTTTTAAGGAACTTTAATTTGTGGGAGCGCAAATGTAGGGCAGCAATTGAAAAGAAATATGAAGTGAGGGGAAGATTTCTAAATATAAGAGACTCTTAAGAATATTTACCTGCTGAATGGTCCACCAAAGCCAGAGAGGCGGAGCATGTGAGAGAGAAAATGACTGGTAGAATGCACTCAGTCCTTGAGAGGGTAAAAGGGGATAGGATACAGAGTGCATGTGGAGGGAAACTGCCTTTCCTGCGACACTTGGGATAAGGGAGTTGAAGGCTATGGATGACGGTATATGTGTATGTTTGGAAACATAAGGAAGAGGGAGTTTTTATCTAATGGCTTGTATGTTCTCAATGAAGTAAGAAGCAAGGTTGGTAGCTCAGAACGTGGAGTGGGGAGAAGAGTTGTGATGCAAATGGAGAAGTGATGAACGTCACTGTGCAGAGGAGAGCGAGCTGACTATGGAAATAGGATAGCCCTGGAGTGCTGCGAGCACACCTGAAGTGCTGATCATGAGCCTAGTAGGATTTTAGCATGCTTTGCTGTGTGGTTTTCTGCAACAAAGCTCAGCTAAATAGACACAAGTAATGGTAAATCAGGTGAGGGGGTTCACTAATGCCTGGTGAATGTGACGGCAGGATGGGAGGTAGGGACTTGAAGGTATATAAAAGGAAAACTTGTACAAGAGATAGACCATGGAATAGAAGGAAGTAAGGAAAAAAGTAAAGACAGCAGGAGTCTGATGTGAGAGAGAATGAGGCCCCAAAGACCTTTAAATGAACACAAAGAATCACAAATGTGAGATATCAGAGCAAAAGAGCTGGAAGCAGAGCATGGGGTATTTAGAGACAGGAGTATCTTATTTTGATTGTGGAAGTGCTTAATTTCCTGAAGGTAACCAGTTCTAGTGGTCAAACAAGTGGATGGCTGAAGTTATATGGAGGAATATTTTTCTGGATATGAGGAGGTCATCCATATCAGGTATCCTACAGCTATCAAGATTGAAAACAAGAGTTGGAGTAGAAATGTTTATATGACCTCAGGAGAACCGATTAGAGTTTTGTGGGAGTCAAAGTTAAGCTCTTTTCTGTGTGATCTATAGTTGGGTAGATTGTTTATGCTTGGAGGTCTGCTGATTCTCTTCATCATTGCATGGATAGAACCTCCCTAACTATTAATTGAAAGCCAGAGAGAAATAGTGCTGAGAAAGGGGGAAAGAGACAGTATAACCTTTGAACCTTTGGATCTATTCTTGTCTAAAGCCCAGTTGTCCCTTTTTTGTTAAGCTAGCCTAAGTTTTTTTTGTTTTGAAAATACAAAGCATAGATTAATATGAATGGGTCTGTTTCACCAAAAAAAAAAATATATATATATATATAGAAACATAACATATTTGTTAGTGACTTATCCAATAATCATTCTCCCCTTCTCTTTGCTGGAAAAATGCTGAATTCTTTGTTGTCTGTGCCTTTATCAAAGTCTCAGGGAAGGGTTTAAGTCAATCACTGTGATTGCAGTTCTCTTGCCAGGCTTGCCAGTTCGATGTGAAGGAAAATCTGCTGGGGGTCGTATGTTTGAGTTGCGTGACAGTGAATTTTATGTGTCAACCTGACTGGGTTGCCATGTCACAGATATTTGGTCAAACATTATTCTGGGTGTGTTTGCAAGGGTATTTCTGGATGAGATTAATATTTGAATTGGTAGACTGAGTAAAACAGATTGTCTTCCCCAGTGTGAGTGGGCCCCATCCAATCTGTTGAAGGTCTGAATAAAACAAAAGGCTGAGCAAGAGAGTGTGTGCTTTTCCCGCATTATGGTCTTTGAGCTGGGGGTCTGGTCTCCTCTTGCTTTTGGATTCAGCCTGGAACTTACACCATCAGCATTCCTGGTTTCCAGGTCTTTGAACTGCACATCTGGGGACTTCTCAGCCTCCATAATCACATAAACCCACTCCTTATAATACATGGTTTTATAGATGTATGTGTGTGTGAGTGTGCATGTGCACATGTGAGTATATATTGGTTCTGTTTCTCTGGACAACCCTGACTAATACAACGAGTGTCCTTCAAAAATTCATATCTCAAACTCATAATACGATTTCCCAAATATAGTCTTTTCAGATGTAATTGGTTAAGAATCACAATGAGATCATACTGGATTATGGTGAACCCTAAATCCAATGACTGGTGTGATGTTTAGTATTGAGTATCAACATAATTGAATTGAAGGATGCAAAGTGTTGTTTCTGGGTGTGCCTGTGAGGGTGTCGCCAAAGGAGATTAACATTTGAGTCAGTAGACTGGGAGAGGCAGACCCACCCTCAATCTGGGTGGGCACAATCTACTCAGGCACTAGCACAGCCAGAATAAAAGCAGGCAGAAGAACGTGGAAAGACTAGACTGGTTTAGTATTCTGGCCTACATCTTTCTCCTATGCTAGATTCTTCCTGCCCTCCATCATCAGACTCCAAGTTCTTCAGCTTTGTTCCTCGCTCCTCAGCTTGCAGATGGCCTATTATGGGACCTCACCTTGTGATTATGTGAGTCAATACTCCTTAATAAACTCTCCTTTACATGTACATCTAGCCTATTAGTTGTGTCTCTTTAGAGAACCTGACTAATACAATTTGTATCTGTATAAGAAGAGGGAAGAATGTAAAAAGAGACCTACAAACAGGAGAAGCCATGTGAAGACTGAAGCAGGGATTGCAGTGATGCAGCTGCAAGCCAAGGAATGCCAGGACTGCTGGAGCCTGCAGAAGCTAGGAAGAGGCAAGACGGGATTCTTCTGTAGAAACTTGATAGAAAGATGGCCCTGCCAGCACCTCAGTTTCAGAATTTTTGCCTTCATAGATATGAGAGAATACATTTCTACTGTTTAAAGCCTCTAAACTTTGTGGTAATTTGTGACAGCAACTCTAAGAAACTAATACAGGGAGTTTCTGGGAAAGGTCTCTTCACTCACAAAAGAGACTCTACAGAGCGAGAGGGCAATGCTGACACATCAGGGGAATGACGAATGGTTCTGTATGCCTGGGTACAGGCTGAGTGGAGAGTCAAAACCCAAGATGAGCCCGAAAAGGTAATAGAGCCCAGCTGGCCACCAGGAGGACTGAAAAGCAGATGACGCATCATATGAAGGAGTGGGTCAAGGGAATGATGAGTCAAGAAACAAAACCATTCTCTGAAAATAATGTTACTTTTTTTTTTTTTCACATGGTGAAGATGATGAAGTCCTTTTTCTGCAAGTGTTGGCTAAAGTGGATTGTCAGCTTCCTGTTGTGATGACCAACACTTCCTGGGCTTCTTCCATGCCCGTGCCTGACTGCCTTCTTTGCTCTTCCAATAGCTCAGATTCTCTCAGGGGCAGGCCACAAGTGGGCCAGTGGGCTCCTCTAGCAGGAAGAATTGGTCTGTCCTCTCCTTTAGAACAAGGAAGTTGTTGCATCCTCCTGCAATACTTCCTACCACAGCCTCACTTTATTTCATACAATCAAATCCCTGGTGCACAATTAGGCCTTTTCTGTACTCTAAGCCCTGTCCTGGAATCCCTTCTTACCCATCAAGGAGGGACGTTTTTAAAATAAAATTTCTCTTTTCAGGGACTTTTGTCTCCCCTTCTAAAAATATCCCTTCTCTAGTCCAGGTCCCTAGAACCCAGTAAATTTACCCTGAGAAATGGAATCATGGGCCATGTTTAACTATCTTGTCAGCCAACTCAAATGACATACATGTGTTTGAATAGGGGCCCTGTGGAGACAAAAGAGTTTCAGAAGCACAGAAGGCACTTATATAGGTATTTTTGAAGAAAGGAGCACAGTGACCTCACAGGAGCTGGCTTGTGGTGTCTAATCTGCTTTTGAATTCAGGGTTCACTATTTGCTTACTACATGTCCTTGAGCAAGTTATGCTTCTAAGCCTCCACTGAAATTGTAATGGTGGTGGGGATTCAACGGTAATAAATAAAAAATACCACATATTGAGCTTGGCACAGCGTTACTTTAGCTCTTAGTACTTTTTAGAAGAATTTCTCAGCCTCAGCACTATTGACAGATTGGGCCAGATCATTCTTTACTTTTGGGGACTGTCTTGAGCATCGTAGGTTGTTAGCAGCAGCCCTGGACTATAACCACTAGATGCTAGTAGCACTTCCACTCCTAGGCATGGCCGTCAAAAACACCTACAGATATTGCTAAATGTTCCCTGGGCAGCTAAGCTGCCTCTGGTTGAGAACCACTGCTTTAGAGTAAAGTGGCCAGGTCTCTGAACGGCTCTCAAGAACTAGTGGTTGATAATTTTCTGTCCTGCCTATATGAAGGGCAGAGTCCACACAAATTATTTTGTTATGAGTGGTAACATTTTTTTCTCATTTAAATAAAAAATATCCTCCTTCTATCCAAACAGTGAAATGTCTATCTTGTACAGCAGTACTTCTTCAAACTTCCCACTTGATGGGCTGAGAAGGTGAAGAAATGACAGTACATGAGGTGGGATCTGGTGACAGAATTACTTTCCAATGCTGCCATTCCTTTATCTGATTTTTCTCCTTAAAACCTCATGCAAATTTTGCTTCCAAGCCAACAGTGTATTTCTTATTGTTTTTATAAAAATGTATTATTTTCTCTTTAAAATGTAATACACTTTAAGATGGGGATATCTATCCTGGGGCTTTGAAAGTCCAGCGTATGGCCAAATATCCCAGTTAGAAGGAACAACACTGGGTGTGCTTCAAGCTGTGGGCATGTTTTCTTCAGAAGGTATCAGGCATTATTTATGTTATGGGTTAATTTTACCATCCTGCCATCAGTATACTTATTCTAACTACTTTTCTCTTTGCTTCTACGTTGCTTTTTAAAGCAACAGCCTTTGAAAGTAGGGGAAAATGTTTCAGAATCCTTAACAACTCAACTTAAAAAAGATAATACTATTAGAGAATGGGTAAATGCTAAAATATTTTTCTAATGAAACTGAGCAAACAGAATCAGGAGCACATGGAAAAAGCTGTTTGAGAGTGTTGAGTCCTTGCAGACATTTCATTCTGTATTCTGTAAAAAGTATTTCAAAGGCATTAGGATCTAGTCCTGTTGTTTCCGTGGTCATTCTCCAAACTCCTAACAGACCAGAGAGAAGAACATTATGTTAAATGCTAATTCTTGTTTTTATTATTTAATGAGCTACTTCTGAGAAAGCCACTGTTTCACCAGTCCGTTAGAAATATTTGAGATGGCTAATACAGAATTAAGGCTTAGGTAACCCAGCCGAAACTAATGTCAATGTTTCAGTTATTCATTTACGTTCTTCAGACTCTCTGACCTGTCTCCACTGGTTAACGCCTCCACTGGTTACTAGGCAACCACAGATTATTAAGGTTGTATACATTACACATGGACCCCAAGTATGAGAATGAAAAGGATCTGAATATTTTAATGAGAAGGCAATCATGAGCTGAGCTAGACTATTACCTTTGTTATTAGGTAAGACAAAATAGGGAAGAGGTGGATTCAGGAGGTGGATTAATACTATTTTACTGAAATCCTTCATGCTTGCAGTTATAAATTTATACACAACAGCCCCAGGGCTGGATGATATGGGAAATCTCAAAGGTATAATTATCAGATGAAAGAATTCCTGTTAAAAACTGAGTTTTGGGGGCATTTTCAAGTCCTGCTACTTAGGTTGTTTCACTTCTAGCACTGTAGGAAGGGATAATCCAGGAGAGAATGGGAAGGTTGATATAGTAGAGTGTTTTTACCATTGTACTTAATGTCTGCAAATGTTTTCTGCCAAAGGAGAATTCCAAGTGCCATGAGAATATGCCAGGGACTCAGGTGGTGGCATGCTCTGTCTTACTCATGGTGGCACCCTTGACCACACAAGAGGAATAGGAACTGAGGGAGGCTAAATTTGCTTCAGGATAAAACCAGAACCTGTTTAACTGAGTGGATGAGAAGCTCATTTGCTGTGGCTGGATGGGAAGAATGTAAACTTATCTGTAATATACTAGTGCTGTTTTGCTGCTAAATATATGCTTTGTGGATGCTACTACCCTGGGAAGAGATTCAACTTCAGAAGGGAAATCATGTGATACTAGAGCTGTTTATATACATTAGGGAGACATGATATAATAATAAAACCCGTTCATAAAAAAGAAAAAAGACAGCCACCTTATTTGTCCAACTAGGATTGGAAGTAAAAATACTGCAAGTATTTGAGTCTGAAGGCATATTACACACAGACACAAGTGCAGTAAAATTTCTAGCCTACAGTTACAGAATTGTTAGAAATAGACAAAATTGAGAGCTACATTATTTATCTGCTTCTAATTTAAAACTATTAAATTTACAGTTTAAAATTTTGCTGAAATAAACTCTGTACAGACTTAACATTTGCATTTTGAAAGTGACAAAAATCAGTTGATGGCTAAAATACAAGCTCAAATAGTAAATTGTCATTACTAAGAATGCACTAATATTAAAACACATTATTATTAACTTTTGTAAATCCATCAGAATTCTAGTTTTTGATGGAAAAACATTGCTCCATCCATTCTTGTGATAACATAGTTTTAAAAATCACACTTATGAAAAGGTAAACAGTATCCTGCAAAGCTCTTCTAGGGAAGTAAAGGGGCAATTAACAAACAAAAGATAACGTCAGGAATATAAGCTGGGAATGTGAACAGAATTCTCATTGTTTTCTAAAATACTGTGAGTTTATCTTACTCAAAAAGAACAGCAGTGTAGATACATATTGAGATTTTAAAAAATTATTTTCCACTTCTGAAATGTTTAATAGGAAACAGTCATAAAACAAGTTATTCATGTAACAGTAGTAGACCAAAGACATATACATGTATCTTTTCAGTGTAATATATAAGGTGCTTATGGATTACACTGTTTTATATTTTTAAAAGAAATAAATATAAATATGTTATAATCACTTTAATTGCCATTTTTTAGCATTACATTATGCCTACAATTACCTCAGCTATTTTAATATTCTGATTAAAGGGCAGTTTAGTGCCTTTAGGCTAGACTTTTATATACTCACGTGCATGCGTGCACACACACACACACACACACACACACACACATACGATGGTAAGCATGTGGTCTAGAAAGACATTTCTGTTTTTCTCAGACATATGTCCAGCTCCTTAAAAAGTTCCTGATAGTTAATTCTCAATAAATACTTGATGAATCATAAATCTACTTCTATGTATTATATTTAAAGCAAAAATCAACTTTGTTATCTCAGTCTTTTCTCCTTAGATTTGGAATCATCTCTTGGGGGAAAATATATTCAAGCATATAGAAATATTGGCTAGTTTTATACAGTAGAGAGGAACTGGGTAGTAGAAGACTCAGACATGTCTGAGCTGTGGCTTTGCTGCTAATTATTGGGGTAGTACTTAAGCTCTCTGGTCTTTAATTTCCTCAAAACAAAAATTAGGAGGTCTGGCCCACATGATCTGAAACATCCTTTCTGAGTGCTTCAATTCTATGATAGTCTATGATTCTATGATATAATATACAGCAACTATAACTAGGCTATTACTTTAAATAATTATACTTTATTTATCTCAGACTCCCAAGTGCCTGACATAGAGCCAGGGAACAAAGGAGATGTGCAATATATTTTTTAAAAAATGAATGAATGATCATTATACATGTAAGTGCTGTCTATGCATCCTTAAGATTTTTCAAAAAAGGAAGGAACCCTTCTCTATAGATGCTGATTTTTGCAATTAAATTTAATTTAAGTTTATTCATATAATTATTCTTATGCAAAAATTTCAGAACATGTTTATGTACTTCTTTAAGAACTGTTAATAGTATCACTATGTCTAGGAAATTTTTTTTTTTGCATTCTAAACAAATACTTTTATAACTAGTCATAAATGTTTATTTCATAAATGTTAAGGAGAAAAAAGGAAGAGAGACAGAAATTCTTGCCTTAAAGGAACTCCACCTCCAGTGGTAATTCTAGATAACATTTAGCACTAAAATTCTATCAGTCTAACTTTAGACACCATCATTTCCAGACTTATGTGCACTTCAATAAAGGAGATTTTGTATATAAGTAGGTTGCAGAAACACGAGGTGCTATATCTTTTAAACTTTTGTTGAGCAGAAATAATGCCAATTTTAGTGTCAACCTAAACATAAACTTATTTGCCAATGAGGAAAGATCTATGCAGTTATAAATATCTTATTCCTCAGGAAATGTTTTAAATGGAAAATTTTTAACACTATCTAACATACACATTCTTCTTATAGGATTAAATTGGAAAGCTCTTTTAGAGTGGCGGTTTGTGGCAGTGGAAAGATCTAATATTCTCATTCTGCCACTTACCAGAAATACAACATTGGCAAGTTAGCTAAACTATTGGAGCCCTAGTTTTTTCCTCTGAATAACAAGGATAATAACAGCTAATTTACAGGGTTATTATGAAGACTAAATAAGATAATGCTCATGGAGTGTCTGCTTTGGTGCTTGGCACAGAGTACCACAGATCCCTCTGGGAGATTTCCTTCCTTGAAGGGAGCTCTTCTTTTACTTCTAATGGCTGATAAAGTATTATGATCTTAACTACACTCAAAGCACTCAAATATATCTCAAAATATGACCCGCCATACGTCATTCAAAACTGGAAAGGAGGACTACTTCTGAACTTGGTGAAGGAACTTCAAAGAGGAGAAGAGACTTGGCATTTGTCTTTGATGAAAAATTCAGAAGAAAGAGAGAGAAATAACATGAGAAGTTACTACATGGTGCTGTGAGTGATAAAGAAGGTTGATTTTCTTTCTGTTGTCTACATTTGGTGCTGATCTCCAAAAAATACCTCAAAGGACTATGTGCATTCACAGATAGGACACATAACTATGATCCATGAGAAGTTCATCAATAACTTTAGTGAAAGTGTAACAACAACAGCTGTGATGGATCTTGAAAGATGACTAGCATATTGCAAGTCACGTAACAGTACATGAGTGCCTGTGGGTGAGGGGGATTTAGGGAGGGCTGTGGATGGGAGGGGCATCTAGGCAGAAGAACTAGCATGTGCAAAAATAAAGGAACAAAGAGCATGGCTTGGGAAAGGTAAAACATCCCTATATTAGCAAATATCAGCTGATGGGGAGCAAAGGTAGGCAGTGAGACCCAAGAGGTCCATTGTACCAGTGTTATGACATGCTAAGGAAAACAGGACACAGATTTTGTTCAGATGGGGCAGTCAGTGCTGGCTATGAAACCAAAGTGGAAGAGAATACTTAGATGATATTTTCAACTGCTCGTTTCCCACATGCAATGTATCAGGGACTCCATTGTGCTTTGTTTTATAGGTATTGTTTCCTACTCCTTGAAATGAAATAGGATTATATTTTCAGGTTGGTCAACTGATGCTCAGAGAGGTTAAGTAATTTTCTCAAGATTATGCATCCTTAAGCAAATCTTGTTAAAGCAGCAACGGGGATATTTGTAATAGAACAAATCAATGAAGAATGAAAATGATGAGATCTGAACATAAATTAGAAAGTAGTTTAGCCAGTCATGTTTTAAAAGGAAAGGGGAGGAAGAACACAGAAAAGAGGGAATTTCTGCTCACAGTGCGTGTTCATGATTTGGGCAGGCCTGTTATTATAGGTGTACACTGAAGGGACAGAACTTTTTAAATAACACAAAATGTTGCTTCTGTGTTTTAAAATCACTTGGTGATTAGTTTACCTAAGAGACAGTGGATCATCATAATTAGAAGCTCAGGCTCTGAAGCCAGGCTGTCTGGATTTGAATTTTGACCCTCAACTTACTTAACCTCAGGTAGGTTATTTAACTTCTGTGGACCCGAGTTTCTTAATCCTTAAAAAAGGAGATAATAATAGTGCCTATGTCATAGGATTGTTTAGGCATAAAAGGGAGAATATAGAACAATTTCTTGCATAAAATAAAAACTCAGTAAGCATTAGTCAGCATTTCTTTGTGCCTTTGCCTTTATTCACCAGCCACTTATTTAAAAAGCATTAACAGTGTGCCAAGCACTGTGCTAGTTTCCAGGGATACAAAGATGGATAAAAGATGATATCTGCATTTAAACACATTTGGGTGTTCTCACATCATAATCTGTGGTTCAGCAGAAATACTTGAAATTACATCATGATTAAAAGCACCTGCCTGAACTACTTGGGAACAAGTTATTTAAAATCTCCCATCATGACAAGATGGCTGAATAGGAACAGCTCCAGTCTGCAGCTTCCAGTGAGACCAACACAGAAGGTGGGTGATTTCTGCATTTCCAATTGAAGTACCCAGTTCATCTCAATTGGTACTGGTTAGACAGTGGGTGCAGCCCAAAGAGGGCAAGCAGAAGCAGGGTGGGGTGTTACCTCACCCAGGAAGTGCAAGGGATTAGGGACCTCTCTCCCCTAGCTAAGGAAAGCCATGAGGGATGGTGCTATTCAACACAGATACTACGCTTTTTCCCAGTCTTCGCTAGGGGAGGGAGTTCCCTGACCCCTTTTCACGAGGTGAAAAGACCAAACCTCTGTTGACTTGTGAACCCAAAAGTAACAGGGAGAATGGAACTAAGTTGGAAAATACACTTCAGAATATTATCCAGGAGAACTTCCCCAACCTAGCAAGGCAGGCTAACATTCAAATTCAGGAAATAAAGAGAACACCACAAAGATACTCCTTGAGAAAAGAAACCCCAAAATACATATAGGTCAGATTCGCCAGGGTTGAAATGAAGGAAAAAATGTTAAGGGCAGCCAGAGAGAAAGGTCAGTTTATCCACAAAGGGAAGCCTATCAGATTAACAGCAGATCTCTCTGCAGAAACCCTGCAAGCTTGAAGAGAGTAGGGACCAATATTCAACATTCTTAAAGAAAAGTATTTTCAAACCAGAATTTCATATCTAGCCAAACTAAACTTCACAAATTAAACAGAAATAAATTCCTTTACAGACAGGCAAATACTGAGGGATTTTGTCACCACCAGGCCTGCCTTACAAGAGCTCCTGAAGGAAGCACTAAATATGGAAAGGAAAAACTGGTACCGATCTCTGTAATAATAAACCAAAATGTAAAGACCATCAACACTATGAAGAAACTGCATCAACTAACAGGCAAAATAACCAGCTAGCATCATAATGATAGGATCAAAATCACACATAACAACATTAACCTTAAATGTAAATGGGCTAAATGCCCCAATTAAAAGGCACAGACTGGCAAATTGGATAAAGATTCAAGACCCATTGGTGTGCTCTATTCAAGAGACCCATCTCAAGTGGACACACATAAGTTCAAAATAAAAGGATGGAGGAAGATTTACCAAGCAAATGGAAAGAAAAAAAATTTAAAAAGCACTAAAAAAACAGTGCTGGTCACTGATAAAACAGACTTTAAACCAACAAAGATCAAAAAGACAAAGAAAGGCATTACATAATGGTAAAGGGATCAATGCAACAAGAAGAGCTAAGTATCCTAAATATATATGCACCTAATACAGCAGCACCCAGATTCATAAAGCAAGTTTTTAGAGACCTACAAAGACACTTAAGACTCCCACACAATAATAGTGGGAGACTTTAACACCCCACTGTCAATATTAGACACAACAACGAGACAGAAAATTAACAAGGATATTCAGGACTTGAACTCAGCTCTGGACCAAGCAGACCTAACAGACATCTACAGAACTCTCCACCCCAAATTCACAGAATATATTCTTCTCAGCACCATGAAGCACTTATTCTAAAATTGACCACATAATTGTAAGTGAAACACTCCTCAGCAAATGCAAAAGAACAGAAATCATAACAGTCTCTCAGACCTCAGTGCAATCAAATTAGAAGTCAGGATTAAGAAACTCACCCAAAACTGCACAGCTACATGGAAACTGAACAACCTACTTCTGAATGACTACATGGTAAATGACGAAATTAAGGCAGAAATAAATAAGTTCTTTGAAACCAATGAGAACAAAGACACAATGTACCAGAATCTCTGGGACACATTTAAAGCAGTGTGTAGAGGAAAATTTACAGCACTAAGTGACCATAGGAGAAATCGGGAAAGATCTAAAACTGACACCCTAACGTCACAATTAAAAGAACCAAAGAAGCAAGAGCAAACAAATTCAAAACTAGCAGAGACAAGAAATAACTAAGATCAGAGCAGAAATGAAGGAGATAGAGACATGAAAAATCCTTTCAAAAAAAATCAATGAATCCAGAAACTGGTTTTTTGAAAAGATCAACAAAATAGATAGACTGCTAGCCAGACTAATAAAGAAGAAAGGAGATAAGAATCAAATAGACATAATAAAAAATGATAAAGAGGAGATCACCACTGATCCCACAGAAACACAAACCACCACCAGAGAATACTATAAACACCTCTATGGAAATAAACTAGAAAATCGAGAAGAAATGGATACATTCTGGGACATATACACCCTCCCAAGACTAAACCAGGAAGAAGTAAAATCTCTGAATAGACCAATTAAAAATTCTGAAATTGAGTCAGTAATTAATAAAAAAAAAAATTAAAAAATAAAAAAGCCCAGGACCCGGACCAGAAGGATTCACATCTAAATTCTACCAGTGGTACAAAGAGGAGCAGGTACCATTCCTTCTGAAATGATTCCAAACCATTAAAAAAAACCTCTTCCCTAACTCATTTTATGAGGCCAGCATCATCCTGATACCCAAGCAAAGACATAACAACAACAACAAAGAAAATTTCAGGCCAATATCCCTGATGAACATTGATGTGAAAATCCTTAATAAAATACTGGCAAACCAAATCCAGCAGAACATTAAAAAGCCTATCCGCCACAATCAAGTTGGCTTTATCCCTTAAATGCAGAGCTGGTTCAACATACACAAATCAATAAATAATCCATCATATAAACAGAACCAATGACAAAAACCACATGATTATCTTAATAGATGCAAAAAAGGCCCTCGATAAATTTCAACACCCCTTCATGCTAAAAAGTCAATAAACTAGGTATTGATGGAGCATATCTCAAAATAATAAGAACTATTTATGACAAACTCACAGCCAATATCATACTGAATGGGAAAAAGCTGAAAGCATTCCCTTTGAAAACTGGCAGAAGACAAGAATGCCCTCTCTCACCACTCCTATTCAACAGAGTATTGAAAGTTCTGCACACAGCAATCAGGCAAAAGAAAGAAATAAAGGGTATTCAAATAGGAAAAGAGGAAGTCAAATTGTCCCTGTTTGCAGATGACATGATTGTATATTTAGAAAACCCCATCATCTCAGCCCAAAACTTCCTTAAGCTGAAAAGCAACTTCAGCAAAGTCTCAGCATACAAAATCAATGTGCAAAAATCAGAAGCATTCCTATACACCAGTAATAGGCAAACAGAGAACCAAGTCATGAGCAAGCTCTCATTCACAATTGCTACAAGGAGAATAAAATATGTAGGAATACAACTTACAAGGGATGTGATCTCTTCAAGGAGAACTACAAACCACTGCTCAAGGAACAGAGAGGACACAAACAGATGGAAAAACATTCCAGGCTCATGGTTAGAAAGAATCAATATCATGAAAATGGCCATACTGCCCAAAGTAATTTACAGATTCAATGCTATTGTCATCAAGCTACCATTGACTTTCTTCACAGAATTAAAAAAAAACTACTTTAAATTTCATATAGAACCATAAAAGAGCGTGTATAGCCAAGACAATCCTAAACGAAAAGAACAAAGCTGGAGGCATCATGCTCCCTGAGTTCAAACTATTTACTAGGCTATGGTAAAAAAAGCAACATGGTACTGGCACCAAAACAGATATATAGACCAATGGAACAAAACAGAGACCTCAGAAATAACACCACACATCAACAACCATCTGATCTTTGACAAGCCTGACAAAAACAAGCAATGGGGAAAGCATTCACTTTTTAATAAATTGTGTTGGGAAAACTAGCTAGCCATATGCAGAAAACTGACTCTGGACCCCTTCCTTACACCTTAGACAAAAATTAACTCAAGATAGATTAAAGACTTACATGTAAGACCCAAAACCATAAAAACCCTAGAAGTAAACCTAGGTAATACCAATTAGGACATATGTCAGCATAGGCAAAGATTTCATGATTAAAAAACACCAAAAGCCATGGCAACAAAAGCCAAAATTGACCATCGGAATCTAATTAAACTAAAGAGCTTCTGCACAGCAAAAGAAGCTATCATCAGAGTGAACAGGCAACATACAGAATGGGAGAAAATTTTGCAATCTATCCATCTACCAAAGGGCTAATATCTAGAATCTACAAGGAACTTAAATAAATTTACAAGAACAAAACAAACAACCCCATCAAAAACTAGGTGAAGGATATGAACAAACACTTCTCAAAAGAAGGCATTTATGCAGCCAAAAAACATATGAAAAAATGCTCATGAACACTGGTCATTAGAGAAATGCAAATCAGAACCACAATGAGATACCATCTCACGCCAATTAGAATGGCGATCATTAAAAAGTCAGGAAACAACAGATGCTGGAGAGGATGTAGAGAAATAGGAACACTTTTACACAGTTGGTGGGAGCATAAATTAGTTAAACCATTGTGGAAGCCAGTGCAGTCATTCCTCAAAGATCTAGAACTAGAAATATAATTTGACACAGCAATCCCATTACTGGATATATACCCAAAAGATTATAATCATTATACTACAAAACCACATGCACATGTATATTTACTGCAGTACTATTCCCAGTAGCAAAGACTTGAAACCAACCCAAATGCCCATCAATATTAGACTGGATAAAGAAAATGAGGTACATATATGCCATGGAATATTGTGCAGCCACAGCAAAGGATGAGTTCATGTCCTTTGCAGGGACATGGATGAAGCTGGAAACCATCATCCTCAGCAAACTAACACAGGAACTGAAAACCAAACACTACATGTTCTCACTCGTAAGAGGGAGCTGAACAATGAAAACATATGGGCACAGGGAGGAGAGCATAACATACCAGGACCTGTTGGTGTGTGGGGTGGCTAGTGGAGGGATGACATTAGGAGAAATACTTAATGTAGATGATGGGTTGATGAGTGCAGCAAATCACCATGGCACATGTATACCTATGTAACAAACCAGCATATTCTGCACACACACACACACACACACACACACACACACACACATATATTTCCTATCACAATGTTGTTCATTATTGTAAGGACTAATACCTCCACTCTTTCCACCCCTCTCTCCCAACATGACATTAAGATATGTTAGGCCTGAGTTCTCTTTGATTTCAGGTGTTTCCCTTGACCCACCCATAAAGTCAGTGAGATAATTTCAGTAGTCCCTCTCACATATGTATACCAAATCTCCCAAAGCTGAATGTTTGTACCATTGTTTCTGGGGTCTCTTCTTTGCTAATTCATTAGATTTACATGTTGTGTAGTATATATAATTAATGGATGCACTTTTCTTCTCAAGGGTACTTTTTTCAAAGTATAATTTTATAAAATCCCATTTCCATAAGCTGGAGAGAAATGTTAATGATTAGAATTTTTAGAGCTGTACCAAACTAAGGGGAAGACTTGTACTGGCACCATCAGTTCTTCACTGTCTTAAACTATATTATAAAGCTCCTTATTCCTGTGTCTCCCAGCTTTAGTATGATAAAAGAGTTTTAGAAATTCTCCTCATGAAGGCATTTGCACATTGTCTGAAAGGATTCTAAATTAGGCATTGCAGGTTCAACATTAACTTTGGTTGAATAGATGAAAATTGTTGGTAGAAGGAACACCATGTCCTTCAGAGTCCAACCACAGTACATTAAAATGGACAGATGAGTAGTCGAGATAACCTCTGAAAAAAGATTGAAAAGGAACATGTCCACATAAATAAATGAGAAGGAAATGAAAATAGCAAGGCACTTCCATTTAAAATAACTAAGTGAAGTACCAAAATGATTAAGTGAAAAGCAACTTTAATACCAAGGAAGCTCTTGAGAGTGAATTGAATTGTTGAGACAAAGTGAATTTTTTAGTTATCAAGAAATACAGAAACTCGGATCCTGATCACACTGCTTTCCAATATATCCAGTATTTATTTATTGTAGGAAATTTGAAATGTTCAGATCATAAGGCACCTTCAAGTAGCAAACAACCATTACTTAAATAGAAAGGTCAGATCTCTCAACCGTAGATGAAAAGAACTATAATAAAGTAAAAATCAGAAGCTTTAGATTTAAATGTGAATGCTGGAATAAGACTGATGTCCTAAGAAGTTCTTATACTGTACATACGGAAGTTTGTTAAATGAAGATATTTTAAAAATAAAAATATTTGGGATATATCTGAAAATTTTAAAATCTTCCCATTAATTTGATATGCAAAATGCGAAACTTGACAATGATTTTGTTAACAGCAACGAATTAATGCTACAATATTGTATAGCTGAGGATATGGTTTTAAATATATTAATTTTTTCAGTTTCTTTTTAAAAAAAACCTTCAAGAGAATCACAAGAGAAGACACAGATAAAATATTTTCAAAAGACCCATGTGATAAAGGACTATTAGCCAAAATATACAAAGAACTTTTAACACTCAACAATAAGGAAACACACTCAACAATAAGGAAACAAACAACCCAATTAAAAAGTGGGCCAAAGATCTAAACAGTCACCTCATCAAAGAAGAGATAGAAAGTAAGCATATGGAAAGATGTTCAACATCATTAGTAAACTTCTAATTAAAATCGCAAGTATACACCTGTTAGAATGGCCAAATTCCAAAACACTGACAACAGAAAATGCTGAAGAGGATATGAAGCAATAGGACACTTATTTGTTGCTGGTGGAAATGCAAAATGGTACAATTACCTTGGAAGGCAGTTTGGCAGTTTCTTACAAAACTGAACATATTTGTATACTATGATCCAGCAATCACACTCCTTGATATTAGCTTAGTGCAAAAGTAATTGCAGGTTTTGCTATTAAAATAATGGCAAAAGTAATTAAAAGTAATGGCAAAAACTGCACTTACTTTTGTATCAACCTAAAATATTTACCCAAATGAGTTGAAAATTTATGTCTACTCAAAAACCTACACAGGATGTTTACAGCAGCTTTATTCATAATTTCCAAAACATTGAAGCAACAAAAATGTCTTCTAATAGGTGAATAGATAAATTAAATATGGTACATCCAGGCAGTGGAATATTATTCAACATTGAAACAAAATGAACTATCAAGGCATGAAAAGCCATGGAAGAGACTTAAATGCTTATTACTGGGTGAAAGAGGCCAACCTGAAAAGGCTGCACACTGTATGATTTAAACTATATGACATTTTGGAAAAGATAAAACTATGGAGCCAGTAAAAAGATGAGGGTGAGATCAGGGGAAGGGATGAATGGGCAGAGCACAGAGGATTTTTAGGGCAGTGAAACTTCTGTATGATACAGAATATATGATACATATGTATGATACAGAGTACATAGCAGTTAAAAATTAAGTGCACCTGTCCTTAACCATGCCCTACTTTTAATTCTAAGCAAAATCTCCCTATAAGCAGCATTTGAAATGTTATCCCTATCTCACACACAGATTTGTTAGTGATTAAACCAATATTAACGCAGTGATGGATATATGTCATTTATGCATTTGTCAAAGCACAAATAATGTACAAAGCCAAGAATGTACCCTAATATAAACTATGGACTTCAGGTGATGATGGATTAATGTAAGTTCATTGATAGTAACAAATATACCACTCTGATGGAGGATGCTCATAGTGTGTGTAGGGTGTGTGTGTGTGTAAGGGGATATATAAAAACTCTCTGAACTTTCCACTCAATTTTTGGGGTGACCTAAATTGCTCTAAAATAAATTTTACTAAATAAATAAATAACACATTGTATGATTCAGCTAGATGAAGTTTTAGAATAGGCAAAATTAGTTAATGGTCATCTAAGCCATGACAATGGTTTTCTCCGTGGAAGGAGTGACCTCTATGGAAGGTCACATGAGCAGGACTTCTGGGGGCACTGGTAATCTCCTTCTTGATCTGATTGGAAGTATACACTTTGTAAAAATTCATTGAGATATACACTTACTTGTGACCTTTTTGTATGTATATTTTATCTCAATGTCTTAGTAAAGCATTTTAAAAGTAAAAAACACCCTGTCCAACTTTACATTTACATTTAATTTAATTTCCTAGGAATCATTTGCTTTCCTGAGAAGCAAGTAATCCTATTTGTTTTTCTTCCAATAATTTTGGAAGAAATTAATGAAGTTTGATGGATTAGTTAGGATTCAACCAAGAAAAGAGAAACCATTCTAAATATTTAAAATAATGGACTTTAATACAAGGAAATGGTTATAAAGATGAAAGAACTGAGAAACTAAATTGGGAATAGGGAATCAAATTGAAGATTAGCAGGCTCAGGAAGCCAAAGGCACTATCACTCAGGGGTTCAGGGTTCAAGCTCATGGGAAGAAGCTGGAGCTAAGGAGTGGGAGGGGAGGGGAGGCTCTAGCTGGAAAATATAGCCCATAGGGTCAGTCCCTGTGGAACAAACAGAGGTGGGGCGGGGCAAGGAATGGCCCTGAAGCTAACAACAGGTACAGATGGGCACAAGTGGAAAATAAAAGGTTAAGGAAATAAGTTTTTCATTTTCATTTTTTTCTTCTAGAGTAACTGTTACACTAGGCAAACTGATTTACTGGTATTTTTGATGGGCACCAAGTTTAGCTTCTGGGAACTAAATAAAATTACCATTTGAGCTCTACATCCAATCTCGATAAACTAAATTTATATACCCGTAAGTTTATGAAAGCATTATTCACCATTATTTTGAAGTTAATAAAAAGTATTAAGGAAGCATCCCTGCCTTTCAGATTAGATTTAGATTGTGGCCAATGCTCTGTCCACTGCATTATTTTACTGGCATTGTAAATAGGTATATGCTGGTGTTCTGAAGATCACCTTTCTTCAAATCACATAATAAAGTCATACTTTGAAAACTAGACTTAGGAGGAGGTGGAAAGCCACACAACACCCTCCAGATGACCACTACTCACTTTCTCCATTCCCCTCTATTCTGCTAAAAGTGGCAATGGCATATATCAGACTAATATCAAAGCACCAATCTGTAGGCTCTTGTCTTTTCTAGCACAGACGGGTGATGACATATGATGATGTAAAATATATTTATTCATCCATTTTATAGCCAGACAAAACAAAGCTTAATGTGAGTGTTGTATTTGTTTAATTGTACGTAGCAGTTTAAAAATTTAGTGCACCTGCCCTTAAACATGCCCTACTTTTAATTCCAAGCAAAATTCCCCAATAAGCAGCATCTAAAATGGTATCCCTACCTCACACACAGATTTGTTAGTGACTATACCATGATATCACCATCAAATTTTCATTCAGTTTATGCCATCAAAAATTTTGTCTCATTCTGGTTTATTACTCTGATATGAAATACATTTTACATTTTACAAATTATATAACCTTTAGAATAGAATGAAGTAGTATGGCATTTGCTTAATAAAAACCAGGAAGAGATGGTCAAGACAATCTCTATGTTACATAGTTCATAGTTCAGATGGTTTCTGACAATAATAATAATAACAATAAATAAATAAAAGATACAGAGAGTAAGTCTTTCCTTGTCTGGAACTGCACTAAAGGTATGAAACTGTAAAGCATTAATAATATTTATTTAGCCATCTTTCTCTGCCTCATCAGCAGAGCAAGATGGCTAAATAAATGTTATCGAATTATAATTTGATAATATTTAAATCCATTTTCTTTTCATGTAAAGGAGAGGAGTACTTTAAAGAGAAACAGTTCAATATTCAACTTAAGTTCTTTGTCCTAAACACACTCACCTAAAATTCAATGAAGGGACAGCATGAACTTTCCAAAACCATCTATATTCTTTGAAATGTCAGTTGATTATGGCACTTAAAGACTTCCCAAGCACTTCATCCAGGGATTGGTAAATCCTATTTATCTGCAATGAGAAAGTAGACTTTTATTTAGCTAAGCAATTAACACTTCAATATTTATTACACAAACAGGAAGCCAGAATTGGCAGATCTAGAACATATGATATTTTATAAATCCCCTTATCCTCTATTAATAATGTATGCAATTTAGAACCTTGCTTTTCATTTAGTATAAGAAATATTTATAATAATAGACATTTATGGTAGAAGTCATTTAACAGATGAGGACAATGACTCGCAGAATGATGAAATTATTATCCGAGATTTAAAAGCTGGTTAATGATAGAGAGTGGCCTGGAAACTTGGGTTCCTGATATAGCTCTATGGTTTTAGTTGATTAAAAAAAACAGAAATAGAAAAACACAGAACTTTCTTTATTTTCCAAATAGTTTTATGGAATATTATATTGCCATAATTTTTACTAAAGCCAAGGAAAGTACTGCTAAGATCAGAGTCCTCAGACCCACATTTCCTCTAATGGTTTGAGCCTGAGTAGTCATAAGCAGATATCCTATAAGAGTGGACAACAGCAAAGTGGACTACAAAGGCAACCTAATGTTACTTAATAATCCATATGATTATGTTGTACAGTAATAACAAATACGTTATAAATATTTCACAAGATTGACTGTTAAAGTTTCTTAACTAAGCTTAATGATTTTATAAGCTTTTCCCTTCTGAGAAAGAGACAAACCCTAGACTGCCCACCCCAATGCCCGAGATTCCCGACCCTAGCCTGGGAGTGACCCAGGCACTACACTCATCATCTGCCCTCAATCAGCCATCTTCAGTGTTCTCTTCCTCCTCACCCTTTCCTCTTTGCTTCTCCCTGTGAACACACTGGCAGCGTGTTACTATCCCAGGTGCCAGATGGCTTGAGGCAGAAATATTTGGAGCTTAGAAAATCTCATGTCAAGAATGAGGAAAAGTGTGGGGAGAAGGGACACAATAAAGTAAAAGGGACAGGCATCTGAAGGCAGTGGGGAAAGAAAGGGAAGGGATGAAAGGAACCCAGCTCTGCACATTTGCTGGGTGATGGGTACCCTCTGCTTCTGACTCCCACCTAGTGCTTTCCTCTCCCAACCCAGGTTATCTAAAATGACTACAATACTTATTTCAGCTGTCATGACTGGCTTCAGGCTTCCTATGATTTGAAGTACATAAAGAAAATTCTACAACAAAATCTTCCCCTTCCTCTTATCTAAGTCTTCAAACATGTTCATTATTACATGAGGCCTCTTTATGATATTGTTTTGCTGTGTCCCCATCCAAATCTCATCTTGAATTGTAGTTCCCATAATTCCCACATATCATGCGAGAGGCCCAGTAGGAGATAACTGACTCCTGGGGGCTGCTACCCACATGCTGTTCCTGTGATAGTATAGGAGTTTTTTCCCCTTTGCTCGGCACTTCTCTCTCCTCCTGCCATGTGAAGTATATGTTTGCTTCTACTTCCACCATGACTGTAAGTTTCCTGAGGCCTCCCCAGTCATGTGGAACTAAGTCAATTATACCTCTTTCTTTTATAAATTACCCAGTCGCAGGGAGTACTTTTCTAGTAGTGTGAGAATGGCCTAATACAATTTAATAGGATATAAAGAGATTTTCACTACACAATTAACCACTGTTCTGTGACATTCGTATCCAACAGTCTTTCCCTGTGCTATGATTCTAGGCACATACATGTGTTTGACATTCTTTGAATTAAATGTTTTATTACAACAGTAGTATTTTCAGATATGTCTTGTTTCTTAAAGCACATGCTATTATTCTTTTAAAAAATTGGAGTTGGAGTAGATTAGACCTATGCATCTGAGAATAAGTTATACATTAAAATATTATTTCTCCTCATAAACACAGATCTCTAAGCCACAGCACCCGGAAATAAATGAAAATCTTATACAATCTCATGTATTATACTTTCACCTAAGGCTGTTATCTATGTATATAATAAAGTGAGCACACATAGATAAACTTATATCCAGCTCTATCTGGTGATGTAGAATCACTCAAGAAATCACTTGGTATTGTCCTAGGGACCTCTTGGGATTTTCCTGCTGGTTGTTGCTTGTGTTGTATTTGACAATTTTGGGAAGGATGATTTGCATATTTCCTTTTTTTTTGTCCAGGTCCAATGGGTTACTCCAGACTGCAAAAGATTTGGAGGGAGCCTAAACAATGCTCACATAGAGACACTGTGTTGAAGTACCCCACAGGTGGTCCAGGTTGACATCTTGACCAGGATCTATGATTAATAAAAGTTATACCTTGGGTGGTATCCTGATCACAAGCCAGCTTTAGATTCTTCTGTTCCTCCTCCACAAAGAAGAAGCCCCATGTCACCCCATATATCACAGAGAGTGATTAAAAGAAGTTAGTTGTCTAATCTGGAGGCAGATCCATCCCTTGGCTTCTATCCTGCATGGCAACTCCAGAGTATACAGAACTAAATACCCTCAATTCTTTCTACTCTTTCTTTCACCTGAGGGTGGCAGCCTCCCAAACCCTAGTGAATTCAAGGCATCAATCCTATTCTATTCTTCCTGCAGCCTACTGGACGTGTGCAAAGCAAAATTCTCACATGAACATTGGGTGGGAATAAAAATCATACCTTTCTCCTCTCTCCCTCTCCCTCTCTCTGAGACAAGGTCTTGCTCTCTCACTCATACTGGGTACAGTGACATGATCATGGCTCACTGCAGCCTCAAACTCCCCAAACTCAAGCAATCTTCCTGAGTAGCCGGAACTACAGGTGCTCATCATCACACCAGGATAATTTTTGTATTTTTTGTAGAG
Organism: Cebus imitator; assembly: GCF_001604975.1. NCBI lineage: Eukaryota > Metazoa > Chordata > Mammalia > Primates > Cebidae > Cebus > Cebus imitator. Next base: position 1,357,682 of record NW_016107763.1, read on the forward strand.
ATGAGGTTTTGCTATGTTGCCCAGGTTGATCTTGAACATCTGAGCTCAAACAATCTGCCTGCCTCAGCCTCCCAAAGGCTGGGATTATAGGCATGAACCACTGTGCCTGGCCCATTCTCTCTTAAATTCTTACTTAAATTACAGGTCAGCTAACTTAAATTACAGGTCAGCTAACTTAAATTCTAGGTTGGCTAACTTGTAAGTAGAAATTAAAATTTAGTGTCATGTTATAAAATAAAAATACAGTATCCTTTACTAAGCTCCCAGAAAAGCTTTCAGCCAGGGTCTGAATTGGAGTTAGACCATAAAAGAAAGAAATATTTCATGTATTTTGAGTGCTGCATTTTAGGCATATAGTTTGGATGGAAGTTGCAGTAGGCACATTTTTGCTTAACAAGAGAGCCCCCTCAAGTAGAAGGACAAAAAAACAGAACGGGCCACCTAAAAAGGTAGTGATCTTCATACTTCATATCGATTTAAATAGAAGTTCAATAATCATTTGTAGCGGTGGGATTTGGTAAAGCATACATGTTTATTACACATTTATTACAGCATATACACAAGTTGGGATATGTGGTGCCTTCAACCCAGATTCTGTGGGACCTAGCCAAATATTAGACTGGAGAAGAGTTAACATTCATGTTATTATTCCTATTTATGCCCAGACTGATGTTCCTACCATAAATAGCACTCCGTTCTTACTCTCTATTGTTTATTTTGATATATTCCCCTGCACTGCCACTACCTGATATATTATTTATTCCTCATCTCTTCACACCAGAATATAGCTCTGTAAAGGCAAGAACTTTGTTCATTGTTGTGCACCTGATGCTTAGAATGGTGGCTGGCACATAGTGTGCCTGCAGTAATAATTCACTGCATGAACAAATAAACGTATGAATGAATGTATATTTTTGGTTGTCACCAAATTTAAATCTATCGAGTTTGGATTGTTTTTCTCACAAAGATTTGCAAGTCAGATTAAAGCTTCTAGATGATGATTTTATTTATATATACTTTAGAATAAACAAAGTAGGGTTAGATACAAGATGAACTAGCAGGAATATAGTAAAAGAAAAATCCTATTACACTTCCTTATTTTAAATTTGTCTTCTTTTTCTTAAAAATATGTGGTTCAATTTCCTTTCACTTACCCCTGTAAATTTGTATGACATTAAAAAAATTTCATCACAATCTGAAGAACTCATGGTTATTTTATTTACACTGAAAATATAAGGAATCCAAGCAGTAATTTTAGCTACTTTCATTATTATTGAGGAATGGGCAGCCTACATATTAAAAGGAGGAAAAAAACGGTGCCCTCCAGGACTTCTTTTGATGGTATGACTTTTGTCCAGTGGTTCTCAATCAAGTTGATTTTGCTCCCAGCGGATATATGACAATGTCTGGAGACATTTTTGGTTGTGCAGGGTGGGTACTTGCAACTGGCACCTAGTAGGTACAGGTCAGGATGGTGCTGAACATCTGAAAATTCATAGGACTATGGCACCCCAACCAAATAATGAACCAGTCCAAAATGTTGATAGTACCCAGGCTAGGGAACCCTGGTAGGTGGTCCGAGATCCTTTGAGTCCAAATACTATTCTATAATTTCATCACAGGCCCCATCCAGACCTCTGAAGTTGAACAAAGCAAGTCTAAATTCCCTTCCGAAGCTTTCTCCGACTCTATATACCATGTGAATTCCTTCTTACACCTCCCAGCTGTGCTCTTAGACCCTCCCTATATTCCAGTCCTTAGTGCTGCCATACCACTCTTGGAGGTCTTTCATTGCAGCACCTGTTATCATTTAAAATTACCGTGAATTTTCTTATCCCTTTATAAGAGTATGTACAACTCTGGGCAGGGACTTATTGCTTGTTTCTTCATCATCTCTAGCACATAATCTTTAATGATGAATAGCAATCATCACTAAATGCTTGTTTGAATAAATGATTGATGGTGGAACAGTTAGCAAACATGAAGCTCATGTTTTCACATCTGGTTCCTGTACAGAGTTGCATTATATACTTACTCAAATAATTTCACCAGATTATTCATTATTGGCCTAAGAACTTCAAAGTGGCTTAGAAAGCTGCAGTAAAATGGATTTGGAATCATGGCTCTTGGACTAAACCCCAAATCACCCCAGGCACAAAGATAATAAGTCAGAGTCAAGGAGAGGACTGCTAGGAAATGGGCCTTTTTGGACACTTAAAAGCTGGAAACAGAATTAGAGCTAGTGGACACTTAGGCATCCTCTCTATTTTAAGGACTTGCTCTTGTTGACACAGAGCTCAGTATGAGAGGCAGGAAGGTCTTACACGTCATTATTTCCTATAAAGGGTATAGCCTATTTCTTCAAGCCCCTAGGATAAAGGGACTATGGCTGTGAAGTTCAGTTGTTCACATTCAGTGTGGTTCCTTTGTGGAAGGGCAAGATCACACAGTGGGCTTCTCCCACGAGGGATTCTGGGTGCCAAGGACAGTGCCACTGAGACTGGCTGCATCTGCTCCTATGCTGGCCAGCAACCTCATTTCTGTGAAGTTTTAAAATCTTTGGACACATAATCAGGGAAATTAATCTAATATCAGAAGGGGCTGTGCATGTATAATTCGTTTCATCAAATCACACAGCCCAGTGATTGCAGGAAAATGTGTGTACTTCATAATTCTGGGTATCCATACAGGCCACTGCTGTGCCTCACTTTTCAGATGACTACTTTAATACTTATTTCTGATAAAAATTAACACGACAGCAAGAAGATATTTGAAAAGTATAACATAGTAGTAGAGAATTTGGTTTTATTCTTGATATTTCATCAATAGACATGGATAAAAAGTTGTACCTTATCACTTAGATTAAAGTAAGATAAAGCAGAGAGAACAATATTTGGACAAAATAGCTGTCAAAAGGAAACAATATATACATTCAGCAAAGAATGTAGAATTTTTCATGCCACAAAGCCAAAGACCTGCTGACATTCAGGAACACTGAAGAAATAATACGATGGCCTGCCTGTCAATAACAGTTCAGTTAGGTATCCTGTCAACTGTTCAAAGGTGCTGAGAAAAATGAAGGTGGTTTATAAAGGACTTCTCAGCTGTTTCTTGCGCAACACTTTTTTTCTTTCTGAAGGACTGGTTCTGTGTATTTTTCTGTTGCATTATATTGCAAGGTTAAGACAGTTGCTTATAGAGATAATACTTGCATTTTTAAAAGGCAAAGTGGCTCATGCCTGCAATCCTAGCACTTTCAGAGGCCAAGGCAGGCAGATCACTTGAGCCCAGGAGTTCGAGACCAGCTTGGGCAACATGACAAAATCCTAATGATGAGTTTACTTAATCACTAAACTTAAGTATCTCAGATATTTTGTTGAGACAAAAGAAAGAAAGAAAGAAAGAGAGAGAGAGGAAGAAAGAAAGAAAGAAAGAAAGAAAGAAAGAAAGAAAGAAAGAAGAAAGAAAGGAAGAAAGAAAGAAAGAAAGAAAGAAAGAAAGAAAGAAAGAAAGAAGAAAGAAAGGAAGAAAGAAAGAAAGAAAGAAAGAAAGAATGAAAGAAAGAAAGAAAGAAAGAAAGAAAGAAAGAAAGAAAGAAAGAAAGAAAGAAAGAAAGAAAATAAATTAGCTGGGCCTGGCGGTGCATACCTGTGGTCCCAGCTGCTTGGAAGGCTAAGGTGGGAGGATCACCTCAGCCCAGGAGGTGGCGGTTACAGTGAGCCAAGACTGTGCCACTGCACTCCACCCTGGGTGGCAAAGTGAGACCCTGTCTCAAAAAAACAAAACAAAACAAACAAACAAATAAAACAAAAGAAATGTGAAAATAATTGGCCTATATACTAATATTTACTAAAAATCAGGTTTTATTAAAAATAGATCAAGAGACAAAAAGAAACATGGAGTTTTAAAGTGCATTTTTTAAAATCAAAGTAACATTCTTTTTAGGAAATGTGAAAAATATGATAAATTGTGGAGAAAATTAGTATCACCCACATTCCACCCCATAGGAAATCACTATGAAGATTTTATACATTTACTTCCAGTTATACACACACACACAGGCATATGTTTGTGCACATATACACACACCACACTATTTTTAAGGAAGTAGTTGAGGGACTGTAAACTATATATAATTTTGTATTCGGATTTGAAACTTTTTATGTCCTATTAGTAATCTATACATATTTAGCATGAATACTTCCTCTGATTATGGCTATGAAATTATTTTTATTAAACTTGCTCATTAAAGTATATGATACATATGAAGATAGGAGGCATCAGTAGTGACTGAATGCTCCTTTTTTTATGTACTTTATATACACATTCACACAAAACACATGTCAGCTGCATTTCAGGGTAAAGCAGTAGTTACAATTTTATTTTCATATTAAGGCTTATTTTGTTGTATAAATCTCTATTGTACAAAACTCAGGTACCCCAAAATATCAGAGTCACTTTCTTAGAATATACTTTTAAAGGGAGTGATTATCTCATTTTGTATCTTTTTAAAAAATATAATTGAGAAAGCAATGAGAGTCCCATTGTGTATTTACTTTCACAAATAATCAGTAAATGTAAGTATCTCAGGTTTTCTTAGATGAAAATCTCCTTTTATGAATATAAGTAGGGCAATATGCAACTAAAACCAAGTATAGATAAATGCCACCCCACAGTAATGATCTCATTAGACCTTTACATTCTCCATGTTGAAATTAATTCCAAGTAAGGTAGAAAGATTCACACATTTTTGCTGATCAGGACAAAAAAAATGTTTACCAAAGTGCATTCCTTTGTCTCCTGCTTCTCATTACACTCACTAAGTTGGCCAAAAAATGAATTAAATTGAATTTTGCTCATTAAGTAAAAATGTGTCTAAGTTTAGTCTAACTGGCTTTTAAAAAGCCAAATTTGTAATTACCTACAAGCAGGTACACCAAAGAGTCTATTGAAATCTCTCTGATACTATGTGATCATGATTTTGCTCATAATTTTTTTCTAAGAAACTAATGATACAGTGTAATCTGGTATAAGTGTGTCTGTTGATACTATGATGTAAAGTTCAATTAGAAAAGAAGGAAGGAAGGAAAAAATAAAGGAAGAAAAGATAAAACTTTATAAAACTAGATATAGAACAAAAAAAGCAAAATAGAAAAGATTTTATAGGATCTCTATCAGTTATATTAGTAACATGAAAAACAATGTGGACAGAGAGGAGAGAACACCTTTGCATGCAGGGTACCATACTTCCCACAAATATTCTGAATTAAATTTGTACTAAGCATATGGAATTCCACATTTTTTAAACATCATTTTTCTCTAATGTGCATTAAACCCCAATCATAAAGTCTGCTTTCATAAAAAATGTGCATGCAAATGTAGCAGTTATTTAGACACAATTTCATTAACAAACTCTTGGGCATGAAAATCAGATTCTTAATATTTTGTTGTTGTTGTTGTTATTTGTAATATATATCTTGTTTTCCTAAAGAAAAAAACACTTGTGTGCAAAATATGGGTGGTTGTTTTCTTAGACAGAGACATTTTTTCTGGAAATCAAAAAAAGACAGAAGCGTCTAATTCTAGGAAAGAATGTTCAGGTCTTGCCTTTTAGTGGCGTATTTCTACCTTAACTGGTGGACTTGCCTATGACATATGCCTTAGGAGCCACCTGAGGGTTATTGAGAGCCTGACAGCATTTTCATCTGACTCTGAGGGGATGAGTATCTTTTTTATTTTTATTTTTTTAAAAAAGAAGATAAAAAATAAATCATTTAATTTGGTTCAATAAACTGCCATGCTACTTTGGGGCTAAAAAATGTGATTCCATATCCTACATCAGAGGTTTTAAAACTTTTTGTTCTGAAAACCCCAAGAGTTTTTATTTATGTTTGTTATACTTATCAATGTTTACCCTATTAGAAATGAAAACTTATAAACTTTAAAAATATTTCTAAATTCACTGCTGATAAAACCCAAAGCTACTTGGCAGGCTGAAGGAAAGCTAAAGCTATTGATAGGTGTACTTGCCCTTGTATCTCTGTGATAGAGCAAGTTTGTCCCCCAGATACCTTCCACCTGTTTGTTTAGGCCACTTCCTTAAATCCTGTTCTCACCCCATAACCACACTCCCAGTTTGGAAGGCTGGTGTAGCAGAAACAAGACATATGGGCATTGTATAACCCAGCATTCAGGTTGCAGTTCCTTTTACCCCACTTGTATACTGTTCTAAGTGCATTAACCTACCCCATCTTTCCCCTCTTGATTCTCATTATATGTTTAAAATTGATTTAATAAACCATGTCATTGGAGCATCTTAAAAGAACTGATGTATAAATTCATTTACATGACAATGATAAACCCATTACATGTGACATAAATATATAGATTTTGAATAAAACAGAAATATTTTCTGAAACAAAATTTTGGCAATAAATTAAGCATGGTTTTACATTTTTTTGGAAATCCCCTAATGTCTGGCTTAACGGAAGATAGCCAGATTTATGTATCTGCTTCTGCATTTAATCTGTTGCAATGTTTTGGTTGGCAAATATGAAGAAACTCCAATCTCACAAAGATATGTAGTTTGAAATGGTAGAGTCTTTTCATAGCCTTTCAGATTATTATAGACAGTTTTCTTGATAAAACAGTAAAATTCAACAAGCAATTATTCCTTAAAAATGGAATGTGGAATCTGAAACATATCAATTAACTTCATAGAATCTATTACCATAAAATCCATTATCTGTCTCATACTTAATATAGTTTTTTTAAAAATCTATATATAATTTTATAACAAAATGAACTGGTCATTTGGAAAATGTTGGCTCACTTAGAAAGCAGATCTTTCAAATGTTGATATTTTATTTTTGATAACAAAAAATTACTTTTGTTAGTATCACCACATCTCATCAGAAAGGTATTGAGAAGCTGTCAAACTTATAGTGGCAGATGCAGGCTTTTCAAAATTCTAATTTCTACTTGAGAGTTTGAAATTTATCTTTGTCAGAAATTTCTATCAGTTGTTTTCTCTGAAGTGACAAGCTTACTTCATTCGTTTTCAAAAAATATTTGCCAAATACCCCTCCTGAAATAATCATAGCTTGTCTGCTCATTGTTCTTTCAGATAAAAATGTTCTATGAAAGAACTGACTAGTTCCACTTTTACCTTGAACAATACTTGGAGATAACTATTGCACTTCAACACATTTCAAAAGTGCTTTATGTGTACTTACATTTCCTTGCACTATTAAAAGGACGTTGCCTGGCACAGTGGCTCATGCTTATAATTCCAACACTTTGGGAGGCCAAGGCAGGAGTATCGCTTGAGCCTGGGAGTTCAAGACCAGCCTGGGCATAGCAAGACATACCAAGACCTTGTCTTTACAAAAAAAGAAAACATCATCCTGGTGTGGTGGCATGCACCTGTATGTAGTCCCAGCTACTCAGGAAGCTAAGGCAGGAGGATTGCTTGAGCCCAGGGAGTCAAGGCTGCAGTGAGCCAGGATCGTGCCAATGAACTCCAGCTTGGGTAACAGACTGAGACCCTGTCTCAAAAAAATAAAAAAATAAAAATAAATAGATAAAATGATATCATTTATAGTTCCAAGACTTAATAACATGCTGTTGCTTACTTTGTTCTTCACCGGAAGTACATGGGAGTAAAAAAATATAACTACCAGTAGAGCTTGGTGCCATGGCCTTCAACATCTAGTAATGAGGTTCCAGCAGTTTTACTTACTGTTACTTTTACACCATCGTAATGGTGCAAAATGCCCACATAGTGAATAAGGCAAATAATATGTTAGAATTGTTATTAAAATAGTTTTTATCTCAAGAATCCCATGAAAGTGTCTTCATTTTGAGAACCACTGTCCTAAATGGAAGGGGATATATTAAAATGGTGGAGACAAAACTCTGAGGTTGAACAGAGTCTTGACTCAAGCACCTTAATATATCTCACCTAATATACACAGCCACCTTAATAAATCTCACCTCTTTGCTGATTTAATGTCTATGTATATGGGGCAAATTACTTAACCACTCCAAGACCCATTTTTCACACGTCTAAAAGAGTTGCTCCTAAGGATTAGGAAGAACTAATAACGGAGTTTTTCCTCAGGGTTAAAGGAGATCACTTAGTACAGTGCCTGACAACTTTCAACTCAATAGATGTTAACTATCATTACTAATATTTATATTATCATTTCTTTTTCAGATCAAGAAGCAATGCTATGAGAAAATCATAATATCAACTGTGCGTTGGAATTTATCCTACCTAAATCCAAATTTTAGTTCTATGATTCTTGTGAGTACAAGCTACGTGCAGATATGTTTTTCCTGCTGTATTAAGATTGAGATTTTGTCCCTCACATTTCAATTTTGCAAATCCTTGGGTAGTCAGTCATAAGAGACGTTTCTCAGTCATTGGTTAGTGGGGATAACTGAGAAATGGTATTTGACTGGGTCCCAGAATCGCCCAGTCCCTGATCATCTTCCTGTCACATCATGCTGGGGAAGCAGGTATTTAATAATATTTATGCTACAACCAGAAAGCTGGATCACAAGGAGTCACTGGGTCCCCTTTTGCCTTGGGCCTAGAACAAACACTCAAGAGATGTCTCTCCTGGAACATTTTCTCATGCCCTAATTTCAGCCCTCCAGATTTTACCACTTTATGTGGAAAATTGAATTCAAGAAGATGGCCTTGAAAGTAAAGGGTGAGGTGTTTGGGTATGTGCACTCTCACAAGCAAGCACTTGGCAATAAGCAAGCACTTGGCAGAGACTGAGTGAATGCTATACAACTCTAAGCTCATAGGGACATCTAGCTGACATAAATAATGGAAATAGGTAATTGTAAGACAAGGAGACCAGTCACATTGTGCCTGCATATTTTACCCTAATGAACATTTTTTACTGTCTCCAAGAAATATGTTCTCTCTCGTTTTCCTTGAAATTATACGAGGCTTACTTGCTATGTTATTCTTTTTACCATCTTTGACCTGAGTACAAAAAGAAAAAAAACCGGTTCTTAACAGCAACAACAAAATGATGCAAGCTTGATAATAAGTAACACCTTCCATTTAATCTCAGTGTTAGAAAAATAGGGAGTGATAGTGACAGAGTTGAGGAGTGTGTGCCCTGTTTATAAAGAGAAGCCCCCTCTGACTGCCACACAGAGGCATGGATACAGTGTGGCCACATCTTCCTATTTTCAAGGTCAGGGTGGAAATCCTGATATTTATGTGAAATTTTCCAATTTATGAATGTTGTCCCAAACTGGGTAGCCCACACAAAATATGTTGGCAGGGTTTCCAAGCTGCCACATTTTTTATTTCTCCAAATATATAACTTAATTTCCCTCCATGATCTCACTCACCATTATCCTCTGCATTTACCTCTGTCATCTCTCCAATTTTGGGGCAAAGAGAGGGGAACAGTGGATAGAGAGGTGGCTTTATCTCCCTCTGGTGGTGAAAATATGCCAAAACAACTAGCTGAATGCTCATTGATCCTGTTTATTGAAAACTTATCTATGTAAAACTCATCCTTCATCTCATTAAAATTAGCAAAACAGACTCTGGCTATTATGTGTGAGATGTGAACCACAAAGGAATTTTACTAGTGGTGAAGATTAGACTCTGGGGTAAAAAAAAAAAAAAAAAAAGGCCAGAAAGGGGGAGCAGGGAAATCAGCCCAAGTAGGGATTTAGAAGTCCCACGAATACCAGACCTAGTCACCAGGAAAAGAGAAGAATATTAAAACTTGTAACAGAAAGCAGAAAAACATCAGTACATACTTCAGCTGGAAGGCTTACACTAAGTTTTATGTGTAAAGTTGAGTATAGTGTGAATGATTAATGTATCCATTAGCCAGAGCAGTATCAAGTACTGCTAATTTGATCCCTGTTTTAAGTATTTAATAGTATCTTAGCTCTTATTAATTAATGGAAAGCATATCATATTCTTTGTTTAGATGCTTCACTTGGGGAAAGAGTTTTGAGGGTAGAGAATGGAATACATTTTGCAAATAAACAGAATTTCAAATAGGTCAGTAATACAGAACTAATAAATGATACTGAGAAAGTTAAAAAATAAATATCATAATAGTTGTTGACAAAATAGCCAAACTCTGAAAAACATTTGAAAAGATAAATTTTGAGCCAAATATGAGTGGGCAATGGTCAGTGACACAGCCCTGTCTCCTGATAACATGTGCCCAAAGTAGTCAGGCTACAGCTTAGTTTTATACATTTTAGGAAGACATAAGACATTAATCAATACATGTAAGATGTACATTGGTTGGGTCAGGAAAAATGGGACAACTCAAAGCAGGGGTGGGGAGCTTCAAAGTCATAGGTAGATTCAAAGAATTTCTAACTGGCAATTGGTTGGAAGTGTTAAGTTATTGTTTAAAGACCTGTAATCAACATTAGGGAATGTCCGGGCTAAGATAAGGGGTTTTGGAGACCAAGGTTCTTATTGTGCAGATGAAGCCTCCAATCCTGGGCTTGGAGAGATTAGATTGTAAATGTTTCTTATCAGACTTAAAAAGGTGCCATACTTAGTTGACTCTCTTCTGGATCAGAAAAAAGACTTACAAAGGGAAGAGGATTCTCTACAGAATGCAGATTTTCCCCACAAGTGATAGTTTTGCAGGGCTATTTCAAAATGTGTCAAAGAAATATATTTCAGAGTAAAATACTTTGATATCTTTCAGGGCCTGCTGTCTGTCAGGTGATGCTATACTAGATAAGGCTGGAATTTGGTGACCTATTGCTACAAAAAGTTTTAAGATCTCTGTTTGAATGTTAATACTGGTCAGTTGTGCCTGAATTCCAAAGGGAGGAAAATATAAGGAGGCATGTCTGACCCCCCCCACTTCCTCTTACTAGTTCAGGTCTTATGACCTGAACTAGTTTTTCAGATTAACTTTGGAATACCCTTGGCTGAGAGGAGGGGTCCATTCAGATGGTTGGGGGCTTAGAATTTTATTTTTAGTTTAGACAGCTTTGCTTCATTTGGATGCCCATGCTGTCTTAGAACACTGTACCCAAGTATTATATGCCTGTAGCTCAAATGCCAACTTGCAAGCATGGTTCCCTCTGTTGTATACTCATTTCTTTGCCTTCTGCCTCCCTTGATACACTCAGATAATTTAAAGAACTGAAATACAATTGCTTTTAGAAGCTCAATACTTCATTATACTTTTGTTTGAAAACAGTTTTTGAGTTGAGAGTATGTCAGCAAAAGCAACCAAAAGAATGTGGATGTTGTTACAAGGTCAGCTTTTCAGCAGCTGTAGGCAGCCAATACTGGCATTCTGTCAAACAGTCACCACTGGCAGCGGGGCCATTCATGGGCAATGAGTCAGCAGCTCTGACAGCACTAAATACGGTCACCAGTTAATATGCAAGATAACAGGCTCACATGTTACTTCAGAAAATGCTGGTGAGAGGAAATATTTTATTTTTCAGGTTTATTTAGAAGAAGGTCAGGATAGGTTGTTAAAACCCAGATGTTAAATGAGTGTGTGTATGTGTTAGAATCTAGCATGAAATATTTATATGTATGGATTTCTTCTGTAAAGGGAAACATGTTCAAACTGAGAGCTAAGATATCAGAAGCTAGGCATTTAAAATGAGATGTTGCTGTACAAAGAAGTGCCTGTCTTACAAATGGGCTGTCCAATCCAGTAGTCATTAGCTACATGTGGCTACTGAGCAGTTGAAATGTGGTTAGCCCAAATCAAGATGTGCTGGAAGTGTAAAATCTATACTGGATTTCAAGTATACAGAACAACAACAACAAAAAAAAAAACAAGAAAAAACCTCATTAATAACTTTGTATATTAGTTACATGCTGAAATGATATTTTTGATATATTGGACTAAGTAAGATATATTGTTTAGATTAATTTCACCTGTTTCTTTTTTACTTTTTTAATGCGGCTACTAGAAAATTTACAATTACATACGTGGCTTGCATTCTGTTTCTATTGGATAGTACTATTTTAAAGGAAGATATTTGATATCTCCTTCCAGTCATAACACACACACGTGCACACACACGCGTGTACAGTAAATGGATAGGAAGGCAGTGGGTGTTTTAAAAATGCAGGCTACAAAATTCCACTTAAGATGCTGATTTGAAGATCCCAGTTCTCTAAGCTATAAAGAATGGTGCAACATAGTGCATAGCACTGAAAGATATTCTACCCTGAAATGTCATTAGGCCTTAGCTCTGGGTCCAGGGGAGAAAAAGTGTTAGTCATATTTATTTAATTCTGGCCATTTTATTAAGAAAGAAAGGACACTGTCAAAGATGCTGAAAAATGCCACTCTCATAGAAGAACAAAATGAGCTCTGTAGAAATAAATTAGTATTGTTCTCTGGACTTTTCTGTTCTGTACTTGTATGCTCTTAAGAATGCTTTGGTGGTGGTGATCAAGACAGTATTATAACATATTAGGCAACAAATTTGACTTAATAAGGATTTTGATAAAGGCCAGGTGCAGTTTCTCACACTTGTAATCCCAGCACTTTGGTAGACCAAGGCAGGTGGATTGCTTGAGCTCATGAGTTTGAGACCAGCCTGGGCAAATGGCACAACCCCATCTTTACAAAAAATACAAAACGTTAACTGGATATGGTGGTACATGCCTGTGGTCCCAGCTGCTCGGGAGGCTGAGGCACGAGAATCACTTGGACCCAGGAGGTGGAGGTCGCAGTGAGCCGAGATCATGCCACTGCACTCCAGCTTGGGTGATGGAGCCAGACCTTGTCTCAAAAAGCAAACAAAGAAACAAAAGGATTTTGATAAAAGGAAAATTTGGATACTAATTGGGCTGTTTAATCAACTACTGAAAGATTGTAATTTCTAGATTTGCCTGTGTTATGTGCTTTGAGTCTGATTTGTCACTGCTAGCAAATTATCCCACTAAATTCTGGCTAGTGTTGAGGGATTCCTAGCAGCCTTTCTCCTGTACCCTGTTGCATGCTCTTTCATTTTTAGTTTCAGTGCTTGAATAAGTTGTATCAGTCAGCTTCTTGCTTCTTCCTCTTAGCCAATGTCTACTTTGAAGACTTTGGAGTTTTGAAGTCAAATAGATGCCATTTTGAGACTCTGAAGTCAGCCAATTCTCCTGAGATTTCTCATTCATCCATTTTAACTATTAACTTTAATTTTTATGTGCAGAGCTGGAAAGCAAGCAGCTGAGTAGAGGTTTCACTAAGAGAGGCCAAGCCTTCCTGAATGATTGTCCAAATGTGTATTCTGGTAATACAAAGGTGGCAGTGTGTGTGTTTCCTGAACTAGTTGGAAGAAAGCGTAAAATTATTCAGATTCTTTTTCATTCAGAGCTAGGCAGTGTCTCCCCCCATTCTCAAATACATAACCTAATTTTGTCCCTCGAATTCAGAAACTGGAATTTGGACAGACTTCTACTGGAGAATGGCTCATGGTGTCCCCCTAAAATCTCTTCTATCTTCTAAATGGAGAGAAATGTATGAAAAATTTAGTGTATCCATTTAAATTTATAAAAATATTTTAAAGAAAAATTATCTGGTTGATATTCTAATGTTTTTAAAATATATTTTTGTTTTCTCACTAAAAAAGACATTGTGTTACAATGCAAACATTTACCTGATAAATAAAAATAGATTACTTTTATCACTCCAAGTTAATTATTTTTTAGCTCTTTCAGTTTGGACAATTAAAGCAAATTGACTGATTTATAACACATTGTGCTTTTTGAAAGTTTTTTTTAAAAACTTAAATTATTGACAAGTGTTTCTAAACAATACCAAAAATGTGCCATATTTGGCAAATAAACAAAAGCAAAAAAAGTTAAAGCAAGCTATGATAAGCTTAAGTATCTTCAGAATAACAATCTTACATTATCTGATTCCAATGGTGGGGGTTAAAATGATTTTGATTAAGACTTTACAAATATGGCTTATGCCTGTGGTCCTAGCACTTTGGGAGTCTGAGGCGGGTGGATTGTGTGAGCTCAAGATTTCGAGACCATCCTGGGCAACATGGTGAAACGTTGTCTCTACTAAACACATAAAAAATTAGGCATATGCCCTGGTGCGCACCTGTAGTCCCAGCTATTCAGAAGGCTGAGGCATGAGAATCACCTGAGCCTGAGAGGTGGAGGTTGCAGTGAGCTGAGATCGTGCCACTGCACTTCATCCTGTGTGACAGAACAAGACTCTGTCTCAATAATAAAAAAAAAAAAGACTACGCAAATATGAAAAGATTATGTAAATAGACTACTGGACTGTTAACTCCACTTCACTAGGTTTTTAGATAACTGCATTTACTGTGTTTTAAAAGCATTTTAACATCTAACAATTATAATTTTCTCTTCTCTTTGTTTCAGTTTTTATAACCAAGAAATTTTAAATAAGGAATCCTGTAAATAAATATTCTGAAAGTTTATGTGTTGTTAATGAAACTCGTTTGAAGAAACTTAACAAAGAAAAACCACACCATTGAAGCTTGTGACATCTGTGAAATGTGGGTTGGGAAACCTGACAGGGCTAGGAGGACTTTAGTATGAGAGTAAAAAGCATTTTGGGACTGCTCCCTGACCTGGAAGTTCAGAAGGGAAGGGGTTAATGGTGATTGCCAGCTCGTTTCAAGTCTTTTTAGCACCCTGTTCCCCTAAGGAGAAGAAAAAAATGACACAATTGTCAGAAATTTATGGTAAAAAGAACTCTTCTAATTTCTAGCAAGACAATGTGCAGAAAATAAAATCCAAACTGTATAGCCAGGCTTCACTGACTTAACCAAGATAAATCACTTTCTTGAGTGGCTTACTTCACCCCTGCCAGGATTGACACCTGTGCATAGTGTTTAGCAACACTAAAATTAGAAATAAAATTCATAACTGATGCATGTCTAATTAAAGAGATAAAAGCAATGTAGAACTATAACTTTATAAAAGGGTCCTATAAACTGCTTAAATTTGATAATAATATAAACCATCTTGTAATGCAAACCACAGAATTACTGCCAAGAACGTAAAATATATTCACATAATTTGATTCTTTCATCTGCAGCAAGAGATGCAGCTGACAGTAAAATATTATTCAGTGTGTGCACATGTGTGTAAACGTGTTTATGCATGTGAAACCTCCCCTTTGTGCTCATTTAAAAGGATAGAATGTGAAAGTTGACAAATTGGAGAACAGGTAAAATGAAGAATTAATTTCTTTTCCTTTTTTTTTTTTTNTTACTCTTGTTGCCCAAGCTGGAGTGCAATGGTGTGATGTTGGCTCACCACAACCTCTGCCTCCTGGGTTCAAGTGATTCTCCTGCCTCAGCCTCCTGAGTAGCTGGGATTACAGTCATGCACAACCACACCTGGCTAATTTTGAATTTTCAGTAGAGACAGGGTTTCTCTATGTTGGTCAGGCTGGTCTCAAACTCCCAACCTCGGGTGCTCCTCCTGCCTTGGCCTCCCAAAGTGCTGGGATTACAGGTATGAGCCACCACGTCTGGCCAACTTAATTTCTTTGTATATATGAACAATTAACTTTTTCCTCAAGGTTTGTCTATTCCATAGCAGGGTTATGAATCTCCTGGAAGGACTGGTTCATTCACATTCCAACAAAATAAGGGTTTTATTGTGCTCAAATACAGTGAGTTCTTTAGTGAAAACAATACTTGGGCAATCTAACTGCCAGGAATATTACTGTCTTACTAATTATTAGTAGTAAACCTACTTACTTACAGAAAAGAGGACACAATTTAACATGAGAAGTTACCCTTTGGATTTTTTCTGTGATAAAAAGTGAAAACACGTGAGTAAATTGAAAGATACAAGGGTAAAATACACAATAATCTGCTTATCTATCTCGGAACTTTTCCTTTTCATTTAATAATAGCTAATACAAGTGAATGTAATACTCAGAAATACCTGCTTAGTCATGTCTTTAGCCACTGTTTCCTTTAGCAGATAAAGTTAAGCAAGTAGGATTCTTAGCATCTTTGAGCAGAGAAGTGGAGGTGGGAGGTGAGGGAGGAGGCCCTGGTGGGCTAGAATAGTCTGAGTTATGTCTGGGTGATGCTAATCTTCCCCTTACTCTAAAGTATCACCAATTATGCAAGAGAGAAGGAGGTCGTGAATATGCCCAATAACTGACTCAGAGAAGGGCTTGAGTAGGTAGGCAGAGTATGGAAAGGTCACCTCTTGAACCTAGCAGTTTATTTACCTGTCTACTTAGACTGGGGTTTTCTTTTTGGTCTGATTTAATACTAGAATATCACATATTTCTTGAATATTATGGAATTCTTAAAAACCAGTTAGTAAAAGAATTCTTTAATATTATGATCCCTATTAAGAAAAAATTAGGTCAGGCACAGTGGCTTATTCCTGTAATCTCAACACTTTGGAAGGCTGAGGCAGGCGGATCACCTGAGGTCAGGTGTTCAGGATCAGCTTTGCCAACATAGAGAAACTCTGTCTCTACTAAAAATACAAAGATTAGCCAGTTGTGGTGGCACATGCCTGTAATCCCAGCTACTTGGGAGGCTGAGGCAGGAGAATCGCTTGAACCCAGGGGGTGGAGGTTGCAGTGAGCCAAGATCATGCCACTACATTCCATTCTAGACATCAGAGCAAACTCCGTCTCAAAAAAAAAAATTCTTTACAGCTTTCACAGTCCACTTTCTAAATACGTACAAAGTGGAACATAGATTATTCCACATGGAAGATAAGATATAAAATCTGTATTTGGATTCAGAGGTATGTTTTTAGAATGTACCCATAAGAGGTACGTCTTCAGAATGCCCCCAAGAGATTAACTTTCACAATTAAGCTTTGTTGCAGTTAGCATTAAAGATACTCCCTGTGTTCTGAGTATACACTAGCAAGTACAGCATAGTGAACAAGAGCATGGACTTACAAGTGTTACTTATTTTCTCTAAAAGTGTTTCCTCATCTTTAATATAAGGGTAATAATACAGCTTACTTAATCTTGAGTTTTGATTTAGATAATGAATGTATTGTACTTAGCACATGACTGCGACTCAGTAATTGGTAACTGCTCTAGGATTATTAACTAAGGTAAGGCATGGGGAAGTAACTACATTGAAATGGGATCATGGGGACATTTCTAATGTGCTGTTTCCAAGGTGAAAATCTTCCTGCCATTTTGCAAAAGCTCTAACATATCTGCTATTTGAAAATGTCACTAATCCAGTGGGAAGATAGTTGGCCAATGACAGAGAAAAAATTGAGTAAGGTGACCAAGTAAATTACTGAGATCACCCAAGCCCTATCAATAAATCCACAGTTCCTTGGGGAGTCATCCCTGTCCCAAGGCTTCCTCTCATAAGAACACTCTGAATGTTGGCTTTAGTAAATTATCTGAAATGGATGACAAGAAAAACTCATCAAAACCTTTTGGGTAGATACAAGGAGGCTGAAGTGCAGCAATCTATCTGAAGACATACACTGTATTGTGAGTCTCCAATTCAAAGCTGTTTGATATTCTAGCATGGATTCCTCAGTGGTATTTTTTATTTTTATTATTTATTTATTTATTTTGAGATGGAATCTAATTCTGTCATGCAGGCTGGAGTGCAGTGGCACAATCTTGTTTCACTGCAATCTATCTCTGCCTCCTGTGTTCAAGTGATTCTCATGCCTCAGACTTCAAGTAGCTGAGACCACAGGTGTGTGCCACCACACCACCACACCTGGCTCATTTTTGTATTTTTGGTAGAGACGGGGTTTTACCGTGTTGATCAGGTGGGTCTCAAACTCCTGAACTCAAGTGATCCACCCACCTCAGCCTCCCAAAGTGCTGAAATTATAGGCATGAGCCACTGCACCTGGCCCTCGGTGGTATTTTAAAAAAAATCTTAAGTGTTTTTTTTCTTGTTCTTTCTTTCAAATAAAGAATACATTGCGAAATTAAGCCTTAACTATAGTATTCACTGTAGAGAAAAGCAGAATTCAATTCTAGTATTCACTATGAATCATAGAACCTGCTAGAAGTTAGATTGGTGTGCCTAGGAAATGTGGAAGCAATCAATAAAAATGTTAGCTATAAATCCAGGTAGAGGACTCTAAACTGAAATACTAAAGGTGAGGCTGAATTCTATTTTTAGCAATCAACAGGTAAAAGCCTATTCATTTTTACCTTTTTTTGATTTCCCATGATTATGAAAATAAAAAGTATGAGTAAATACATAGTACAGAGCTGATAGCATTTAATTTGTTAAATGAATGAAACAAACAAGATCAGAGATGAGTCTTAGCAATGCTGATCTGACTCAAGCATATCCCATATTATTGAATTTTCCTCATTCAATGGATTTAAAAAGTAAAAGTGGCTAGCATATAGAGTATGGCCATTAACATATTATAAAATCAAAATTAAATAGTAATGACTAACAGTCAAGCTAACACTTATTGAATGTTTACCATGTCAAGCACCATGCTAATACTTCCCAAGTATTATCTTATTTTATCCTCATAGTAATCTTATTAGGAAGGTATTGCTAATAAGCAAATGATATCCTAAGTGCAATTATACATTAACAAAATCTGACCATTGTGTCTACACCTTAAATACTACTTGTAATTCTAGTTGTTACAGCTCACAAGATATATATGAAGTAACTAAGGAGAATAGGATGTAGCTGTATAAAGACAGGCTACAAAATTATGGGGCATTCTGTTTGCAAAAAGAAGATATAAAGTCTAGAAAGCTTTGAATGGTCTGGAAATCATGACAATGGGCTTATCCACAGGAAATCTATTGTTATTTCAAGAGGTATTCGTAAGGCCCACAAAAGGATGTACTACGAATATTAGTAGGATTGGTTTGAAAATGGAAAATAATTTTTAAACATTCAAATGATTCATGGGTAGTGGAACTGTAATAAATTACTAATGTACATGAACAATTAGAGGTAAATTCTCAATCTGACAGTAAAAAGAACAACTATATTATGTACTAGCACATGTCCTGGTACTACTGTAATAGAAAAAGTATGGTTTTAGCAGGACCAATGGTCTGATTCAATGCATTAATTTTATGTGATTTACTAATAACACGACAGAACATCACATTGCAGCAGTTTTGCTTTTTGGGTCTAGTAGAGTGTCTCTCTCTAAGCTCAATAAATGTTCATTGAATGCTAAGAGAGTGCCCAAAGGTGCCACAGGCTAAGAAACTGAATTTTCATTCTATTTTGAGGTAGAGATATTGGCTTGAAATTCAAAAGATGATTAAGAGTGTCTTAAAAAGGAAAGGATCTAATTACCACACTTACTATAAAAAGATTGTGTCTCAAAAGGAGAAGTAGGAACAAAGCAGGTGTTTACAAGTAGAAAAAAACACACAAACATGCACATGCGTACACACTCACACACTCACACATGTCTTTCACTATTCACAGCTGATTCATGTATCTGGAACTTCAGCCTTGAAATAAAATGAAGAGTTCCTCTGACTCATGGTCTTTATGCTTGTTGTTCTTATTTAGTGTTTTGGCAGTAAATTCAGATGCTTGGAAGGTCATCTTTTTGTCTTCCAACACTTGGCTTTCAGGAAGTGAGGATTTTCATCTTCTGTGCCAGGTGCCAGAAACCAGTGTAATCAGAGATCTGCTTGGCTGATCTGTGCAACAGGGAAACTTGAAACAAATATAAGTCTTTTGACTCTCAAGTTCTCCTGTGTAAAGGACTTTATCCAAGACTTCAGTTCTCTTTTTTGGTAGGTTGTAAACTACCACTTTTGGAATAAGTGACGTATGCAAATATCTGCCAGGAATTATCATTCACAGCTTGGAATTTGAAGGCAAATACATGTCATTTTTATATTATTATCCTACATCCACATACAAGCTGAAGTCAGAGCAATAAAGTGAATTTACAATTTCCTATGCTTTGGATCACGTATAGCATAATCTTGAAGTGAGGTGGCTATGTGACAGGAAAAAGTAATGGAAAATAAAAGAAATATTTTATAATATTTTTGAAAAAAATTTGAAACAGAATGTAGGTGAAAATTAATCTGGAGTAGATATCAAAAAGAAAGTGAAGGATATCCCAATAGACATTAAATAAAAAAAGGTTATAAACATTAATGTGTTTGGCAGAAACAACCAAAATTTTTTTCTATAAAAATCATAGTTCCTTCATGTTTTTTCCTCTAGAATGCAAATAAGCCACAAAATAATTTAATCCAATGACTTGTAGCTCAAAATAGTGTCTTTTGGATGAAAATTATTTAAATAAACTATTTAAAATTGCAACAACATTTAACACATGTAAATGCTATTGCCAGAAGAGTCACGGGAATGAAGCTTCATCTTGAGGATGAGGGAGGGATCCTACCGGGAAGTATTTCACCGATTGTGGGTATAACATCCCCACAGGAAATCCACCAGGCCCTCATGGCATTCTTACTTGTTCAATAGCAGCCATTTTGCAAATATATCAATCCCAAGATCATAATCTTCTTTTGTGCACATCATCTTAAAAGCTTACTTGTAAACATTGCAATAGCTCTCTCAGTACCTCTGAGAAATCACTATAATGTCCATTTTCAAGATGATAGATACAGACAGAGATAAATATGTAACCCAAGAACGAATGGGGAGAGAGAGGAGAGCGGAATGGAATATAGGGATATCAAATTTCCAGTATTCTGTACACAGTGCTCTTATCTCCAAAAAAATTCTAACGAAGACCTAAATCATAGAATGGGCTATCAAAGAACAGAACACTGGCTTCAAATAACACTACTAGAATATTTGAATTACTTGCTAAGGCATTAAATTGAAAAATGGAGAACCAACAGTACCACATTAGAAAAATATTAAAGGTTGTCCAAAATTTACTTTTTAACAAAAATATATTTTAAAGGTAAAATATGTGGACATTTAAAATTACATTTGCAAACACACATGCACACACAATATTCTTCACTATGATTATGCAATTTACCTAATCTCTTTATTGAAGAGAAAGGGAAACAGAAATACAATATAACTTGGAGCAAGTTTTGAAGAATAGCCTAAGTTTAAATACTTGCTATTTGTCTAATTTTTGAAAAATCTTGAGAGTTGGAACAAAGGTTCTAAAAGAATCTGAAGAAGGCAAAACTGTCTTGAAAGGTCTACTTTTAGTGGTAGCACAGTCATTTTAATGGCATCTCAAAAGAGAACAATAATGACAAATAGAGCCAGAGGACTTTATTGCTGTATATGCTCAGCTACTCCAATTTCCCTTTATCTACAAAATGTATTTCAAATCCCTCTATCTGCTCTGCTTCCACCTTGTTTTAAATCACTGCACTTGTTTAGGTATCCTATTTGGATGATTTCCAATAGCCTCCTAGCTAGTCAAATTAACTGCTTCTACTCCTACCCCACCTCAACTCACTCATCACAGAAAGCCAGAATGATCTTTTAAAACTAAAATATAATCACATCACTCCCGTTTTTCCTTATACTTTTCACTGTGACTGCGGAAAGACCAAAAGGCTAGACATACCATATAAACCATGCCTGATATAGCCCTTGCCTATTTTTCTAGCCTCACTTCTGCCATTTACCACTCAGCCCCTCTAGGGTCTTGTAAGTCTGGCCTTTTTCCAACTCCTTACATGTATTAATCGCTTCCCAACTCAGATCCTTTGAACATGCTGTTTCCTCTTCCTGAAAAATTTTGTCTACCACACAACTTTCTTTTGCTAACTCCTAGTCATCCCTTATGTTTTAATGTCAATATTATTTCCTCAGAAAGACCTTCCCTGATTGCCAAACTAATTTAAATACCCTATTGCTTTCTTTCACAGCACCTATTTCCCCCCTCATATATTTTCATTCATGCATACATAGAGGTAGGCATGGATGAATTCCACAACTGTTGCTGAGCACCTGCTGTGTACCAAGCACTGTTGTAATGCCAGAGAGGCATGATCCAAGCTCTCTTGGAGCCTACATTAGCTAACAGTTGTAAAGATATTCTTATTTGTGTGTTGATTTGATGTCTTTTCCTTAAGACTGTCAGCTTTATGATACAAAATCATAAAAAAGGCAGAGGTCAGAACTTGCTAAATTTTCCACAATTCCTTAATGACAGAGCTAGCCCTAGAAGCCAGTCCAAGCCAGTGCTTTCCTCGTTTTAGGACCACACTGGCTGTTCTCCTACATGCAGTTCTACTACATTTCCCAGACTCCTTTGCAGCAAAATCATGTGATTAAATTGTAGCCAATGGGATGTGAGCACAGGTGATTTAAGTTACTTCTAGACCTGCTCCTGTAAAGCTGCCTGTGTGCCCTTGTATGTCATTCTTCCCCCTAGTGGTGGCTAGAATCTGAGGACTCTGTGGTCCAAGGGTTTGGCAGAGCTTTGCATGAAATAGGCCTTGTTCTCTGAATCATCACATAGGGGGAAAGACACCTGCTGGTCAGGACCACCCATCCTGGACTGGTAGGTGAGACATTTCAGGATTTATTTGTCATACCATCTAACTTTTATGATACATGTGGCTTTTCTAATAACATTAAGATTTAGGGATCTTAGCCAAAGTGGCTACCAGTGTGTTATTCTCATTTTGAATCCTGACAGCTAAAGAGGGGCCATTGGACAGTTACCCTTGTACTCACATTCACTCAAATGAAAATCGTGGGTCTATCTCACTTTCTCTCAGAAGTCTGTGAACCTCTTAAGAATAATAAAACTAGAAAGGTGCAGTGGCTCACGCCTGTAATTTTAGCACTTTGGGAGGCCGAGGAGGGAGAATCACGAGGTCAACAGATCAAGACCATCCTGGCCAACATGGTGAAACCCTGTCTCTATTAAAAATACAAAAATTAGCTGGGTATAGTGGAGAGCGCCTATAGTCTCAGCTACTCAGAAGGCTGAGGCAGGAGAATTGCTTGAACCTGGGAGGCAGAAGTTGCAGTGAGCAGAGATAGCACCATGTACTCCAGCCTGGCGACAGAGCAAGAATCTGTCTCCAACAAAAATAAATAAATAAATAATAAAACTAGTAGCTTCAAATGGAGATTTGTGAAGAACAATAAATCACTTGAATATGTAGTTTGTGCTTTAAAAAATTTGTAGCACTATTTTTGATAGTTCCTTGGTCAAATTGCTTCTAAAATAATCTGTAATGTACAGTTCATTTGAGGCACTGATTTGTGGCAAATCAAGTAGCTAAAAGTTAAAGATGAAGATTATTACCCTGGTAAATTCATATCATTTACTTAATGGTTCAAAATGACTTTCAGACGTTAAATATAATCAGTACTGGATGTAAAATATGCCTTTTTTCACAATAAAATGTAAAATATAACACATATAGTTTCTTATTGTTTATATGAGCTATATCTTCCTAATTTTAAACTAACAAGTTAAAATGCTTACATCTAGAAAATAAGTTTATTTGTAATTCTTAGCATGAATTATTTTGTTTATTATAAACAAAAGACAGGAATTTAAGTATTGTGTCCAGTTTTTCACTGTGATTTTCATCATCTAATTAGAGATGGTGTATTGTCATTTGTTTATTCTGAAGTAACTGACAAAATGACCTTTTAAAATATTGATTTAAAGGGTATAGGTTACTGAAAAGGCAGGAAGCACAATCAGACATTTCTTAAAATACTGAACCATAAAAAGAATACCAGCTAAGATAATCACATCCCATGTAGTTAGAAGAATAAATAGGAGGGGGCCAGGATGTATGTCTTTGCCTCTGTTTCTTGATTTCTAGATTAGATCAGGAGACTATGTGATGGAGATATACCAAGACAAAAACATTAGCAAACGAGACCCAATTTTTCCAAAAAATGGTTATAAAACTAGAAAATGGGTTAAAGAGTGGAAAATGATATAAGCCAGCTTCTAATGTTAAGATAACTAAGAAGGCATCTGACTTTTTTTTCTTCTCTTACAGATTTCTAGAAAAGACATTGCAGGAAATTGAAGAGACTCCCTATTTACTTCAATAATATTCATTGGGTATGCTTGTTCAAAGTCCTGATCAAGGAACCCCTCTCCATTTCTGGTGTTGATACAACTCTTCCAACCACCTGTGAGTCTACACACCATCTGTGTTACCAGATCCCTTCTTGAGATTTATTCTCTACCCTCCATATGGATGTATACATATCTGTAGGTTTTTCTATGAATTGGGCTATCTAGAATGGAAAGGAATACTACTAAAATTAATATTCCTTCAACAAAGCCTACATTTTCCTCCTTTTAGTTAACAGTAATTCTCTATTACCTCCCCACATTACAGGGTGGGATGAATAACATTCTCAGCAATTGCCAACTTCATGAACAGGCTCAAAAAACCACACAGAAATCTTATTGGTAATAAATAACACTGCCCTAGTGGGTACATGCAGGGTTCACTATAAGTGTTTAATACTCAGGATGATGAGCACTTTTCAAATCACACTATTTATTTAACCAAATCCTCCACCTAGCATAAAAATTGCTAAAGGTCTTCCAGAATCAGAATAGACAGTCTGGAGCCTGACTTTGTGAAAATCCTTATTCCTAAGATGATGACTCCTACACTATGTTGAAAAGCTATGGAGTAAAAACATAACCTTGAGAAACTTAGGAAAATATTGAGTTTTCTTCCAGTGTAAAAGTGACCATTATGATCATTATTAAAGATCCAGTTTCTCATAACCTTAACAAGTGTGCACAAAGGACTCCTAAAGGGCAACAACTGAAAGCATGAATTTACTATTTTGAAAATATATTCAAATACTTAGCATACATTAAAAATTTTCTCGAGTACAGGGAACATTAGAAAGAATGTGATGAGCTGTTTAGAATATTATGTCGTCTTTTTATATTTATTGTAATAAAGGGTTCATTGTGCAAAGGTCTCCACATTCTGGCAGCCTGCAGCAATAGCAGGAAACACTAACGCCAGATACATTTTATATCCTTATTAGGTTGAAGAAAAAAGACTGGTTGAAATGAACTAAAAAATATGTTTTTCTTTTGCTCAAAATTTTTTTAACCCTCAGTGATGTTATTTTCAGATTATAAAGTGAGGTGCCAAATTGTGTATTTCTCAGATATTCTTGATGATTAAAAATACACAAATCAACAGTGACTAACCCAAGCTTCTAACTAAAAGATAGACTTAGAGATGTTTAAGTGACTACAAGTCCTTGGAGAGCCTTTGGCTCCCTAGTAAGATTTAAATGTTTTAATGTCTGTCATCCCAGAAAGCCTTTCAAAATAATGAGTGTGTTTAAACTGGAATCTTTTACAAGTTATTTTATTAGTTGCTATGCAATTTTATTCTCTATGTACCTCAACTAATAAATATAAAGATTACAAGTAGTCATAAATAATTAACACTAACAAAAACATCTGCTTGATGATAATACAGTCTACCCCTACATGCTCCACGAATCATTCAGCTTTGTGGCTTTTTGGCTATCTCCTTTATTTCTGTAGTTTCACTCTCTCTATATGTATTTCCACTACTTACTAAGAATTCCACTAGGGGGTGAATAGGACAATAAAAAGATATAAGTGGGCCACAATCTGGTAAGGGAAGCTTAAAACTACTTACTCAACAGAGATTTAGCTTATTTTTTTATTTAAAATATCAGTATTATTCCCATTTTCTATTATCCCTTATAATCACATTGGCCATGATAAGAGTGGTAGATAATTTAGAGAAAGCAACATAATATGCAGCTAAAGAAAAATGTAATATTTGATGAATTATACAATTTTGTTCTAGCTGGGTAGATCTGGGTTATATTATATGGCAGGAGCTTATAATTTTATAGGTATAAAAGATGATTCTTAATGACGTATGGATATTTAATAAATCATGTAATTAAGGAATATACAATCTGATTGCTAATTACATAATGATAATTTCATTAAGATTTCATGTTGGCATCTATTCCCAAAATGTGGAGCAGAAAACATAATCCCAGCTTTTAAATAAGACAGTTTCTATCATATAATCTAAAATATGTTTAAGGTTAAAATTGGGATACTGGTCAGATGCTTCTGACCAACAGCCTACACAAGGAAACTGGATCTCGGGATTTTGTTGCCAACATTTCTGGTTTGCCCAATGAATATATTCTCAAAACACCTGCAGAGAATAATAAAGAATAAATGGATTTCCTTATAGACTTGAAACACGTGGAAATGAAGGTAAAATCAGAAACAAGATAATTTGCACATTGCTTATGGGTCTTTTGTCATATTGTGTTTAAGCCCAGGAACTGGGGAAAGGCTGCTGTCATAATTTAAGAGCGATTCTTGAAGATTCTTATTACAAACTAAGAATGTGCTAATGCAAATCACATACTTTTAATGAGTGTTAATTTTGAAAATTAAAACTAACATCGTGCATTCTTTTATTAAGATTTCAAAATATTTGGGTGTGTGTTTTACCACCATGAATAACAACCTATGGGCTCTAATTATAATCAGAAGTAGCAATGGTTAACACAGGAGAGGCCCTGAGGAACCAAGTGCCATGACACATCTTGTCACCTTTAGGTACATAGTCACTCTACCACTAAAGACTGGCCATGTCACCAGAATGTTACCGGAAATAGTTGTCAAATTCCTTTGTTTTCAGTTATACCTAACGCTCAAAGATGTTTTGCAATAGCCTGCTGCTAAGTTATGGAATGCTAGTTACTTGCATGAATTCCAGGTTAGTATTCAACAAGCTTGGGACCAGGGCAGTGCTGACGTGACATTTCTGGGAGGGTTTGAAGTTCTGTAACCAGAGGGATTTAGCACTGGAGCCAAGGCAGCGTGATTCCCTAAGAAAGCCAGTCTGAAGTAAAATGGAATGTGAAAGCTGTTCTCCTCTTGATAGAGGAAGGCCAAGTTCCCTCTACCAAGGTAGCAGGATTGGGTTGTAAGATAACATTCAAGAGTCTTAAGTGGTAAAGAAAAGTGCTGTTCCTCAAATCACTGGCCTCCTTCTAAAGTCCAGATAACCCCAACAAGAAGGGTGGGAGTTTCTCAGGCACATCCAGCTTCCAGTTCTGCAACCTTTAAGGGGGGACTCCAGTGCAGCTCCCAAGTGTCTTAATTCCTGTCTTTCTGATGCCACATTCAATTTGGCTGTAGGATGCCCTAGAGCATTCCCAGAATGCCTCAGAGGTTCCTCACAGACTCTCTCCTCCTTTGGAAAGAATGTGGTGAGACTTCATTAGAAAGCTTCTGCCTACTATAACAGTACCTCATATCCAGTGGATGACCAATATATATTACTTGAAAGGCAGCTATAAAGTTGTTAAACAAGAGTTCTGAATAGAGTACAATCCTTATATAATAATGGTGCTGGGAAGAATATTAATGCCTATTTGATGGGTTATGGTTTGCCATAACTTTGTTCTGTGTGGCTGTTTTTCAGGGATTACCTTTAAACTCTTGGCATACATGAAAGTCAGCACACATGTAACTTAATTCAGGAAACTCAACTCTCTGGCATACAATGCTTTCTGTCTTTGCTCTCTATCTCTTTCCACCACTCAACTCCAAGCTGAAGTCCTTATATGAACTTATTCACATTAAAATAAATAAGGGCAGCTAGTCAAAACATAGTGCCCAATAGCAAAGAACAAAATACAGAATTCCCCCGCTCTGTTTATGCCTGAAACATAATGTTTGGTTATCTGGGCCACATTTTGAGAAGCAATGATATTTGATAGAAGGGAGAGGGTTGAGTCCAGGGATTGGGGGAATTCCTCCAGAAAAGAATCTCATACTATAAGTGAATAAATTGCTTAAATGAGTTATTGATATTGTTCTACCTGTAGGAAAGAAGGTTCAAGAAAAGCATGATTGTTGTCAAATATTTAAAGGGCTGTCATAGAAAGAGAGAGCAGGCCTGATCGGCCAGGTTCCAGAGGGGGATGGTTTAGCCTGGGTAAACTGAAGAAGTCTGCAATATTCAGTTATCTGAAACATCTGAGGCTGCTATGGTCAGTGACCAGTTTCCAGTGCTGAAGAGGAGAATTTTCCAGTATTAAATTAAATCAATCATATTTTTCACTTATAACAGAGTAGTTACAAATTATTCATTAAATGCTAATTATCACATTATTAATAGTTATAATTATTTTTAGGCATGGAATTTGATAAGTGACTAATAAGTTCCTGTAGGCCTTTGAGATTCTGTAACTCATTAGACAGTTAAAGACTTATCTGGCTTACCCTTATGCTCACGTATTATCTACTTTGTGTTCTAGAAATCTTCTAGATAAGATTTTTATTTTAATATTTACTTTTATTAGTAGCAACATTTATTATAAAATAGCACATCGATTATTTGATTATTAATAAAATGTGTACCCCAGGTTTGTAGATATGTAAATTGATGGTGTCTAGTAAAATTCAAATGCCTTCCAAAAATAAAAGCAAACAACAAATAAACCAAACAACATCTGCCACTGCCAATAAGTCCTTTATATGCAATGAAAAGTAGCTAGAAGTCCATAAGAAAAAAATAAACCTTTAAGGATAAACTTTTAAACTTTAATATGAAAATAGAGACTAGCCAGTTCTGGAGTAGGCTAGGTCAAGGCTGGAAGGAATATAAACTTCAAATTGGTTTTTAAAAATGAAGCAAACAATTTAGCTGGACTTAGGTTCAAATCATGGGAGACACTCTGGGCAGTTGGTCAAAGAATAGTGCCCAATAGCAAGAAGTCTAAAAAGACTCATAGGACTATCAAGAGGTGGGTTTCTGTACCTAGCACGTGGTCTGAATTATATTCGCATTCCATAAATGTCTATAGGATGAATGAACAAATAAGTGAAAGAATGAATGTTTGTGATTGGCAGGGGAGGTCCTTGCCATGGGCATTAGGTATTCTTGGTAAGAATGCAGCCCCTATAAGAATAGAGATAGAGGGTAGAAAGGACAACAAGGGTCAGCTATTGGACCTGGAGCATCAATACAGAATAAAGCCATAAGGCCAATTGTCTACAGACCAATGAGAGAGAACTGTTAATCTACAGATGCCTGTCTTTCTGCCTGAGAGCACTGGGGGAAAGGAGACAGAACTCAGTAGAGGGACAGACAGGCAGGGAGTCAGTCACACCATCCCACAGCTGCTGCTGGGAGAGGTAATGAAATGACCTGCAAGGTACAAATAGAAGCTGCTGACAAAATGGTGATGATCATATGAAAATATAAAAAGCATTATTATCTCTGATTGTCCAACAGTAGGTTAATAGTCATTTCTGGCAAAGTTTGAAACTCAGATCAGGAGAAATTTTCATCAAAGGCTTTTACTGGAACTTTTAAGTGCAATCTTTTATACCTTAAAATATATATTTTTAAAAATAATCTTTGAACTGTTATCCTAATCTCATCTAAGTAAATCGCAGGGAAATGTGTCCAAATAAAAACAGAACAGAATGAAGCCAGATGATGTTGCAACTTCTGCTGTTGTTATCTGCCAGGCTGGCAGCTGACCTTGCAGTCCCTCTTAATTTCTAAATAGAGAGAAGCACTGAGACTTCATGGGAGCAGAATGGGAATAAGGAAGAAAGAAGAAGAAATTTAAAAAAACACCACCAACAATTCTGAGTTTAACTTGTATTTCTTTTGAGTCCTGGAGTAGGTCAGAAAAAGCTGTGTTTATAGCTTGAACATGAATTATGAAGTTCAATCGAAGTAGGCCCATAAAACCTTTTGCTGAAGGGGTTTTTGCAGTACTATGCAACTTATCAATTGAGAGAAGTTTAGTTTGAGCAGTGCCTTGGGGTATGAAGAAGGCTTGGGGGTGAAGTATCTGACTATCGTACTTAAATACCTGCAATTCTGTTATTTATCTTTGTCTCCTTTTTTTTTTTTTTTTTTTTTAGCACATTCATATGGAAGCTTCATGAAAGCAGGGCTCATTCAAGAGGGTCTCAACCAGGAGCAATTTTGCTGTTTCTCTCCAGAGGACATTTGGCAATGTCTGGAGACAGTTTTGGTTGTCACAACTAGGGAGGGGGGTGATGCTACTGGCATCTTGTGGGTAGAGGACAGGGATGCTGCTAAGCATGCCACAAAGCACAGGACAGCTCTCCACAACAAAGGATGATTTGCCTGAAAAGTTAATGTGAACAGGCTGACAATCTTTAGTCTAGGGTGTATCACTAGTACCTAAAACATTGTCTGGGGCCAGATGCGGTGGCTTACACCTGTAATCCCAACACTTCAGGAGGCAGAGGCGGGTAGATCACCTGACTGGCCTCACCAATGTGATGAAACACTGTCTCTAGTAAAAATACAAAATTAGCTGACATGGTGGCACATGCCTGTAATCCCAGCTACTCAGGATGCTGAGGCTGGGGAATCACTTGAACCTGGGAGGCGGAGGTTGCAGTGAGCCTAGATCGTGCCATTGCTCTCCAGCCTGGGCAACAAGAGTGAAACTCTGCCTCAAAAAAAACAAAAACAAAAACAAAAACCCACAACCAAAAAAACCAAAAAACAAAACAAACAAAAAACAATGCATGGAAAACAGAAGGTGATAAAAAAATACTGATTTAAAATGTGAATGTATGCCAGGATAATTGCTGGAACCTATTATTTTGAATAGTGAAATATTGCTTTCATTGTGGGCAAGAGTACCATATTTTTCTCTATTCATGAATTAAGCCATCAGAAATGCTTATGAATTAAGGTGATGGTAGCATGTTCCCATATAGAATATAGAAATGAGGAACTAAGATATCCTCTGAGAATTAATCTGTAAATGAACACATAAAGAAATAAACTAGAGTTTGCAAAGTCCCCTTGGGAAGATAAAGAATGATGCCTAGGAAGGTCATCCTTGAGTGTCAGTGTAGGGTACCAACCAGAAACATGGTTGCTGGAGTTAGACTGCCTAGATGTCTGTCTCATCTCTGTCCTTTTCCAGGCAGGTAAATTAATTAAACATTGTATCTCATTTGTCTTCTTCTATAATACAGAAATAATTATAGCTCTTGTCACAGGATTGCTGTGAGGAGTGAAGGAAATAATGGATTTAAAAAATTTATTATATATAATGCCTAGTGCACAGTGAGCACTCAGTAAATATCAACCATATTAACAAGACTGAACAATAACTCTGCTTAGGGTGTTTGCATACCTAAGAGAATAAAATGTTCATGAGAATTGCAGGGGGAGTCAGCAACAGAGGCACAGAAAAAGCAAGCTTCAGAAAGGGGATTAATACTTGCTCTCCCAACTTATGCCAGGCATTTTATTATGTGTTCTGCATCCATTATTTCATTTAATTTCTAGGAATATTCTTTAGCGAAAGGAGGCTAAGTAGTAAGCAAAGGTCAGACAATGATAAGTAGTGGTACTGAGATGCCTGGGATCCATCTGACGATGGACAAGCCTCACTCTT
This sequence comes from Cebus imitator, assembly GCF_001604975.1. Taxonomy (NCBI): domain Eukaryota; kingdom Metazoa; phylum Chordata; class Mammalia; order Primates; family Cebidae; genus Cebus; species Cebus imitator. The sequence continues at coordinate 1,389,080 of NW_016107763.1, forward strand.
TCCAATGTGAAGAGGAGATGCCCAGGCAAAAACGACAATAATGAGTTCACATGAAAAAGATCGTAATGACAAATTTATCTTTGCTATCGAAATATATGCTTAGCTCAATGCTCTCAAATATTTGAGTGACCCAGCTAATTGATCTTACTCTGATTTAATCTTATTAAGCAACTCCCTGGTTCTATTTCCCTTTCTATGGGGAGTATCCTTGTAACGCTTACATTTATCACTACAAAATTTAATAAACTGCTTTGCAGTTTCATAAGCTGGGATAATACAAATCTACCTCTAAGAAAGAACTGTGTCTGTCTAGCCTCAAATCCACAGGTCCAGGTCCTGTTCTATGACGTTCAGAGGAAATGCTGCTAGATTCTAGACTGTGGTGGTGGGGGTGAGTGCTTTGTGGAGTGGGGACTAAGAGCTAAGCAAATTTTTAGACTAATAGTATCTGAGAGCCAAATGGAATGGGGTTTTAATTAGCTAACTTGCCATATTTACACATGTAAGAAATTCACTCATTTTTATATATTCTCCTTTTGGGTACTTTCCCATCCAATTCTGGGGAAGAAATAGATATATTTTTTCCTATAATTTTCTCACTTGGGCAGCATGTTTTAGACAGTAACAGTGGCTTTACACTTCTGAAGGATGTGATAAGAACTGTGAAGAGGGCAATGAACTGCATTTAATTAAATTCTGGTTGTGAAAAGTAAACAGCAGAGTATGCCACTGATAGCAACAGACGGGCCCTGAAACAAATTATTGGGGGGCTGAAGATATACCTAGTTTCTTTGCTTTTGGCACAACCTTAGGACATAATTCCATTCATTTCCTTTATTTTGGAATAATTAGGAGCAAACATCAGCAATTAAGCAAGCAAGGTATTATATAAGTATGGCATTTATTTATTTAGAAACTCAGCCGTTTTGGAGGGTATTAAGCAACGGGCAGGTGCCAACTATTTTCATCTCTCTTCTCTGGGCTCCTTTCAAAAGAAATGCCCTGGAAGTTCCAGTCAATGACAAAGTCTCCTAGTAAGTATTCAGCGAGTATCAATGTCTCCTACAGAATTTCAAAACTGCCAGCAAACAGATTACTAAATTCATTTTAACCAACACCGATTATCTGAATTTTATTCTGAATATTCTTATAGCAGAGTCATGATTTTGGATTCTGGAACTCAATGACTTAAAAGCTGTAGGTGAGAAGGGAGATGCTTTAAAATAAGACAAAACAAGACAAGCTTAGAAAGAAGCATTCTGTATCTCACAATGTGGGCCATGGGCAGCTGGGAGTCCCTGAGACTCTTTCAGGGTATCCATAAAATGAATACTCTCTTTATCATAACGCTAACATCTTACCAGCTTTATTCACTGTGCTACTATTTGCACTGATGGTGCAAGAACAACGATGTGAAAACTTTCAGCACCTCCACAAGAATTGAGAGAGTTATTCAAACTTCACTAGTAATTTTTAACTACAGTTTTTTTTTTTTTTTAAGTTTACTTCAGGCTGTCCTTGATGAAACATTTAAACTTATTAATTTTCAGCCTGGCATTGTAGGATTAACGGCTCATGCCTGTTAATCCAAGAACTTTGGGAGGCCGAAGCAGGCGGATCACTTGAGGTCAGGAGTTCAAGACCAGCCTGGTCAACATGGTGAAACCATGTCTCCACTGAAAATACAAAAATTAACTGAGCATGGTGGTGGGCGCCTGTAGTCCCAGCTATACAGAGGCTGAGGTAGGAGAAATCCTTGAATCCCGGAGGGGAGGCTGCACTGAGTTGAGATCATGACACTGCACTCCAGCCTGGGTGACATGAGTGAGACTTTGTCTCAAAAAAAATTAATTTCCTTAAATATCACTCTCAAATATTTGTCTTTTTTAACATTTTGTGTGATGAAATGGAAAGTATACATAAAGACTTGCTGCACATCAAAGAGTACATGTGTGCACACACATGTAAAACATCTGTGCAACTGATTGTCAGCTGGGCTAGACACCTTTTGTGGAACATCATTTTAAGTGAAAGAAGACTGACAGACAAACTACAGTTATTCAACCTTGGATATTTCACAGGCTTTTTTTTTTTTTTGAAATAATTGAAAATAAGTTGAAAGAATTGAGCTATCACTTCAAGTAAAACAAATTACAGTATTTCTTGCCAGTGATAAGATTGGAGCTTTCTAGCAAAAATCAGAAATTTGGAAAACCTGCCTTTGTCTCCATGAGTATGACAGATTCCCAGTACCTAAAAGACTTTTGATTGAGATAAATGATAGATGAGATCAATGGTTATATTAACAAAGTGGTGTTTTTGTTATTGTTAAGTAAAATAGGTCAATATTTGGAAGACCTACATAAGTTTTGTAAACCAATATTCTCCAAATGATCAATGCAGGATGTTATAAAATCATACCTAGGTTAAAAATATATATGAAGTGTGAGACAGATAATGGATTTTAATGTAATAAATTATGCAAAGTTCATTAATATGGTTTAAGATTCTATACTGCAACTCACCTTTAAGAAACAATCCTGTGTTGAATATAAGCTAGTACAGCTATTATGGAAAACAGTGTGGAGGTTCCCATTGAATATAGAACTGCCATATGATCCAGCAATCCCAGTACTAAGCATATATTAAAAGGAAATAAAATTTGTAGGTCAAAGAAATATCTACATTCCCATGCTAATTGCAGCATTATTTAAAATAGTTAAAATATGGAATTAACCTAAGTGTATATCCATAAATAAAAGAATAAAAATGTGTCATATAAACACAATAGAATACTATTCAGCCTTTAAAAAGAAGAAAATCCTATCATTTGCAACAACATGGATGAACCTGAGGGACATTATATTAAATGAAATAAGCCAGGCACAGAAAGACAAATACCACATGATCTCACTTAAATGTAGAATCTAAAAAAGTTGAATTCATAGAAATTGAGAACAGAATGGTGGTTATCAGGGGTTAGGATGAGGAGTTGGGGCATATTGGTTGAAGGATACATTTCAGTTAGAAAGGAGGAATAAATCATAATGCTAACATGTTACTAGATTTATTCACTATGTTACCATTTAATGGTGAGTGAAACTTTCAGTACAACACAGCGATTATAGTTAATAACAATGTATTATATTCTTGAAAATTGCTAAGAGAATATATTGTAAGTGTTCTCACTACAAAAAAAGGATTGAGGTAGTGTATATATTAATTAGCTCAATTTAGCCATTCCACAATGCATATACATTTCAAAATCATATTTTGTACATGGTATACAGTTTATATTTGTTAATCAAACTTTTTTTTAAAAGACACAATCACTTTTTGAGTTTATGTGCTATATAAAAGAATATCCACAATTTTCTGAAAAGGCTATGAAAATACTCTTGCCTTTTCTAACTACATATATGTGTGAGACTGGATTTTCTACATATACTTCAACCAAAACAACATATTGCAACAGATCAAATGCAGAAGCAATTGTGAGAATTCAACTGTTCTTTATTAAGCCAGACGTTAAAATGATTTGCAAAAATGTTAAACATGCTGTCTTTCTTACTAAATTTTTGTTTATAAATTATGGTTTATTTTTAATAAAGAGTCATGGTAATATGTAAATGGTTTGTTATTTTTGACTTAATTCATAAGTAAACAAATTTTAAATTTCTTAATTTTAATTTCTAATTTGGACAATATCAACAGGTGTAACCCATACAAACAAAGTCCTTTGAATAATTTTTACAAGCATGAAGGCCTCGGAGACTAAAAAGTTTGAGAATAGCTAATGCACAAAAATGCAATTTGGGCAAAGGAGTAAATGCTCTAGAGAAAATGTGATGAAAACTGCAACCACAATGAGGGACAGACAAACATCTCTGAAGGTTTTATCTTCCAAATCTCAACCTCAAATCTAAAAATCTGACTTAAAATATACCAAATAGAAATGTACTATGTTTTCTTTCCTTTTTTTGCTTGGGGGCTTGAGGAAGCACATCTGTTTTCTCCTGTAATACTATTAACTACCATCTATTAGATATCTACTATGTGCTGCCAAACATACCACAGATTTTCAGTATTATCTCATTAATCCATTACATTGATATTATTCCTACTTAAGGCCACAGAAACAAATTTTGATGATACCCAAACAATTGGTTGAAGTTTTAAGAAAGGTATGCTCTGTTTTCTCACTTATTCTCTTTTTCCTTAGGCTGGAAACTCAGGAGACTGTTCACTACCCTATGGTTCTTCAGGTGTGCATGTCCTTGGGCTGCCCCAATTCTTTGCAATTAATGGTGGGTGGTCAGACAGGGAAATAGATGTGGTGCGTACGTGCGCGCGCATGTGTGTGTGTTCCACAACACATACAGCTAGTGCTTGACTTACGACCACGATTGGTTCTGACAGACTGGTCATAACACGATTTGGTCGTAAGTTGAGTAGGCTATATGTACAGTACTGTGAAATGATGTTATAAAAATCTTTAAGTCATATTTTATCATAATTTTCTTTCATTATTGTTATATATCACAATTTTCTTTGTTCATTTTATGCCATTTGTATCATCTCTACACCATTTTGTTTCTTATTTTTACATTCGTCAGGTTTAAGTAAAACACTGCATTACCAGTACAACTGGTTTAATATTTGCAAAACATACAAAATTACAAAATACAGGTGCATACAAAAATACAAAATACAGGTGTAAAAAATACCATAGGAAACATTTTCCCAATTGCAAAACATATCAAAATATATAAACATGTACGAAACATTTTATTGGTCGCTGGTGCTTGGCTGCGGATCGTTGATGTCATCATCTGAGCAGCAGTTGGGGTTACCGGAGTTGGTTTTTTCATAAACATGGTGAGCTTTGTCTGAATTGTATGTTTCTTTTTTTCTTCATAAATTTCACGATACGGACGAAACACATCATGCGCCATCCGTTCAATTCGTGCAAATCGTTCGATGTTTGGGTCCATTGCTTCGAAATGTATAAGAAGTTTATTCAGTAAAGATAAACCGTCTGATAATCCCTTAGTGGTGAACTTTCTTTCTGGCTCCTCCTCTTCTTTCTCTGCTTCTCTTCTTTCTTCTTCCACCACTCTTTCTTCTTCCAGTTCTATTAGCTCTTTGTTTGTAAGTTCTCCGGATTCTTTGTCTAGCAAATCTTTGACATCTTCCATTTCACACTCCAAAGAAAGGACTTTAGCAAGTTTTACTATTTTTTCCCAAATCGTTTCAAGTTCATGTTCACTGTCAAATCCGTCAAAATCATTAACACAGTGCTTAATACAATTTTTCCAGACGCCATTCATGCACTTTGTCGTCACAGCCTCCCAGGCGGTAGTGATATTCTTGATACACATCAAAATGTTGTAGTGTTTCCAAAAATCTCGCAATGTTAGTTCTGAGTCAGCATCTATAGCGGATATTGCTTGAGCGAAGGTGGTTTGGAGATAGTTGGCCTTTAATGTAGCAATCGTACCTTGGCCCATAGGCTGGATGAGTGGAGTTGTGTTTGGCGGAAGAAAAACAAATTTTACATCTGGATGGAGATCACCTAGATGTGGTGGGTGTCCAGGCGCATTATCGAGTAGCAATAAAATCTTGAAAGGGATATCTTTCTCCAAACAATATTCTCAAACTTGAGGAATAAAATAGTAAATAAACCAGTCTTCAAACAACCCTTGTGTCATCCATGCTTTATGTTGAGAACGAAAGTAGACAGGCAGTGTGTGCTTGTTAACATTATTGAACGCACGCGGGTTGTCTGAGTGATAAATTAAGAACAGTTTCAGCTTAAACCCTGCGATGTTCCCGCCAAGCAGCAGAGTTAGCCTATCCTTAAATGCTTTAAATCCCGGCATGCTTTGGCCTCTTTGTGAATATAAGTGCGTGCTGGCATCCATTTCCAAAATAATCCAGTTTCATCAACATTGATAATCTGTTCTGCTAGGTATCCCTCATCTGTAATTAATTCATCCAGACTATCAACAAACTTACGTGCTCCTTCCTCATCTGCACTCGCTGCTTCTCCAGTCACTCGAATGCTATGCATTTGGAATCTTTTCTTGAATCTCTGGAACCAGCCAGTGCTTGCTACAAATTCTTGACTGTAATCTTCTCCAGCACGCTCCTTCAGAGTCTGAAATAGACTTCTCGCCTTCATCTGCACAGTAAAAAGACTTAATGGTGCCCGTTTTTGAATTTGATCTTCCATCCAAATATATAGCAATTTCTCCATTTCATGGATGGGCCTGCTTCGTTGCTTTGTTATAACTGTTGATCTCATGGGTGCAGAACCTTTCACGGCTTCACAAATTCTTTATCTTTCAAAATCGTCGACACAGTCGAGTGTGATAACTTCGTAACACGTGCGATCACATTCACTTTCTTTCCTCCTTCGTACCGCTTAATTACCTTCATTTTCGTGTTGAGATTGATGGCCTTTCTTTCCTTCTTGGCAGGCTGAGGTGTAGACAAAGACAATTTCCTCTTGGTAGACATCTTGGGAGGGGGTTGATGAAAAATATCCAAGACACAAAACACAAATTGCTGTACCGAGTCTGGGATAACAGTTGAAATGGGGCACGTGGAGATGGTAGTGCTGCCAGAAGCTGGTCCGCACTGTTGTATGCCCAGCTGGGCAACGTTTGCGCTGCCAGACGTGGAGCAGTCGTGGCTAGCGATTGTGGTCGTAAAGTCGAATGGTTGTAAGTTGCATAGGTCATAAGTTGATCAATACCTGTACCATACTTAAAAGTGAGAGGAGCCCTTTGACTGCATGACCTGTTAGTACTGTGTGTATTCAATTTTCCGCATACCACCTCTCCTTGTCCTATCCCTACCTGCCTGCTTTTCTGTTTCTCAGCTTGCAATTTTTGCACTTCACCAAAAATTAGCATGTCTTGTAATGTCCTGATTCAGTTATTTTCCTATGGCTTTCTTACTACAATGCATCTTTATATTTCCCTTCATTGTATAATTAAACCTACCATTTATTCAAGCAATACTATTCAAATAATTTTAAACATTACATACTGTTTTATGTTTTCAATGATGTCTGATATTGCAACATCATAGCTTTGACATTGGTTACTCTAAATATATTGCATTTCACCAACCTTACACTTCAAATGAGATTTCATGGGCTTGGGCAGAGCACCAGACCTCTCTAGCATTGTATTCTCAGTTCCAAAGAATTAACTCACAGTGGACTTTTGGAACTCACCAAAGGTTGTAAAGAATTGTCTTAATCCAGATACCAGGATAGTTACCATTGCTTCATGACAAGGAAGATACATTAACTTAATGTTCTAGATCTTCCTCATTCATTAGATGTGGCTCTGGAATGAGACTACCTGGATTCAAATATTGGTTTTACCATTTACTAACTTTCAGATTTTTTTTTATCCTCTCTATGTCCCAGTTTTGTAAGCTGTAAAACAGGGATAATAATAGAACCACAAATAATAAAAATGAAAGAGAATATGGTACATAACAAAGGATATACTATTAATTTAGCAAATTATTGTTGTTCATTGCAGGTGGACTATCTTAACAGATAAAGAAAACCTCATTTTATTGCTGAAGATGAAAATAAGCATTAATATGTTTTTTAAAGTGAGTTGAAAAACAAGGGAAAATCTTTAGTGAATTAAAATTAAGATTTCCAGATAAATGTTTGTAGCAAAGATTGAAGTTCCCTCATAAAATTATTTGCTTTTAAAGCTCTTAGGATGAACAATTAGGATAAGCTACAGTTGGCATATTTTACAGGAACAAAATTTACCAGTAAAGGGTTGAACGATTTCTGAAACAGCTGAGAAATCCCGCTGATAGAAAGATTCTCCCTGACAGGGGACAAGAGTTCAAGCTGAGTTCTGGCATTTTCTGCAGAGGGCTTTTCCAAAATAGCACTAGGGAACTGTTAAATAAGGCACTATGCCCAGCGTTTTATAGAACCCTACAACAAAGCATAGCAGCATCATTTGCAGCCACCACATTTGAAAGAGCCGAGATGCAATGGGAACCACTTGGCTTGCTTGCTAAATGATCCTCTTCTTAAATCACCATTAACATAGGGAACGTAAGCTTCACGGACTGGTAAGAAAAAGTTGACACAAAATGTCCCACATGCATGAGCCATTTATGTCTGTCGTACCATACAAGGAGAAGGAAAAGCATGGTGTCCTGTAATCTCCTTCTGGTGCCAAGGGATTTATAAATCCATTTTGTGAAGTGTTCATTACAAATGGATTAAAATCTATTAATTTAATTTAAATGGATTAATTAATGTAAATGGATTAAAAAAATAGAAATAAATTCTATTTCCTTTAACTAAAAGCATATTAGATTGAAGATGTTATGAGACACCAAGACAATGATTTTAAAAAGCGAAATCCATGAGAATGGTGCAAAGTAGTAAGCAAAAACCTTATCTGCCAAATGGAGAACTGTGAAACTACTGATAGAAGTATAGCTGACTAAATTTGAGGAGAACCCAATGGTTTCATTGTATTGACATAATTGCAGATCATATCTGTAAACTCTTCTGTGCACAGTGACTCTTGGGTGATGGACAAGTTTGCACATGGGAGTCCTTGTTACACAGCTCAGAGCAGGAGTGTAAAGAGACTCCTGGTAGCTCAATTTCCAGGTGGCAACAGTTCCTTGTTACTGACCAACTCTGACATCATGCTATCCTCATAAAATCTTTATTGCTACTGTTAGACCAGATGAATTTTAAAAAAATGCTTTATGGATTATTTTCATGACAAATTCATTGTATTTAGGTCTTTTAGTCACTCTCTGCTTCTTAAAACTATTTGCTTTTTTGTTTTCTGCAACATCCTTTCCCGCTCACTAAATACTTGGGACTCTCTAGTTAGGTAGATCTCTTTCAAATATAAACTCTGACACTTGCTATAAGTAAACTTTTTGAATATCGGTTTCCCCAATTTGAAAATAGGGATAAAAATTATGCTTTCTCCTTGAGTTATTGTGAAATTACAATTTGAATAATAAAAATAACTGTTAACCCTTGTATAGGACTTTCTATGAGTCAGACATTGTCTTAAATTATCCATTAACTATTTTAGGCTTCAAGCCAACTCTACAAAATCAGCATTTTTATTATCCTCAAGTCATAGCAGCAGAGTGCTTAAGTAACTTGGTAATGGCAATAGCTAGTAAATGGTAGAATTTGTAATTTGAAACCAAGCACTACGTGTGCTCTAAACCCCTGTGCTATAATGTATATAAAATGTGTGGCAAAACTACTTGGTAATAATAAGCACTCAATACATGATAGCTATTATCATCATTTAAATCATTTTCATTTGTAACCATTACTTCCTTCTCCGGCCCTGTGATTGATTCTGTGTCTCCTAGCCATGCCTATGATGTTGGGGTCCTTCAGAAACTTACCCTTTCCTTTCCTAATTCTACACATTCCTCTCTCTGGGTAACTTCATCTACTATCATAACTTCAATAACATTTATATGCTAATGATTTCACAGCTTTATCTTTTATTCTGGCTAGTCTTCTGAATTCCAAACACATATATCTACCTTTTTTTTTTTTTTTTTTTTGGACAGATTGACTTAATAATACCTGAAATGTATCATTTATCTGCTCCACCTTCCCGATGCATTAACAGAGCTACAATACAATTAGTCTTCCAAGCTAGCCACTTTGGAGTCAGCCTCTACTCCTTGCTCCTCTCTAAATCCAAGAGGTTATTAAATCCTCCCAATTTTATTTCATTAATGTCTCTGGAAACTAACACTCTTTACCTATGGTGCTACTGCCTCTATCCAGGCTTCCAGGAACCTCTTCATTCCAAACAAAATGAAGTTTCCACTGATGTCTTTGCTACTAGTCTCCCCTTTCAAATCCTTTCAGCCACTATTCCCAGGTCTTCGTTTTCTTATTTCTGACTAACCCTCACAGTAACCCTGTAACATAACATATGATTATTACACAATAAGATGATTATACATTACATGTGATTAGTAGCTAAGGCTTAGAGTTAGAATCAGTTATTTCATTTATGATTTTATAAATTCAGGAGGATTGGGTTACTCAATATTATGATGTGGCTGAGTGGTGGGTTGCCTGAAGTGGGATAGAGAAGGTGATCGGAGTCAGGGAAGCCAAGACCCTATAAGCTCTCCCTTTTTATGGATCATCTGCCCAGATGTGAAGTCACTTAAGATGATGGCAGTTGCCAGGGTGTGACAAAAAAAATGCATTGTCTTCTGAACTCTTCAACAAGTAGGTTTATAGTAGTGATAACTGAGGTAGAGAGAAGTAAAAGTGGACACCATATATGCCAAAAAGAGATATTCATCCAGTGATGGTAGAATATGCCCTGGAAACCACTTTGGCAAAGGGGAAAAATGCCAACCACATCATTTAATCCTATGGCACAGAGGGTGAGATAGAATAAGCAGCTTTCCCTGGACTGGGCTGTTGGGGAAGCCATGAAATCAGAGGCCCAGCAGGCATCCATCAAGCCCAAGATATGCAGAGATGCTCAGTGAAGAGAGTGACAGTGTGGAAGTTTGCAGGAACAGCAGTCAGTTCAAAATGGAAGAAGTTAGGAGGAAGGTGGTTCGGGACATCGTGTCTGGTGACAGAAGCCCAGGAAAAATGAAGGACTGGAGAGGTTTATATGCTGGGTTGTAGTTGACCACAGGTAACAGGTATGGCTGGCCCAGAGGACTGAAGAAGTTGCAGGTTTTAAACAGCACTTGCCCTGGAAGCCCAGATAAATGGCCATCTTAGGCTTTCCTGGAAAGATCTCACTAAGACTGGAATTTACTGTTTTTCTCATGAAATACTATCCCAGGAGAGCAGGTAGCATGTTGACTGAAATCCTTGGACCACTTCTAGATACCCTCTGAGCTAGGGCTGAAAGTATCATACTTATTAGGAATCTGAACATCAATGGCAATAAGATAAAAAGAAAGTAAAGTAAAGGGATAAAAAAATCTAACCAGTTCTCCCAAGTCTCAACCTCACTTACTGGCTCTTAGTACAATTACTTATGGAAGCTCCATTAAGGCATCCTAACAGAATACCCTTTGGTAAGTATTGCTTTAGTTGAAAGACCTTCTGAGGTAATTTACAATAAGAAACATTTTCAAGTACTGGGAAAAACCTGGGTTAATTCTTAATAATGAAGTAAGCTTTTTGTGTTTTAACTAAAGCTAAAGTTGAGCTTTAGTGAGGACTGAATTGCTCTTTATAATAAAGAAAATGAAAGAGCTTGTGTAAACATAGTAGAGAAATATTCTAATTGTGAAAATATTTATATAATATGCTGTTTCATAATTTAATAAAATATTTATTAGTAAAACTTATGAAATTATTTATGCTACTAAAAAGAAAGGTTCTAGATAAAATTATTAACATTATTTCAGTTAAGAAACATTGTACTGTGAATATCATACATTTTAAATGATTTATACTATGAGTGTGGTAGGTTTAATGTATGGCAACCAGTTTGAAAACATAAGCTTACCAAGTGTGACCAACAAGGCCAAGCATGAGAAAAAGAATGTACACAGTTTTTAAGAAATTCAGGCAGCCAATAATACTTCACACATATATCTTTCTGCATTAGATACATCTTTAGAAACACTGAAACTTTACAATTATGACAAAGTTGTTATCCAGGGAATATGCAATTTTGAAATGCCAGAAGGTTACTGGAAATTCTCTGATAAGCAATTCTTTGAAAAGGCATCAAGTAAGATTTATCTGGATTCCATGAAAGAAAATCTGAATAAACATAATGCAATTTGAACATTGTGTAAGTAGAGGCTGAGGGATATGAGTCTTTCTCTACAAATGGATCCCTAACCTGATGGCTAGCTTTCTTTATAAAATTGCATTTCATGTCTAAAGACCCCTATGGCAAGAGAGGATCAAAAGAAATCACTGTGTCACTTGACTGTGAATCTTTTACCAAATCATTTAAAAACCTTTCAGTAGAATTGATTTGGCACACAGCTATCTTATATATTCTAACTTCTTATTATATTAAAAATAAAATGAGTTATAGACTTTGGTTAGCAGAGAAGGAATGCATAAGAAGGATTTTAAGTGGCCTTCATAAAAGCTAGAGAAATGAGTTTTAAAAGCTTCTGAGTGTTTAATAGCTATTTTAGATAACTTGAATATTCTTAATAATTAGAATTCATATTTTAGCAAATTTGAGCCAGGCGCAGTGGCTCATGCCTGTTATCCCAGCACTCTCGGAGGCCAAGGCAGAAGTATCACTTGAGGCCAGCAGATGGAGACCAGCCTAGGCAACACAGTGATATCCCATCTCTACCAAAAAAAAATTAGGATATGGTCAGACAGAAGGGTGTTAACAGGGAATTCCTACAAGTAACTAATGTTAGAAGAAATATAAGCAGCATTGGGAAGTCAAAAATTGAATGAAGATTTTTAAAGAAAATCTTTCATATTCTGCTTTCGTATTTTGCCCAGACTTAGCACACATTCAAAAGAGAGGCTGGGCTGTGGGTGGAATTCTCAACAAGCACAGCTGCACTAGCACAGATCATGTGTATCATCCTTTCCTGACTCAGGAATTCAAGGTTGAGCACCATGTTCTGAGAGAGGTAAAGAACACCGGACTGAGCATTATAAAGATGATGGGGCCAGAGATCTGAGAATAATTTCATTTGCAGATATTGAAAGGGACTTTTCAGATAGCATGTCCCTCTACGATCTCTAAGGCTTATTGATATTGGTGGATCTAAACTTAATATCTTGAATGGATATGTGGGCATTGGCTGGGAGGATGCTATGGGAACTGACAGGGCCCTGAGAAGAATGGACTGGGAAGTAACCATAGGTATTGGAAAGAATTTGTCCTTGGTTAAAGTGAGCAGTAGGGACTTCAGTCATAGAGTAAGTGAAGACAGTTTACACAGGTACCATTGAGAATGATTGTTGGTTCCCCAACTGTCACACATTCTCACACAGATATTCTTGGCTTCAAGGGTAAATTTGTTTGTTTGTTTTGACTAACCAAGTGAACACAAAAAAGATCAAGTCAGTTAAATCATCAGCTTTCTTGAAGTGGTAGATATTTTGAATGAGTTGATTGTCAGACTCATCTGTAGGTATAAACTTTTGCTTAAGCAGAATTTATGAAATTTTTTTCCTTCTAGTGGTGATGACAATTTTATCTTGTTATATCACTCTTGTCAGGTTCTTCTAGCTACAAAAACATGCATTGTGAATCAACGGGAAGGAGTGAGCCCAGCTGGTAACCTGACACCAGGAGCATGTGAGTCCACTTGGAAGGCAATTCTGTTAGTTTGATGCCATTAGCACATACCTTGGACCAATAAGCTTCTCAGCTACAGACAAATGTTTCCACATTAATGGTGAGACACCCTTAAACAGTAAATAATATCTGAATATAAATCCTCATCGTCTGTGTCCACACATGACACTCCCAGGCTGCATCTGTGTAGGTTCTTAAAAAGAAAGCCAACTGAAGCAGACCCTAAAGCCTTACATTATAAAGTAAAGGGATAAAAAAAAAATACAAAAATTCAGCCACATTATGGCCTCCTTATCAATAAGATCTATTACTCTGTTTTGGGTGGAAATTGAAGTGGTCTGCTCTGATTTTCCCTTTAAAAGGTCATGTAAATTACTACCTACATTAAATGCTCTGTTGGTTGCTGGAAACCTGTTGGGTCTGTCTCTTCTCAGGTATTAAATGTGTAATGACCAGTTTGTAACTCTTGAAGATATTTCCCTCTTAAAAAAAAAAAAGTCTTACAAAAGATAAATTTCCTTTTTTTTTTTTTTTTTTTTTTTAACTTCAGGATACCTTCTGAAGGTTCTTTAAGAACCTTCAGATATTTTAAATATCTGTGATAGGCCAATGGAGCATTTTCACTTTGGTTTCTCTGACATTGTTTTACTAAATGTTAATCCATTATCTCTGTTTTTCATCTGCACCTTTATGGTAGAGCAGGCCAACTAAATGATTTCTTCTAAGTTTTACTTATAAGATTTTACAGAACACTTTCACAAGTGTTAGGGTTGTATACACACTCATTAGTTCTCTGTATGTGTCTGATGTAATGATAACATTCATTGTACATCTGTCTAAAGCTTTATAGATTCTAAACTGTTTAGAAAATTTTTATATAAAACAATTCCTCAAAAAAATCAATAATTGCAAGCCTAATCTTTCTAGTTGCTTTTATGTATCACTAGGCTGCTTGACAGTTTACAGGAATTTCCTGTTCCTATCAGATCAAGTCCAGATTCCTCCTCTTGGCATTTACAAAAACACCCCCATCCTACCCTTAATGCAACCAATTAGTTCTTCCAAGCTTCCCCAAAGAAGACGGTCAATCTCTGAAGTTCATGGAATAGGCTATAGTCAGTTCTGCCTTCTTTCATTGTTTTCATCGTTTCAAGTTTTACCTTCTGCTACTTTTGCAAATACTTCCAGCACATCCTCTCCCATCTCATGGTCTTCCTTCTCCAAGATGTCACTTAATCTCTCACGTTGATACCAACTTCTCCTTCTACTGAAGTCTCAGAGCCTGTACATTCTGATCAAAGACTTTTTCTTTTGCATGCAATTGTGTATTTGATAATATTTTATGTATATATATATATGTGTGTATAAACGTCGACATACGTTTTATGTATATCTTATGTTTTCAAGAAGATAAGTTCCCTGAAGGAAAGGGCCACATTGTATGTTTGTACTATTGTACTCTGGTACCTAATGCTTCACCTGACGTACATCACTTAAAAGGTGTCCCTGGCTGGGCGTGGTGGCTTATGCCTACAGTCTCAGCATTTTGGGAAGTTGAGGCAGGTGGATCACCTGAGGCCAGGAGTTCAAGACCAGCCTGGGCAACATGGTGAAATTGCATCTCTACTAAAAATACAAAAATTAACTGGGTGTGGTGGCATCTGCCTGCAATTCCAGCTTTTCAGGAGGCTGAGGCAGGAGAATCGCTTAAACCTAGGAAGTAGAGGTTGCAGTGAGCCAAGATCAGTCTCCTGCATTCCACTCAAGCCTCTGTAACAAAGTGAGACTCTGAAAAAAAAAGTGTCCCAACTGGAATTAATTACTCCACTCCCTGTAATACTGTCAGCCTTGATGTTGTTTATTCAGCTATTAAAGCACTTATCACAGCTGTTTCCCACTGTGTATTGTGAGCTCTGGATGAGTCACAATCCTGTCTAATTCATCTTTTTATCTCTCAAAGTACCTAAGATGGCATTGTGTATAAAAAGAATTTCACAATACTTGCTAATTAAGTTTCTATTAAATTTCAACTTTATTTAACATGTCAGCCTTCTCAATAGCCATCTTTTTGAGGAACAAACATTTCCACAGTTAACACTGATTATACTTGAAATTATGTTGGCATATGGCACATGAGAAGAAAATCTTTGATGCTTTCCTAATTTGTTTACTCAAAAATAATGTTAAAGTCTAGATTTAAATATAAGTTAGTCAGTTGTGCCGTCAGATCATCTTTATTTAAGGGGCAGTTGCTATATCAAAAATGCAATAACACATATTATTAAGCATAGGCAGTACTTTCTATAGAAATGTTAATATAACAATGTGTTACACAGTTCTCAGCATTTTACATTATTGTTAATTTATTTACTTCAGTGTCTTTATGAATTAATTGATATGCAACTGGCAAAAGTGAAATGAAAATTGTATTTTCATTGTATCGTTCAAGAAAACTTTATGACATAATCCATCCATAACTGATTACCTTGTATTTTTCTTGTGCTTTTGATGTGAATATGACACGATTTCTTTCCTCAGAGGTGGGCAGAACTTTTCATGGACTTGGACAGCCATGGGAAATCATTTCGCCAGGACTTTGGGTAATTTTAATTAAAAATTCAGTTCAAGTCAATCTCTTACGCTTATCAGAAGCATCTGCCATGTTTTCCCGACTTAAGAACTTGAGCTGAAAATATGAGCATTTTCCGGTTATAAAAGCGCCACATCTGTGTAAAGTTAAAATAGCTTCTAAGGACCATTTTCAACACATTTGGATCTTCCAAATTATAGTTTTTAAAATGCAGCTTCAGAAAACAACACTGATGCCTCATTCAGTGGTGTGACTGCATTTCTTGCTTTACATGATGCCTTCTCCCTCAGCATGTGTTTAATTCCTTGTACCATTAGTCTACTCTTAGTTTCTTCATTAGGCTCATGGCCAGGACATAGCACACTGCCTGCCATGTAACATTTGTTCAAAAGTACTTGTTGATTGAATGAATGAGTGAATTAGTGAGTCTAAGGATAAAAGAGCCCTGAAAGCCCTGTCTTCATTTATTTCTCCTATGAGTTCTAATTGTAATTACTGATTCTAGCCTGGAATGTTCTTCAAAGAGAACACTGCCCTTAAGCTCCTGAGATTAATTGGTGAAAATTAAACAGAGAATCAGAGGATCAGAAAGATAAAGTGACTTTTCACAAACAAGAAAATATTTGAACTATACATTTTATTAGAAAAGGCACTTCTGTTAGAAAATTCTACAAAACTCCAACACCAACAAATCTACAGTATGAAGTTTCCCTTGATTTACTTCTGATGTTTATTGCAATCTCACAATAACCAAAACAAAAGTCTTGTAAAGTCTGTCTGTTCTTGCTCAAGGCTCAGATCTTGGTTCCTGAATCAGATTTTTGTTCCTTGTTTAGGTAAAGCCTGAATTTTTTGGACTTCGAGGCTACACTGGCAGGGTTATCAAGTTATACAGCTCCAATGTATTCCATGTGAATGGTGCCCTGGGAGATCTGCCCCATGGTGGTGTCATATGCCTGAACACATAGCTGTGTTCATTATCCCAAGGTATTTCTTTGAAAAAAAACTTTTCTATCTTTAAAAGTCTGATGTTACCCATCTATATTAGTCAAGTTTCTTCAGAGAGACAGAACCAATAGGGTAAAGATATAAACAGGCATAGATATATGGGAGAGGATTTATTAAACAAATTGGCACACATGATTATAGAGGCTGAGAAGTTCTATGACATGTCATCTGCAAGCTGCAGACCTTGGGATGCTGGTAACATGGCTCAGCCCAATCTGAAGGCTTCAGAACCGTGGGAGCCGATGGTGTAACTCTACTCTGTGGCCAAAAGCCTGAGAAGAGGAGTGGAGAGGGGGATGAGGAATAGTGTAAGTCCAAAAGCTAGGGAGCCTGGAGTTGTTGTCCAATGACAAGAGAGGAAGAGTGCACCCCAGCTCCAGCACATACA
Source organism: Cebus imitator (assembly GCF_001604975.1). Classification (NCBI taxonomy): domain Eukaryota; kingdom Metazoa; phylum Chordata; class Mammalia; order Primates; family Cebidae; genus Cebus; species Cebus imitator. The sequence continues at coordinate 1,406,394 of NW_016107763.1, forward strand.
TCAACATATTCACCTTGTCTCTGTTCTCTCTTGGCTGCTAGCAGATTACAAGGTGCCTGCCTGCATTGAGGGCAGATCTTCCGCACCCAGTCCACTAATGCTAATCTTCTCTGGAAACACTCTCACAGACACGTCCCAAAATAATGCTTTATCAGGTTTCTACATATTCCTTAATCCAGTCAAGTTGACACTTCAAATTAACTATCTCACCGTCATGTAAACCAAACCGTAGCACTTTTTACTAAACCAGTGTGGTCTATGGATAACAATTCAAGTCATTCTTTTGATGGTAAATCACACTAGTTTAAATCATGAGTTAGATGTGTAGGGGGCTTCCAATCTCTCCATTTCCCTACTTTACTAGGGTTTAATTGACAAATAAAAATTGCGTATGTTTATAGGGTACAATGTGATGTTTTGATATATGTATACATTGTTATATGATTAAGTCAGGCTAATTAGCACACATTGCCTTACATACTTGTTCTGTGATGAGAACATTTAGGAGTTACTCTCTTAGCAATTTTCAAGTATACATTTTTACTAACTATAGTCACCAATAGATCTCCAAAAATTACTCTTCCTAATTGAAATTTTGTAACCTTCGGCCAATATCTCCCAATTCCTCCCCTCTGCCCATCCCTTACAACCACTGTCCTACTCTCTGCTTCTATTGAGTTCAACTTTGTCTTTATTATTTGACAAATATAAATTTTATATTATGTACATGTTGTTTTGAAATATGTATACATTGTGGAATAGTTAAATTGAGATCATTATCATATACATTACTTCATATACTTATTATAATGAACACCTAATATCTGCTCCCTTATCAATTTTCCAGAATATAATACATTGTTATTAACTATAGTTACTATGTTGTACAATAGAGCTCTTGAACTTATTCCTCCTTTCTAACTGAAATGTATCCTTTGACCAACATCTCCCCAATCTCTTCCCCAGTCCTTTGTAACCACTGTTCTACTCTCAGTTTCAATGAATTCAACTTTTTTAAATTCTATATGTGAGATAAGGCAGTGTTTGACTTTCTATGCCTGGCTTATTTCACTTAACATGATGTCCTTCAAGTTCATCCATGTTGTTACATATGACAGAATTTCCTTCTCTTTTAAGGCTATATAGTAGATATTGCAGATATTTACCACATTTATCCATTCATCCATCCATTGATGGACACTTAGGTTGATTCCATATCTTGACTATTGTGAATAATGAATGCTACACTGAATGTGGGAGTGGGCCAGCTCTATTTAATAAGAAACATTACCAATTCCCACAGAATTTAGTTCTTTTTAAAATATCATCTGCAGGATATATATATATATATACACACACATACACTATATATATTATATATATAACATATATGTAATATATAATACAGGTGATGTACATAGATACTACAGATATACATATGTATATATAATATATTTATTTATAATATATATATATTTGTAAATATGATGTTCCTTAAGAAATCATGTTTCAAATACTATGTAATCATTTGTAGAACTGAGAGAAGATTTTTCTAGATCGAAGGCTCACATTGTATCAATTTTCCCGATTAAAAAAAAAGCACTTGAAATGAAATTTGCAATAAATCACTGTTTTTTAATAGTATTTTATGCAAAGCTCCAAAAGCAATTCAGTTACTCCAAATACATTTTTTTTTAATTAGAAAAAATTTTTAACTATGCAATGTACATTTTGGTTTATAATAAGTGGTATGGTTTAGATCTGTGTCCTCACCCAAATCTCATGTTGAAATGTAATCTTCAATGTTGGAGGTGATGCCTGGTGGGAGGTGATTGGATCATGGGGGTGGTTTCTCATGAATGGTTTAGCACCATCCCCCTCATGCTGTTCTTCTGAGATCTGGTTGTTTAAAAGTGTAAAGCACCTCCCTGCTTTCTCTATTCTTGCTTCTCAGGCCATGTGAGATGTGCCTGCTTCCCCATCACCTTCTAACATAATAGTAAATTTCTTGAGGACTCCCCAGAAGCAGAAGCTCTAGGCTTCCTGTATATCCTGCAGAACTGTGAGCTAATTAAAGATTTTTGCTTTATATGTTACCCAATCTCAGGTATATCTTTGTACAATGCAAGAATAAACTAATACAATGAGTAAGCTATATTTCACACAAATACCTGTTCTATGGATTCCTGTCTTCATTCTCTGTAAGTTAATCATTTTCTACTTTCTGCATCTTCAAATTATCCATTTCCATGAACTTTTTTGATATGAATATTCAAATATTTTCAAACCTATCTTATTTAAAATTGACATTTAAAAAAAGTCTTTCAATTTGGTTCCCCATTTAGCTACCTCTCATTTACCTTCCTACACCACCAAATTTCCCAAATAGCAATCTTATGTTGACTCTCTGTACTTCTTCATCTCCCTTTCACTCCTTACCCCAGTACAAACTGTGTCCTTGTCCCACCACCATACTGAACCTGTTCCCAGTAAAACTGTCTCTGACCTCTGAACTGGGGAAGCCAACAGGTACTTCTGTCTTTACTAATCTTGTTTGCTTCATATAATACCACTGGCAGTACTCCCTTAAAAAAAATTCTTCCATTGGTTTTGGTAAAACCATTCTGTCCTCATTTTCACTCCTCCATCCTCTTTGGCTAATTCTTCTCAATGTCTCCTGATGACACAATTCCTTTTTCTCAACCAAAATCACAAGTGTTCTCTAGGGTTCTTACCCACCCTTCTTTTCTTTTTGATAGATATGCTTCTGGAATAACTCATACTGCTCATAGCTTTAAATATTTATATACAAATAACTTTTAAATCAATATCTCTACACCAGATATTTCATCCCATTTATCCAAATGACTACTGGATATTTCAGTTTGAAAATCCCATTAAGCTTCCAACTCAAAATGTCCAAAGCCATGGTGTTCATCCTTTCCATACGTGAACCTTTCCCCATATCCTCTATCACAATGGATAGCATTACCAACCAGTCTGTTGTCAGAGCCCTGGGAACTATCCTTGATACATCGCTTTTCCTCCTGGCCTCCCATCAAATCTTTAAATCATGTTGATTCTACTTATGAAATATCTCTTAAATTTATCCTCCATTTTCTATCTCATTGACATTATCATCATGATTCCTTTAGAATAGTAGGCTCTAACTTTTTCTTGCTTGGAATTTGTAGTATATTCTTTCTTTGCTGGTCTTCCTGGTTTGAGGTTCCCTGCCCTCCATCCCTTCTTATAGACTGTGGCAACAGCGGATTTTCTAACATTCAGATTTGTTATGCCATTGCCTGCTCATAATTCTTAAACGGTTTTCCATTGACCCAGTATATATGTTAACCTGTTTAACATAGTGTTAATGACCTTTTATGATGCTTCTCCCAATCTGCCCAGTCTTATTCTGCACTACTCATTATAACACATTTTAGGCTTTAGCAATGCTAAACCATTTGCATTTACCAAAAGATATCATACTCTTGCCCCTCCAGTGCTTTTTAAATGATATTTACTTTTTCCAGAGTGATATTTTGCATTTATATCGCACACACTCACAAACACAAATCTGCCTTACATACTTGTAGTCATCTTCCAACTTTTACCACGTTTATCCTTCCCTGAATTAATCCTCTGCCTCCTCTATAATGACTTTTAGGGCTCCTATTTTATCTGTCATGTGAAGTGTTGACAATTTGCTTTTATGTGCCTTTGCCCTACACTCTTTAAGTTCCCTGGGGGCAGAAATTGCATCCACAGACTTCATAAAGTAATTTGTACATGGTTGGTAATCAAAGTAGATGGTGAATGAGTGAAAAGAAATTTAAAAAATACAGGTTCTCCTCATGATTGAGGGTCATTTACTTGAAAAATATTTTTATGAAAATGAAAAATGCTAAGTCAAGATTGCAAGTAATTGTTTTCTTTGATCACAACATGACATTGTTTCGAAGTTCTTTCTTCATCAGCAACACAAAGCTCTTAAAAACACCAAAAATTCTCCATCCTAAAAAGGAACAGTTTGGCATAATCCCCCAAAAGTGACATAGGCAAAAAGGAACAATAACACATGATTGGGAGACTGGGAAGATTGTAAAGTGAGTCACAGAATTATAACCTATCTACTCCACCCTGTGAAGGACATGCTTCCACTTGCCTGCTCTATGTATAGAGAATGATCAGATACTATGTTTGAATGAAACAGTAATTTACAGTCACCATTGATTTAAAATGATTCACAGACAATTATTAATCCTTCTATCTATCTCTGGATTTTCATCATCAAAATTATTTTGTAGTATTGCCTACAAATATTAAAGCAAGATGAACTCCATAAAATGAGGTACCTTAGACTGGCAAATCATTATTATATGTATCAAAAATGGTGGACAAGCAACAGTTATGGGTAACATGATGACTCTTGTAAACAGCATATTGAACCAAAGAAGCTGGACACAGGAAGATACTTACATACTAAAGTTTTTCCCACACCAGGAGATAGACAAATTAAGAGAAGCAAGAATAAATTGCCTCAAAAGTCAGTGTAGTGATTGCCTTTGAAAAGAGATTGAAAGGGAACACAAAGAGCTTCTGGCCTGTTGGTAATGTTGTTTGTTGGCCTTCGTGGTGATTACATAGGTATTTACTACATGAGAACATTGTTGTGTACATTTTTGCTATATGTCATAATGTTAAACATTAAGTGCACAAGAAAAAAAGAAATATTAGTTCCTAAATTATTCTGTAGTTATAAAATCAAACACGAAAAGCTGAAGAAGTTGCTGTACTTTCAACTATGTGCTTCAGGGATCTTAATCTCCACTGTGGAAGATAAGATTATCACACACATATACAAATAGCCTCTTATTTCCCTAAGTGTTATATTCCATTTGTTTGGTGTCATATTTATGTTGCAAAAATTATGATTTTATATTTTCTCTTTGTAATCATAATTATCCAGAGTTGCTAAACATTGTTTTATATGTAAATGGATTCAGTGTTTGCTGAATACCTGTATTTTTATCATAGTTCCCATCTCATTATGTTTGTATGTTTTATAGAAAACATTTAAATATGTGAAAAAAATTAAAAGTGATATAACAAACACTTATGCCCCACCTCCCACATGTAAGTAATGTTAATCAATTTGCTTCAAATTATGTTTTGTGAAGTAAAATCTTACAGATAGTATTGAATACACATTAGAACTTATATCCAGCTTTTTTTACTATTCTACTTACAGTCATTTATTGACATGACTTCAGTTTTTCTCTATATATAAATTTTAGCATATATAATATGCATCTATAAATAAAATAGAGGATTATTTTAAAAAATGATTGACATGAATATTTTAAAGGTCCCAAGATCTAACACAACAGAACTGAATTGAGTTAGACTCTTGAGCCTTGTCTCTTGGACAAAGTTAATCTCTCTAGACTGGTTTCCTCTTCTGGAAAATCAACAATCTGAACTATTCTCTAGATGATACCTAAGCCTGCTCTGAGCTCTAATGTTTGGTAACCCAGCCCAGAGATTAGCTTCTCTGAATCCAGTATAATGTTGGAAAATTATATTATCAAAGAGATGGAGGAAATGTGAAGTGCAATAAGTTCTCTAAAAATGTGCATACAGGTATACCTCAGAGATATCATGTGTTAAGTGTCATACCACCATAACAAAGCAGATTTCACAATAAAAGAATCACACAAAGTTTCTGGCTTCCCAGTGCACATACAAGTTATGTTTATAGTATGCTGTAGTCTTTTAAGTGTGAATAGCATTACGTCTAATAAAATAACATAGATACCTTAATTAAAAATACTTTATTGTCACAGCTGACTTCTACAAGACATGTAAAAAAGAGCCAGTATCATCATTACTGAAACTATTCCAGAACACTGAGGAGGGGGAACTCTTCTCTAATTCATTCTATGAACCAGCATCATCATGATACCAAAACCTGGCAAAGACATAACAATAAAAGAAAACTTCATGCCAATATCCTTGATGAAAATAGATGCAAAAATCCTCAAGGTAATACTAGCAAACTAAATCCAGCAGCACATCAAAAAGCTAATCATCACAATCAAGTAGGTTTTGTCCCTGAGATGCAAGATTGGTTCAACACACACAAATTAATAAATGCGATTCATCACATAGACAGAATTAAAAACAAAACCCACAAGATCATCTCAATAAGTGCAGAAAAGGCTTTTGATAAAAATGTAAAGCATTCCTTCATGTTAAGAACCCTCAACAAGCTGGGCTTTGAAGGAACATGCCTTAAAACAGTAAGAGCCATTTATGACAAACCACAGGCTACACCATACTGAACCGGTACAAGCTGGGAGCATTCCTCTTGAGAATCAGAAGAAGATATGGATGCCCACTCTCACTACACATATTCAAAATAGTACTGGAAATCCTAGTTAAAGCAAACACATGAGGGAATGACATTGGAGGCTTCTAAACAGAAAGGGAGGAAGTTACACTGTCCCTAGTTGCAGATACAATCCTGTACCTAGAAAGCCCCACAGACTCTTCCCAAAATATTTTAGATATGATAAACAACATCATCAAACTTTCTGGATACAAAATAAATGAACAAAAATCAGTAGAATTTCTTCATATCAACAGCATCCAAGCTGAGTGACAAATCAAGAAGTCAATCCCATTCGCAATAGCCCCAAAAGATAAAATATCTAAGAATACAGCTAGCAAGGAAGGTGAATGATCTATACTATAAGATTTACCAAACGCTGCTCAAAGAAATCATAGGTGACATAAACGAACGAAAAAACATTCAATGCTCATTGATAGGAAGGATTGATATTGTTAAAATGACCTTATTGCTCAAAGAAATTTACAGATTCAAAGCTATTCCTATCAAACTACCAATGACATTATTGACAAAATTAAAAAAATCTAAAATTCATATAGAATCAGAAAGAGCCTGAATAGTGAAAGCAATCCTAAGCAAAAAGAACAGATTTGTCCAATGTGAATCCCTCAAGCTGCTCCTTTAACAGTCTTTTCTTAACCCGACAAAAATCTAATAATACATATTTTTTAATAAATAAAAAAGCAAACAAACAAAAAAGAACAAAACTGGAGGTACCACATTACCAACTTCAAACCATACTACAAAGCTGCAGTAACCAAACCACTATGGCACTGGTACAAAAATAGACATAGACATATAAACCAATGGAACAGAACAATGAGCCCAGAAATAAAGCTGCACACCTGTAGCCATCTGATCTTCAAAACAAGCAATGGGGAAAGGACTTCCTTTCAAAACAAGCAGTAGGGAAAAGACTTCCTATTCAATCAGTGGTGCTGAGACAACTCTCTAGCCATATGCAGAAGATTGAAACTGGACCCCTTCTTTATACCATTTACAAAAATTAACACAAGATGGATTAAAAACTTAAATGTAAAAACTAAAACTATTAAAAACCCTTGAGGAAAACCTAGGAAATACCATTTTAGACCTAGGCCCTGGCAAATATTTTATGATGAAGATGCAAAAACAATTGAAACAAAAACAAAAATTGACAAATGGGATCTAGTTAAGCCAAAGAGCTTCTACACAGCCAAAGAAACTATCAGCAGAGTAAGTAGACAACCCACAGGATGGTATATAATATTTGCAAACTATGCATATGACAAAGATCTACTATCCAGCATCTATAAGGAACTTAAATTAACAAGCAAAAAACAACACCATTAAAAAGTGGGCAAAAGACATGAACAGACACTTTTCAAAAGAAGACATATATGTAGCCAACAAGCATATGAAAAAAATGCCCAACATCACTAATCATCAGAGAAATGCAAATCAAAACCACAATGAGATACAATCTCATACCAGTCAGTATGCCCATTAGTAAAACTTTAAAAGCAACAGATGCTGACTAAGCTGCAGAGAAAAGGCAGCACTTATACATTGCTAGTGGGAATATAAATTAGTTCAGCCATGTGGAAAGCAGTTTGGCAATTTCTCAAATAACTTAAAACAGAACTACCATAGGATCCAGCAATCCCACTATTGGGTATATACCCAAAGGAATATAAATTGTTCCACCACAAAGACACATGCACATGTATGTTAACTGCAGCACTATTCACAATAGCAAATACATGAAATCAACCTAGGTGTCCATCAACGGTGAAATGAATAAAGAAAATGTGAAACACATATTCCACAGAATACTAAGCAGCCATAACAAAGAATGAGATAATGCCCTTTGTAGCAACATGGGTGGAGCTGGAGGCCATTATCCTAAGTGAACTAATGCAAGAAGAGAACCAAACACTTCATGTTCTCACTCATAAGTGGAAGCTAAACATTGAGTACATAGACACAAAGAAGGGAACAATGGATATCAGGGTCTACTTCAGAGTGGAAGGTAGGAGGAGTGTGAGGACTCAAAAGTTACCTATTGAGTACTATGCTTATTACTTGGGTGATGAAATAATCTGTACAACAACCCCCCATGACACATAATGTACCTATAAAACCAACTTGTACATCTACTTCTGAAACTAAAAGTTAAAAAAAAATTACCTGCAAAAAATGCCAACAATCATCTGAGCCTTTACTGAGTCATACTCTTTTTGCCCATGGAGGGTCTTGCCTTGTTGCTGATATCAGCTGACTGATCAGTGTAATGATTGCTGAAGGTTAGGGTGGCTATGGCAATTTTTAAAAATAAGATGATACAGTACAGTTTGGATGTTTGTCTCCCATAATCTCACATTGAAATGTAATCCCCAAAGCTGGAGGTGGGGCCTGGTAGGAGCTGTTTGGATCATGGGGGCGCATGCCTTATGATTTGGTGCTGTCCTTGTAATAGTGAGTTCTTGGGAGATTTGGTTGTTTAAAAGAGTGTGACACCCTCCCCTCCACTCTTTCTCTTGCTTCTGCTTTCACTATGTGTTGTGCCTGCTCCTGCTTTGCCTTCTTCCATGAGTAAAAGCTCCCTGAGGCCTCCCCAGAAGCTAAGCAGGTCTCAGCACCAGGCTTGTACAACCTGTGGAACTATAAGTCATTTAGACCTCTTTTCTTATAAATTACCCAGCTTCAGGTATTTCTTTAGAGCAATGCAAGAATAACTTAATACATAAGAAAACAATGATGTTTGCTGCCTCCATTGACTCTTCCTTTCATGAAAGACTTCTCTGTACTGTGAAATGCTGATTTATAGTACTTTACCCAAAATAGAACTTCTTTCCAAATTGGAGCTAATCCTCTCAAACCTTGTCACTGCCTTATCAACTAAATTTATGAAATACTGTACATTACTTTTTGTCATGTCAACAATGTTGACAGTCTTGACCAGGAATAAGTTCTATCTCATGAAACCACTTCCTTTGCTCATTTATGAGAACCAGCTCCTCTTCTGTTTAAGTTCTATCAGAAGATTGAAGTTCAGTCACGCTACTTACTACTTATAATTCTATTTCTTTTGCTATCTGCATTACATTTGCTGTTACTTCCTCCACTGAAGTTTTGAACCCCTCAAAGTCATTCATAAGGGTTGAAATCAACTTCTTTCAAACTCCTGTTAATGATATTTTGACCTCCTCCCATGAATCAAAAATATCCTTAATAGCATCTAGGATGGAGAATCCTTTCCAGAAGCTTTGGCTTTGCATCTGTAGCCTTGATAATCCTAGAAGGCATCTTCTACCAATAGAAAACTGTTTTGTCTAAACTGAATATCTGTTGCTTAGTGGAATTATCTTCCTCAGTCTTGTTAGCTATATCTTAAGCATAACTTGCTGCAGCTTCTACATTACTACTTGGTACTTCACCTTGTTCAGTTATGTTAGTTATGGAGATGGCTTCTTTCTTTAAACCTCATGAACCAACCTCTCCTAGCTTCCAACTCTTCTATAGCTTCCTCACCTCTGTCAGCCTTCACAGAATTGAAGTTAGGGCCTTGATCTGCATTAGGCTGTGGCTTAAGGGAATGTTGTGGCTAATCTGATCTTCCTCCCAGATGAGTAACATTTTCTTCATATCAGCAATAAGCCTGTTTCACTTTCTTATCATTCATGTGGTTTACTGGGTAGCGCTTTTAATTTCCTTCAAGAACTTTCCCTTTTCCTTTGCATTTACAATTTAGCTGACTTGTGCAAGAGGGCTAGCTTTTAGCCTTTCTTGGCTTTCAACATGTGTTCCTTACTAAACTTAATCATTTATAATTATTGATTTAATGTGAGAGATGTGGGATCCTTCCTTTCACTTAAACACTTAGAAGCCATTGTAGGGTTATTACTTGGCCTAATTTCAATATTACTGTGTCTCAGGGAATAGGGAGGTTGGAGGATAGGGAGAGAAATGGATGAATGGCTGGCCAGTGAAGCAGTCAGAACGCACAAAACATTGATTGATTAAATTATCTGTCTTATATGGGTGTAGTTCATGGTACCCCAAAACAACTACAATAGCAACATCAAAGATCACTAATTGCAGATCACCATAATCAGTATGATAATAAGGAAAGAGTTCAAAATATTGTGGAAATTACCAAAATGTGACACAGGGACATGAAATGAGCACACACTGTTGGAAAATGGCACTGATAGACTTGGTTGAGGCAGGGTTGCCATAAACCTTCAATTTGTAANAAAAAAAAAAAAAAAAAAAAAAAAAAAAAAAAAAAAAAAAAAAAAAAAAAAAAAAAAAAAAAAAAAAAAAAGCAGTATCTGTGAAGGGAATAAAGCAAACTGCAATAAAATGAGGTATGGCTGTACTTGTTTTTAAAAGTTATAAGAATATAGCTTGAAGGTGGACTCATTATAATTGATTTATGCACTGAAAACTCTCCTAGTCATGACTAATTCTCATGATTATAGTATCTTCATTTGGATTAATATGTAGTGTTTCATAATTATAAGGCAAGAGAAAAAGGCGCATTGGTGGGGAAATGTTTACAGGCAAGCTGAGCACCACTGAAAATGTCAAGGTGTAATAATGTTTACTGATGAGTGCAAGTGCTGCAAAATTAATGACAACAATCCTTCTTTGTTTATTGCTTTTCAATATAGCTAATCACAGCATAGGTAGAAAATACTCTCCCTGGTTTTTTTCTTTCTTTTTTTTCCAGAAAGATGGAGGTGGGCATCACCCTTTATTATGGGGTCCACATTGTGGATGCTGGGGCCCCTTCCACTGAGGGTATGCTGAGACTCTAGCCCCGGCTGACCATCTGGCCTCCTATGAATCTATTCTCCTTCTGTCCCTTAATCCCAGGCTGAGCATTTGCAGTGGTCCCTGGGGGCCTGTGAGACATCCTTGGCCCCCATCGCCTGCTGTCCCATGTGCTTGAGAGCAACACAAGTCAATAGCAGTGAGCTGGGTGGGCTGTGGGTCACCTGGCACGGCAGGCCTGGACCTTAGGTCCTAGCCAGCAGCTGTGCGGTTCCAGGTGGAGGCCAGGTGGTGGCCCCAGCCGTCCCTAGGCTCGAGGTCAGGCCCTCATAGATGGTGGGGAACGAGGTGAGCAGGTTAACCACGAGGGGTTGGGCCAGGAAGGCCAGGTCCCCTGTTGTTGCTCAGGTCCACCCAGGGTGCGGGGAATGTGGTGGTATCCTTGACAGCCTCGGTGAGCTCACGCGCAGTGGCCTGTATCAGCCAGTTGCAGTTGAGCAGGAGCTGGGTGAGGTGGGGTGGCACCCACAGACTGGGCAGCAGCAGGCGCACAGCCATCAGTGAGCCCTGTGAAGCACAGGCCCAGCCTGCCAGCCCAGCTCCGTGGCTGCCCAGGTATCACACAATGTGCTGCACATCCTGCACAGTGAGATGCCTGAGATCCACCTGCCAGCAGAGTCTTCTGGAGGCTGCTTTGGAGGTGTGTGCCCAGCATCTCCACATCTGCTATATCTGCCATCTCACTTATTTTTCAGAGAGGTGAAATAGCTCTTCCATGGCTACACACCGCTAAGGGGGGAACCAGGTCCCCAAACCAAGATTCTCTGATTTTTGACTCCTGAGCCCACATGGTTTTGTTTTGTTTTGTTTCCCCCTGTTCTCCTTCTGAGAGCGATTCCGCTCTGGGTCTTCCCCGGGGTCCTTTCCATTTCTTTAGGAAAGAGGTGCTGCAGAGTATGCCTGGAGTCTTGGGTACCACTTTTCACAGTTACACACCCCATATGTCCTTCAAGAATACATGATTCTTCTGAACTTATTCCTTGCTTAAGAATGGCACAACTTCTGAAGAAAGAAATGAATTCATAATAAATAAAGATTATAGAGCTCAGCAACTGAGACTGGTGGAACTTCTAGGACCAGGATTTAATCACTCTCTGCCTGCTAAATTTTCATTACAGGCAAATGAACCTGTCTACAAAGCTAGAAGTGATTTGCACTAGAGTTGAATGGTACTATTTCATTGGTGTATTAGAGATGTGCACTCATAAGTAAAGGTTTGTAAGCAAATAAAACCACACCAGCTCCCTCCAAAGAAATCCAAGAATTGTTAAGATCCAAGAGAAATTTTCGTGGGGGGTTTAGATCTATATTTATAAATTTTATATTTTTCTGGGCATACGTTGTGTGTGTTTTATAGAAAATTTACACAACACAGGTGAATGTAAGAAATAATCTCCTGTTTCTCAAAATCTAAAGTCCTTGCAATTGATGCTTCCTTCTTAGCCTTTTCTTTTAATATATTCACATAATTATAATTAAATAATTTGTTTCCTGGTTATTGGTATTGTTATATTGTGACATAAGCCTTTCCCTATGTAATTAATATTTTTCATAGACATTATGTCATATACATGTAATAATCTGAGCTCATGAATTCTTTATATAGATTATCTCATCACATCTTTTTAACAATCCTAGGCAGTAGCTCTATTATTGTCCCAATTTAAGAGATGAGAATAAAAAATAAGTTATACTGCAGTTGTACAGTTTACAGGAAGACTTTTGTTCTAGATCATGAAAGAAATGGACAACAGCCTAAAGGCATAAAAGGCAACATATTATTTTACTGAGTGGATTTATCAGTTTTCTTATTTCCTTTTCAAATGTGCACTATTATTTATGTAGTTCTTTGCAGACCCTTCCAGATCCCTTTGGATCTATACATTTTTCAAGTGTACCTCAAAATAAACTATATATGCTATGGGCACAAAAGATAATTTGACAACATACCACACTCCAAAATCATGCTCTGTAAACTCAATTACCCTTTTTTAATTTCTCAATACATAGTTTCAGAGAATTCATGATACACATCTGAGAAGCATCTTAAAAAGAGTTCTGAACTTTAAAACAGAGAATTTGTAATTTATACTTCCCTTTAGACTGATTTGCTCCGGTCTTGAACAATTACTTAATCTCTCCTACCTCAGTCTCTTTAGATGTCAAAAGATTTCCATTAGAGAAACAGCAGTTCTTGGTTGGTTTGACTCATCCCAGTTCTCATAAAGACAGCCTCACAGGTGAAATCTTCCTTAGCCTATAGAAGTCTCCTCACGTACTTGACTAGTGGCCTTGGTTGTAAGAACAGGACAAACTGATGACATAAACACATTGTAATCAAGCATGACCTTATTGCTTAACTGTTCTGTCTAGATTCCTCTGATGCAAACTCCAAAAAAGTTAAAACTTGCTGAAAATAAAAATACAGTAAAATGTGACCTGACTGAATATAATATATGTAGATCTGGGCAAAAATGGAGGGAGGAAAAAGGGATATTTCTAAGCTCTTTGGAGAAAATTGGTCTCAAAGGGTCTCTAAGAATTGTTATTGTTTTATTTATGATTCTCAACACTTAATTAATTGATTTGTTAATCATTCTTGATATTTTAGAATTTTACTTCCGATTTGCAAAATGGTGTGTTTTATTGTTAAAACATACAAGACAGTGTAAAATAACGTAATTAACTAAACATTATTTGCTTGATTATGAGAAACAGAACACTAGACAGTTATCACCTGAGTCCAAAATCACAATCAAGTAGACAAGGAAGGAATCTCAAGAGATAAGGGTTATAAAAGAGGAAATAAAGAGGACTCTTCAAAGGTATGAGTCAAAACAAATTTTGAAGATAGTAGCTATATCAGGTACCCCAGACTGAATCATTAATACAACTGAACATTCAAATTTAGCTCCAAGAATTGAAGCAGTCAAAAGAAAAAGGGAATTTGATAGATGATATAGGTTTTCTTGAACAATAAATAAAGCATACAAGCTTGTCTTGAGTGATAAACTTTTTCCTGGTACAATTCCTATGAGAATTGTGTGGGCTTAGCTCCTTATTCTGAAGACAGCAAGTAGCATTTAGCCCAATGTTACTGCAGTTACTCAAAGCCATTCTTTTTTTTCCCGAAGTGTCATGCCTTATGGTAAACTTCAGTAGTAATCAAGGGCATAAAATTAAATACTCAGTAATGACATTATATATGTATGAGAAGGCAGAGAAAGTGTTAAGTCAATGTGCTCTAGGTCTGAGACCAATATACAGCAGCACTTAGAGAAGGTATCTTGGCTATTGCAAATTCAATCCAAGGTTAAATTTGTTGACAGCTGTTAGAAGTGCCAATATTCTGCATGGTTGATTGAAGAAAGATCTGTATGTTTAAATAGCAGGTGAGAAGGCAGCAGAGTTGACATTCTGATAGGAAAACTAAGAAGCCTGATTTTCCTTCCACAAAGAGATGGGTCACTCTAATACACAGAAATGGGTAAACTATTTTTTCTCCTCAAAAAGGAAAAAAGAAAGAATTCTGAATCTGCTTTTGTGATTTCACAGCTTCCATAAGGCATGGTTGAAACAATTGGGGCCTAGAAATTTTTGTGAAAAGTTCCCACCATTATACTGCCTGAATCCATAAAAAAACAAATACTTTTGTTAAATATCTGAATATTTGAGGAAAAAGACATACTTATGGGTGCTCCAAGGTATTAAATATTTCAAGTAGATGAACAAATTGACCTAGTAGGATTATTTAGTATTGTTTATTTGAATAAAGGGTATGCCTTTTATTTTTAGCATTGCTAAAAATTTAAAATCTTTCTTCCTGGCAGCAATTAGTAATAGAGCTACTTATTAAGACTACTTCTGACTGTGATAGCAAAAACATGTCATCATAGATCTGGCTGCCTATCTTTATGCAGGCTTGGGCACATAAGCATATCTCCAATTCATATAAATACTAACCCAGTTATTTAGATACATAAAATGAGAAGGACATGGTGCAGTTCTTTTTGTAAGACTGAAAATTATAATTGAATCTGTCAGAAGAATAGGGTAGCCTAATCAGGGATTGGAGAGACCTTCTTGGCTTCCCTTAACTGGCAACCATCATAGTAATTTAAGATTCAAATCATAGGGATTTGGAATCCTTGCCATTTCTAGATCAAGCACTGTTATAATCCTCCATCTTGCATTCGCTACTGTATCTATTAAACAGAGCCATCTGTATAAAGCCTTCCTCACTGAGTATTGAAATGCTACCTCTTTGGCCTTTTTCCTAGTTGTTGTATGCAATTCTGTATCTTCTGATCTACTGACCCTGGGTAAAGTGGATTGTGTGAATTCATGAGGAAACAAACTACCCCAATTTCCAGCAAAATCCAGGACTTTGAGTGTTTGTGGAAGAGTGTCACAAGATGTCAAGAGGGCATGAGAAGAAATCAGGAACCTTTCAGGACAAACACCTCTCTCTGTGTCATAAGTGCTGGTAACAGTGACAAACATTTCTCACATGTCTCCTAATAAGTACTCATAGTATTGTAGAAGGGCTGAAACTATGAGAAAATGATCAAATGTAGTATATTTTTTATATAATCTTTATTTAGAATGTCCACTTTAGAACTAGGCTGGAAAATATTCAGCTGTATCAAATAGATTTCTACAGAATCAAAGTAGAAAAAATAGAGGACCTCCCCTCAGTGGTCAAAATAATATTCCATCTAACGAGGCATTATGGAATCTGTTAAATCTAGCATTTTATAAGCAGACTACAGCGATATTCCCTTTCTCCTCAGTTTGTATTCTTGCCTTCTTTAAAATCATCATCCATAGTGATCAATTTATCTAAAATACATTTCTTGAAACTCTTAGTTTAAATAATCTTTGCTACCTACAGCTGCACTTCTCAATCAAAAAAGATTTGTAATCAGAGAAAATTCTAAGGACACAAACAGTATTTCAAGTGGAAAAAAATGATGCATCTTACTAGAAATGTGGAGAAAAGTACTTTAATGCTGAATGAAACAAAAGATTCATTATGAAGTAAAATGCAAATACTTGAGAATTCAAAGAACTGGATACAGATGGGAGGCCATTTTGAGTTGTGGCTTCAGTCTCTTTAGTGGGAATGTATTCATTTTATTTTTGCTTTGTTTACTTTGGGGGAGGGTTTGGATTTCAGAAGCACTAAACCTCCAACGAATAGAAACCAAATCCCTCACACTGACATGAAAATCCTTCCATGTCTGGATACTATTTACTCCTCCAAATTAATTATCTTTCATTTTAGGCTCAGAGTTCACCCTATTATAACACTGTTGGTTACCTCCTCTACACACCATGTCCTTTCATATCTTTGCTCATGTTACTCCTTCAATCCTGAAAGCCCTTGCCATCTTTCTTTATCTAAATAACTCTTACGCATCTATTAACATTCAATATAAGCATCAACTTCTTCAGGATGTCTTCTCTGGGTCCCTTAACACTGTCTATAATTTACTACAATTTAAACCATCACCATATGTATCTGTCTTCCCACTGAGCAGTGCATTCGTCAGAGGCAGGGACTTGGCACTGTATAGGTTGCTTAAGACTTCAAATGTAGAGTAGTATAATGCTGAGATTTAGGAATGCCTTACTCCAATATACACGTTACTGATAATGTAATTTTGACATGAGTCTTGGTTGTGAAATGATTATAAAAATAGACACATTGCTAATTTCTCATTTTTTGTTGTAAAATATTTCTGTTGTGAAATAGTCAAAGAACATAGCAAATTAAATGTTTTCTTTTATTTGTATTTTGAAAATACATACCATCATATGAGCTAAGAAATTATAGACTTTATAATGGCAAGATTTAGATTTCTTATACTGAAGCTGTAGCTATATTAAGTAGATTTCTAAGAAACAGTTAAAAAAAAAAAAAGAGCCCTCCAGTGGTCAAAATAATGCATGTAAATACCCACCATTATTTACTCAGTATTTTTCCCCTCCACAGAACTTATAAAACTCCAAAGTCTTCCTTTTATTTAAAAAAAAAAATGCCTGATTGGATTATTTTTTATATATATCTATCTTGAAGGTCATTCATAGATACTAAATGAACTTGAATTTTTGTCACTAATATTACATAAATTGTTTTTAGCTCTATAGAGAATAGATGTTTATTTAAATCATTTAAATAAACCACAGACAATAGTTGCCCAAATCACCCACTTATCAGTGAGTGATTCTGGGTAGTAGTTGGAATTTAACCATGTGAAGGGAATGCTAAATCCTGTCCAGATATAAGTAATTTAATTATTTGCACTGCAGCCATTGAGAGAAATGTTGCTATTTATCAAAACCACTCAAGGTAAAGAAAGGATCCAGTCAACCCGAGTTCTATCTGCTACTTCTGCATTCCCCTTAAGCATGGAGTTGTATTACAATGTGTACAATCCTAGACTTGTAAAAGCACTGTGTGTGTGTGTATGTGTGTGTGTGTGGGTATACACGTGCGCACATGCGCCTAAGTTGCAATTGTGATGGTTTGCATAAGAAATGTGTTGGCTTCTTTTCTAGAAAATGCATATCTAAGCCAGGCAGCAGCACTTTCATTTGCTTCATCCCTTGTCATCAGATTACCAGTAATGGTTTGGCAGAAAGCCTGGAGTAATGTCTCTGCCTTGAAAATTGTCAAGCTCAAAAATTTACCCAAATGCTGCAACACTGATTAGTGAGGAAACTTTATTTTGTTTTAGTTACATTCTTATATTATCGAATTAGAAATTAAAAAGCTAAACACACATTTGGACATTTAGGTCCATACATTTGATACTCAAAATGTTTTTTTTTTTTTTTTTTACAAATATAGAACAATATATTTATTATAGTTCAAAATCCTTAAAGACTACCTCCAAATGACCCAAACTTTTTATTTTAAAAAGCTTGCAACAACAGTGGGAAAATGCCAAGAAAAAATTGTATGCCCTATAATTTAATTTCTTACCCAGATTTTTTTTTTTTTTTTGCTGGTTTTCTAAATATTTGAGACAAAGAAAATGACCATTAGTTTTCCTTTTTGTAAAGTAATGTATGCAGACTTATCATTTGGATGTTTCTAAGTAAAAACAAAAATCAAGTTAAGTTGGTATCTATGAATGACCTTCAAGAAATTCAGCCTATTGTAAAAAATATTATGGGTAATTCTCAGAAAGCATACTCTGAGAATAAGTTATGGCCGAAGACAAAAGTTGGTATTTCGGGAAGCTACATTGTGTCTTTGAGGCCACTGGGGTACCATATAGGAAACTGGAACAATAATTTACTCTTGTGCAATGAAAAATATAATGTAACTTGCACACCAGGATCCTCTGCCTCATTAAGTTAAACATTTCCCTCATGTCCTTTTTAAAGGAGAAACTGTAATACTGTAAATCTAAGTAACTTAGATTTATGTTCTGGTGTCTGGCAAATGGCTACATAGGATACTTTTCAGCGTTCCAAATGTAAGGTGCTAGGCAGTTTCAGAATATGGGTACAATTAACTTCATAATTTGGCAAACAGGAAATGGAGTTCTGCTGTGTGGCTACTCAAAGAGTTACAAAGGAGCAGCCATGCTATGCTGAACAGAGATCTTCAAATCCTGTTGCAATAAAATTTTAGAGGAGTTACTGACATCGTTATAGCCTCTGAATCTTATGGCCCTATGAATAAATATAGGCAAAAATTAATTAGAAGAAAAAAGTGTGTGCTTGGAATTTATGCTACCCCCAGTTTTGATTGAATGATCTCTCTTTCTATGGTACAGAAAGAAGTTATATTTCCTAAACAATTTTTTAAAGTATTGATTTATTTCTTATTTTGAAATGAGCAGGAAGAAACTGAAATTGCTAATGAATGAAAAGCAGGATTCTCTTCTCAGAGTGGACAAGCGATGAAAGGACACACACCAGGTCACACCTAAGCCGCCTTAATATTTATGGGTGAATCTTATATCTAGGATTTTCTTTGAATAGAATTGCTGCTGGTATAAAAGTTCATAGAACAATTGCTTCATTTTAAATGTTCATAACAGTTCACAAATATAACATGTTTTATTTAAAGGGAAATGTAGATATTTTGTTTTTGTTAGCCTATTAATTTTCTTCTTGTACAGAAAAATTCCCATACATGGTATAACTTTTTTTTTGAAACCCGATACTTTTTTTCTTTTTAAGCTTTAAAACTTCTGAACTTAAAGGAGGTAAACAAAAAACTACCAAGAAAAAGAAGTTGAAGATGTCTCACTCTGTTGCCCATGTTGGAGAGCAGTGGCACAAATACTGCTGCCTCAAACTCCTGGGCTCAGGTGTTCCTTCTGCCTCAGTCTTCTGAGTGGGACTACAGGCACACACCACCATGCTCAGCTAATTTTCTTTCTTTCTGTTTTAAAATTTAAATTATTATTATTTTTTTTGAGATGGAGTCTTTCACTGTCACCCAGGCTGGAGTGCAGTGGAACAATTTTGGCTCACTGCAACCTCTGCCTCCTGAGTTCAAGCAATTCTCCTGCCTCAGCCTCCTGAGTAGCTGGGATTACAGATGCCTGCTACCACGCCCAGCTAATTTTTGGTATTTTTATTAGAGATGGGGTTTTGCTATGTTGGCCAGTCTGGTCTTGAACTCCTGACCTTGTGATCCACCCGCCTCGGCTTCCCAAAGTGCTGGGATTATAGTTGTGAGCCACTGCACCCGGCTGTTTCTTTCTTTTTGTAGAGACAGGATCTCACTACATTGCCCAGGCTGGTCTTGAACTCCTGGCCTCACGATCCTCCCATGTGCTGGGATTACAGACATGAACACCACACCACTCAGCCTTAAGGTTGTTAAAACCAGAATTACCAAAGTATATTTTGTGGTGTTGAAATGTGATATATCTCTATCTTTATCCTATGTATCTATGTGTAATTATAAAGCTCCATGGTCAAATTACATTGGAAAACACTGGATTAAAGAAAGTCAAACACATCCATTTAGTGCAGAACTTATATGCATTCTTAATGAAATGTTCACCTAAATCTCCAAGAAAGGGTTATGGTATATAGCGTGTTCCAAATTCATTTGATCTAAGATCCTATGCCAGCCTTCCACCAACACACACACAGTATTTACTAAAATTATTAGCTTCCAAGGACACAAATTGGATTTGCTGATTGAAATTACAATCCAAAGTACCTTAAAATATTGGCTTAAAATTTTTCAACTCCTAAGTGTCTCAATCTTTGAGTTCTGAGTTGTATCTATTATAGTTAGTGCTTAAAACTAAATGCTAAACAAAGGGCAGAGTCCCAATAATATAACTGCTTTTCAAGTCTACATATTTCTAATATATAATATATACCACCATTCCTCAGTGCCATATTCCCCGAGCCTCGTTCTTTTACTTTGTCTACTGGTAAAAGTAAGGGCTGGGGACTAGAATTGCAGACAATTTCCTTTTTCTCCATTTCTCTGCTACATATCAGCAGTTCCTAGAGATAAGAAAATGTAAACATTTCACATTTGCTCTCTCCATTCTGTAGGAATTGCCCCAACGGGATCTCCTTTCAGTTCTCAAAACTGTTTATGGGCAGGAATCCCTGAGTGGTAAATGTAAGGATAGGTAAAATCCTAGACTTCCATAGTGGTGGAGAAGCTGAAAGAAAAGTCACAGACACTCTGGAAATGGCAAAAGATTTAGACAGCTGAAAAATCTCAATGGAGTTGAGAGCCAAAAGATGTAAACAGGTAGTAAGCATTAGTATCAGATCGCAGGTAGCCTATATTTACCAAGTATGGACCTATTCCCAGGTATATATGACTTTAAGTCTAAATCTGTTACTAAGAAGGTTTCAGGCTGCCTATTATCCGATGGTGTAGAAATTCATGAGAGCTCTACATAAATATTGGAGTCCTTTCTCTTTCTAAGCACATGGTAAGGTAGGAGGAGGGACTTGACTCCAGATGCTGGGCTCAGACACTGGAAGGAGTTGAGGCCTAGCTCAAAGAAGGCCAGTATGGAAACAGCTTTCCATAAGCATGCTTGCCAGTATACCATGTCAGTTTCCCATGGGTGTTCCCCATGGCAACACCCAAAAGTTACCACCCCTTTTCATGGCAATGACCAATGACCCAGAAGTTACCACCTTTCTCCTAAAAATTTCTGCATAAACCACCCCTTAATTTGCATATAATTAAAGATATAAATATGACTTCAAAACTGTCTCTCAGCTGCTACTCTGGACACACTATGGGTAGCTCTGCTTTGCAAGGAGCAGTGCCTCTGCTGTTGCTGTACACTACCACTTCATTAAAAGTTGCTGTCTAACACTACTAGCTTGCCCTTGAATTCTTTCCTGCTCGGATTAAAGTCAAAAACCCTCCTGGGCTAAGCCCTAGTAGTGGGGCTCACCTGTTCTAGATCAATGGTAGGATCATATTATAATTCCCATCCAACTGAAGTTAGGTGTGGCCACATGGCATGCTTTGGCTCAGGGAATATGAGCATAAGGAAAATGGGTCATTTCCAGGTGAAAATAGCTGTGTGAAGAAGAATCTTCAGCCAATCTATGGTGGCTAAATTGAGAAAGTGAGAACGAAATATGTCACTGAAATTGGGAGTTATTACATGAGGAAACCACACATAGTATATCTGGAACACTTCATATGTCTACATCTTAGTTTTATCATGTGTGAAATAAAATATATGTCTCTTACCTAAAAAATAACTTCAAACATTGGATGCATCTTGGAAGAACTGCTACATTTGTCTGAGGTGATAAATATCTTCTAGTTAGTAAACATGATTCTACAAATGTGTAGAAATGAACAGTCTAAGACCTGGAAGTTCATATGCATTGGAAGATAAATTTCATTAAAAATTAATCTGTAACTTTTAAAAAAATAATTAAGGCATCTGTATTTCTGAACTGTGATTAATTCAGTGAATTCATTGTTTTGGCATCTGTAAATCTGCCAACTATTTAAAGAAATGAGTACAAAAAATAGAGACTTAAAAAGAAAAATTATAACTCTATTGCTTTTTTTAAAATATTTAGAGGTTTACAAAACTTTCATGATTCAGAGTGTGAGTCATCCTTACATCATTTTTATTTTGTAAAAATGCCAAGTCCAGCTCTATTTATGCAAATAAATGTATTTCTATTTTAAATGTATTTTCTATATTAAGATTTAATTCATATGTGATAAAAAATACACGTTCAACTTAACTTTTTTTTCAGAATTTATTCAGGTCTCTTTACATTCTTCTGTAATAAAAAGCATCTCCTAAACAAGAGATTTTTTAAGAATCTCAAGACTATCCTCTAACTTAGCTTTCTGAGAAGAAAATACTAGTTGTTGAGAAAGGTAAAATGACTTTTTCAACATGTGTGGAGATTAGGACAAATACATTGAAAATATCAAAGAAAGATACATAAAGAAATTTGTTGGCTGGACACGGTGGCTCACACCTGTAATCCCAGCATTTTGAGAGGCCGAGGTGAGCAGATCACTTGAGGTTAGGAGTTCAAGACCAGCCTGGCCAACATGGTGAAAGCCCATCTTTACTAAAAATACAAAAAATTAGCCAGGTGTGGTGGCACGTGCCTATAATCCCAGCTACTTGGGAGGCTGAGGCAGGAGAGTCACTTGAACCCGGGAGGCAGAGTCTGCAGTGAGCGAGATCACAACACTGCACTCCATCCTGGGTGACAGAGCAAGACTTTGTCTCAAAAAAGAAACAACAATAGCAACAAAACAAAACAAAAAACAGGTAAAGTCATTACTTTACCTGTTTGCTTCTGTAATAAGAAAAAGTAAAATAAAGGGATATAGAATTTTTCAGGTTTGACAGTTTTTTCCCTTCTCAACAAAAAAAAAAAAAAAAAAAGGGAAAAAATTGCTAATTAAATTCATTGTTTTAATATGATCTCCTCCAGTACCAGTGCCCTGTGAAGGGGGTGAATAAGTAATTTCACTGCCTACACAGTTGGAATACAAGGTAGGAACTTAAATTATTGAATTAATGAGAAAAATAAGTTTAGCTATTTGGAAGTTAAGATTTAAAAATCAGCCACTGTTTAAGAGCTAGTCTAGAGTTCTTTTACAGATGGGGCAAAAAAAAAAAAAAGGTCAACATCATATTTTCATATTTTGATTTCATTAAATTCAAAGATGTTTTCTAAAGATTCATTTTGGCCCCACCCATACTGGTGCTTTTCACTTTGTGAAGGTAAGAGTGTGCTATATGATAAATAATATAAGCCAACTTTCTTATTTATTTAAATCTCAGAAGGTGGCATGCCAAAGACTCACAATAAATGTGTAAAAAATTTATAAATGGTCCAAGGAATATAAAATTAATTAAACATCCTTGGAATTAGTAAGCTTTATTTCCTCTTCCTCTGGTTCCCATCAACTTTACTCAACATTTAATAAACAAATACAGTTTTTCTTTGCTTAGCATAGGCTTTAAAAAGATGATATTCAAATTGCACTTCGAGGCCTTAAAAATTTTAAGTTTTCCACAAGCTTTAAGATTTAGAGTTACAATATCATATTACATAAACACTCAACTGCTTTCTTTGTAGCACCACACTGTGATTTGAAAGCAATCCAGTGTTTTCTAATGGTTGAAATTGAGGTTGTGTGCAATGAGATAATTTTCATTTAGTTGTGCCTCATTGGCATTTCCCCATTGTGCTATTTAACATTCTGGACTAGATTTGTTGAAATATATCAGTTTTCCCACTCTATGACTCTTTTGATTATGAATCTCTCTGATAATATACAGCTGATTCACCATACTTAAACTTCTATTTTTCTCTCTCGTCATCATAATCAAGTTATACATCGCCTTTGGTAAAAAGAGAAAAGAGAGAATTCCCTTTCCCCAAGATAGTGACAACAACCAAGCAACCAAGCAACCAACCAACCAAACATGTTTTTGCTGACTCTACTTGACATATACAATCATTAATGATCACAATTCTAGACAAAGAGACTAAGGTCAAAAGAAAAAATCATGTTTAGAATGAAAAAGAATATATTAACAAAGGAAATTCCTCAGAAACAAACTTCCTCAGAATACTCATCTGTTCATTTCTTAAACATTTATTGAGTGGTTCCTATGTGTCAGTTACTGAGTAAGACACAAACCAGGGCATTAGGGACTCCCAGAATAGTGGGTAAGCTATACACTTAAAGGAAGTACAGTGAAGGTGACTTACGAGGTCCACCTTAAGGGAAGAGTAGGGTTCTCCCACAAAGGAAAGAAGCAATAGGCATTCTGAGAGAAAAAAAAAAGAGGTGGACTAGCATGGAGGTAAGATAGTATACGGCATATTCTAGAGGCAGCTATTGTGTGTGATTACAGTGTTTGTGATAACCAGTGAGGTAGTGGAGTCAACATTTGAGAAACAGGTCGAGGCTTTGTGACGGACCTTTTAAGACATACTAAAGACACTAAGCTTTATTTTGAAGGGAGTCATGAACCACTAAAGTTTTTTAAGTAGGGGAGCAATTAATTGAAGTCTACAGTTTTTAGAGGATGGGTATGTTAGTTTCAGCAAGACGTGTGTGTAGTGGCAGGGGAAGTATGTGGATGGAGCTTAGACACAGGAGAACAACTGGAAGACCATATAATAGCCAAGTTAAATGATGAAAACCTGAACTAGAACAACTGCAGAGAGAATGGAAAGGAAGGGGTTTAAGGTGATTTTTTAAATGTCTTAATATTGGATATAGGCCAAGAGAAACAGAAAGAGTCAAAATCAACCTCTGAGAGTGAAAGATGCTTGTGGACTGGATTAGAGGTTAAAGAAATTGCCAAGGAAAAGGGCCAGCTAGGGACAAATAATACTATGCAACCATAAAAAGAATGAAGTCATGTCCTTTGCAGGGACATGGATGAAGCTGGAAACCATATTCTCAGCAAACTCAGGAACAGAAAACCAAACACTGCATGTTCTCACTCATAAGGGGAAGTTGAACAATAAGAACATATGGGCATAGGGAGGGGAACATCACATACTGGGGCCTGTTGGGGGGTGGGGAGCTAGAGGAGGAATAGCATTAGGAGAAATACCTAAGGTAGATGACAGGTTGATGGGTGCAGCGAACCACCGTGGAACATGTATACCTATGTAACAAACCTGCACGTTCTGCACATGTATCCCAGAACTTAAGTATAATAATAAAAAAACTGTTAAGTATTGTTGACAGCTGAAATAAAGTCAGAAAACACAAATCTTTCAATCAGGATGCATATGCAATTTTCTCCAAAAAGTCTAAATATATCAGGTCACAACTAAAAAATAAAATCAGAAAAACTATTTGAAATCATTAATGACTTTGGCAAACTTTGTTATCTTCTCTAGAATGAAGGGTATAAAAAAAAAACAGCTATAATAGCAGTAGGATGAATTTCCATTTCTGGTAATGCTAATAAGAGAATTTGAACTGATATACCCAATGTAGTAAAAAAGAAATTTGAGATATAAAAACAGTAAAGACGCTGGGCATGGTGGCTCATGCCTGCAATCCCAGCACTTCCGGAAGCTGAGGCAGGTGGATCACTTGAGGCCAGGAGTTCAAGTTGAGCCTGGCCAACATGTCGAAAACCCAACTCTACTAAAAATACAAAAATTAGCCAAGCCTGGTGGCACGTGCCTGTAATCCCAGCTACTTGGGAAGCCAAGGCACAAGAATTGCTTGAACCCAAGAGGCAGAGGTTACAGTGAACAGAGATGGATCACGTCACTGCACTCTAGCCTGAGCGAAAGAGAACAAATCAGCAAAGAGCCTTTAATAAGATGGTGAAGATTTGGCACATGAAAATTTAGGAGAAGACCAAAAATCAGAGAGATAAGCTCACTTTTAAAAGCTTTTGCCCTTGGGCATATGACTATCAGGAAAAAAGATCTGAGAAACCAGCTTTATACTTCAAGTTGCTTTCTGTGCTTCATAGAGAAGTCAAAAGTCCTTGGCCCTCAGGTGGGGCTTTAATTAACTAACCCAGCTTTATGTTGGTGTCAGGAAAGGTCATACTCTCCTTCAGGGGAGCAGTGAACCTACCATTCCTCACACAGATTTGCAGCCTTCTTGTCACAGAGGTGATTCAGGGAACATTAGGAGTTGCACTTTGTCTAAGATGATTCTGGTCTGATACCGCCCCCAGGTGCCTGACATAAGCAAACCAAAGTCTTCTCTGGAGGAAAACATTATCACTTAGGTCTCAACTTACTCTTATAATCTTTAATTATAATGTAATTTAAAAAATATATTTCCAGCATAGAGTCAAAGATATCCAAGCAACCAAAAAATTAAGACACCATGATGAGAACTAGCAGGAACAGTAATAATAGAAGCAAATCCAGTAACACTTGAGATGTTATAGTTATCAGAAATATAAAACTACACTTAGGATGTTTAAAGGAATATAAGCTAAGATTGACAATTTTGTCCAAGAATTAGACATTATAAAAGTGATGTAATAGTAGCAGAGAAATATTTGTCTCTTTTGTCAACACTATCACTATTTGGCCACATAGTTTAAAATTCTTACATTTCAGAATTTTACATTTTGTAGTCTTTTTTGTGTGTGTGTGTGTTTTTTTTTTTTTTGACACACTGAAGAAACTCAAATCCCTCACTGATAAGCCTAATATATTTTCATTTATTTTATAATTCAATAAGAAACATATTACTTAGATAAAAGATATGCCTACATGTGTTTCTGTGTATATCTGTGTGTGTGGTGAGCACCCAGGTACATGCATTCACAAACTTCTTGGAAGCACCTGTGATTTCTGCCAGGTTCATTCTTATTGTCAACTATTTAGTACACATCTGAGTAATACAATGTCACAAGACATCCAAAGTGACCATGGAAAATTTACAGTTAACACCTGGTCATGGGGAAATGAAAATTAGCTGCAATTGTTTACAACCTAAAGGGGTTAATTATAAGTATTACTAAAGGTTAACTATCATTTAACAAATTGCCTAAACTGTGAGAAGGTCAGATGTTCATGCTGAAAAGTAAATATTACTGGTGGACTTAGTACACTGACTATAAAACTCTCTTAAGTCAGATTCTTTCTTGAGTATAGGTCTTGCTTGACAAGAAAAGGGGGGCACTGAGTAGTTACATTCATCAGGGGTCTGGAGGTAGAAAGAGGACTGAGAGGTAGGAAGAACTGGACAGAGAAAGGAGGGAAAGTGCATCAGAACTGAGCTCTGCCAGTTTCACATTTGTTTGGCCTTGTGAGATTACTCAGTAGTGGTAAAATCAAATGACTTTATCAATATAATGCCCATTTTTCACTTTAGAAGAGTAACACAGTATATTACTTTCTCTCACTGAAGTTGAATGAAAAATCCATAATAAGCTCTTCATTGTTTGTACCTAGTTTAGCCAACTTAGTTCATTAGAATCTGGTCTATTTGGTAAGACAAAAACCAGCCAGTTACATTTTACAACTGTTCATCTGTGCACTCTTTAATAAGAGCGTCAGCAGATTTATCTTCCCCATATAAAGTAGAATTTCCAATTCACACCATGTACTCTGTGACTATTATGGACAGTATTTACTCAGAAGGAATGCTGTGCAAGTTTAGAAACGCTGTCTCTAAGAGCAGAGGGAAGGTCATTTGACAAAACCAGAAACAAAACCTATACATGGGCAAAACATGAAGAGAACTAAAGTTTGTCATTCTTTTCAAGAGCAAGTTTGAAATCCTAAAACAGTGTGATGATAGCAAATCAGGCAACCCTTCCTCTCCCTCCTCTTCTCTCAAGCTCTGTATAATCAGAATGCCTCCATTCACTTAGCATACATCAGCTTTTTTTGAAGGAGGGGAACCTGCTTGGAATTACTGAGGTAACGCTAAAAAATAACTTCTACTAATTCTTCTCTTCTTGAAAATTGCCTATTTATTCTCAGTTACTTTTTAGAAAGTAGAATAACTTTTAAAGGCTCCTTATGCACTTTTAGGCCACTTTTAGAGCACTTTTCCTCTCCTTTTCCTTCTTTTTTTTTTTGTTTCTCAAATTGGAAAGTGACTTAGTACCATGCAGGGGAACCTGAACTCCGTCTCATAATAATATATCTTCATCCAAAGGCATAATAGATACAGTAACATTCAATCTGTGTTGTGACATAAAACTATTGAGATTGTAACTCAGGAAACTCATAGTGCTTAAGGGAAGAATAGAGGAAAAAACAAATAAGGATAAAGTCAAAACTGAAGTTACAGACTTGCAATGCAAATTTCAAAACCAAGCTAAAATCCTCTCTTTCTGCTGCACAAAATGTAAAATACCAATATCTCATCTTAAGAAAGGTAAGCAAGCTACAACACTGAAAAATCTTTAATATCACCTTTTCATTCAGAAAGATAAAAGAAAAATTCAACATTAACCATCCCAGAAAAGTGATGCACCTTAAAACCAATCTTTTCACTTACCCTAGAGTATGCACATTATGATCTCTTAAATCCTCTTAATTCCAGTACATCCAGAACATATATGACTTCTTAGCACATCGATTTAAAGAACAAACTTGAACCAAATTGTTAATTACAACAGAGATCATAACAAAACTCCCTGAAATTCTAGGGAGAGCTATGAGTATGAAATCCAGCCTCTAGACTCTGGTGTATACTGTGTCTATCTTTAACTTGAAAATGATTTGGTTTCACATTCCATTGAAGTCCCACTGGCAGATGCCTTTGGTAAGCTCGCCAATGGCAGGCTTTCATGCACCCTCCCTCCCCCTCCCTCTGACTGAGCTTCCGCCGTTACATCTAATGCTGATTTACTCAGCTGTCTTTTTACCTGTCTCTGCGTGGGTAAAAGGAGATGCTTTCATTGATGGATATTACGGAAACACTTGGAAGCTGAACATTAGCCCGAGGACTCACTGTGCTTCCCCTGCTATCCCCTCCCCCTACTCACTGCCAGAAACCAACTGACTTCCAAACTTGGCTGCATGAAAAAGAATGTTCTCTGATTGGCATTCCTGGAAGCAGAAAGCAAGGCAGCTCCAGTTTTATACTGTTACTCAGCATGAATAACTCCCCAGTTACACAAAATACAAACAAGTAAATTTTGTTTTTGTTTTTCTCAACTTTGAGCAGAACTGAAAAATTATTCTGAGGCATTAAAAATATTTTTATTGTAGGACAGCATTTAAGTTTTAATATCCACATATAATCTTACCCAGAATGGCTATGGCTCAGTAGGAATGGGAAATGGCTTTTTTTGGTTAAAAGTTGAATGAGTCTTAGTAAATGAGTTGGGATCCATTAGAGGAAGAAATCATTATGCTGCCTGCTTGCCAGTATTTTGGAGGGCAACTGTTCAATCTGTGCATTTTCTGTTGGAGAAAAACTTGCTTGTAAGAATTATAGAAAAATTAATTTCAACCAAACATCAGGAGAGGGTGCAAAAAACACTTCTACCTTCCTATTGAACCTTCTTTTTCAGGACTGTCTTGCGAAACTTGAGTGTGGACTGGAAAAGAAAAGGAATGTAAGTGTGTGTGTGTGTGTGTGTGCGCGCGCGCGCACATGTGTGAGTGTGTTATACACATGTATACTTGAAAGAAGAGAAATTGAGTGAATGGAAACAAGGAAAAAGATACATTTCATCAATTAAAGTCTGACATAAATTAATAATATAGGGTCCCTTTAAATCATCATTAATTAACTTGTATTTCATATTTATTATTATTTAGCGGTCACTGGGGCCAAAAGATCTCCTGCCTCTGAAAATAACTAACCTCTTTATGTTCAAAACATGCAATTCTATAGGCCACACAACTTCTTCAAAATCCTGATGAAGGCTTTATAATTTTGCTAATTGGACACATCTCAACCCTAAGCATTTTGGGGTTTCCAAATTTCAGCGAGCTGTGGCTGCCAACTCCGGGCAACTGTCAGCTGGCTGGGCTCAGGGCAGTGGTGTGGCTGCAGCTGCTCTTTGGAACTTACATGGACATCTCAAAAATATTCAATGGCAAAAGGTTGACGCCAGAAAGCAAGTTTTCTGGTTTTGTTTGTTAATGGTTTTAGATCTTCTAATTTATGTTATATTTTACCCTATCTATGGCAACATCATTTTAAGAAACCATGAGGGAAAACTTGATTAATTGGCAGCATATTACTCACCTATTTCAGTGATATTTTGGCACCCCATATACATTGGTGGCCTATCAGCTTTTAGCCTTTTAGCTGAACTTTGTTATTAGATGTCTGTGCATGTACCCCAGAACTTAAAGTATATATATATATATATATATATATATATATATATATTTGTATTTGTCTTGCGAAAAATATGCTTCTCTTCAAGCAATTAACCAAAATATTATGTAGAATATACATTATGTACCAAGTACCTTTACTGAAGCTAAAGAAAATCATTATCATTGTGTGTGTATGTATGCATGTGTACGATTCTAAATATTAACATGGCAAATATTTGTTAAGAGCACTTCTGCTGATCTTGCTGGCTTATACGAAAAATAGAGAAAAAAGGAAATGTTAGGTTTGCTAATATTTTCCAGTAACTAGTAAACCATAACAATTTTCCTTATTGAACTATTACTGGTTACTCATTACAGTGCAACATGCATCAGTCAGATATCTCCTAAGGTTCCCAACTTTATCTCTGCTGCTATTTCCATTGGTGCCTGTCTTAGAAATCTCAGAACACTCTACAACAGGAACAGGAGTATTAGTCCACATGCAAGTGTGAGTGAGCACAATAAATTTTTTTTTCTTCTTTTTTCCCCCTAACCTTCACAAGGCAATATATAAGATTTACAATCGCTAGAACTCAGTCTTTATCATGAGTTAAATATATTGTTTATCTCTTTCATAAGCACTAACATGAAAGTTAGGATATGATCAGAAAAATAGCTTCTAGGGCTTGCTTCCAAAGAAAACTGGGCATGTAACAGGTAAATCAGATACCCTTGATTTATCATGAACAAGCAGTTAATCTCTCCTCCATTCTCCAGAAATAGACCCTATTAGCACAGTTCTGTGGATGGCAAATGCTGGTAGCAGGCTCCTTGCAAGGGTGACAAAGGTGTTTAAACACAGGTCTTAGCCAATCTGTGAGACATGCATGTGTATGAAGAACCTGGTCACTGAAAAGCAAATGACCTCTGTTCGTTTTTTCTTCCCTAATAAATATCCTTAAGAGACTAGGACAGGCAGTATTCTCAGGGTGCTAGTTTTATAGCTGATTTTTTTGGTCATATCATTTATTTTTAAAAGCAGATAATTTTTATGCAAAATTAATTAGGGTGGAATTGTAATTTTTGTTAAAAGAAAAAACATTAATACATCCAAGTCATTTAAAAATAATTAAAATAGACACTGTCCAAAAAAATTAGAAAAACTACACGTAAACTGCATTAGAAAATAGGGGCTCTACAAACAAATATGGAAGATTCAAAGCAGCAGCATGCTATTTATAATCTTATTAAATGCCAATTAACTTAAAAATATAACAGCAATCTGTCTTCCAGATATATACCCGAAGGAAATATACCACCTCCTAAAGGTATCTGCACTTCCATGCGCATCACAGTGTTATTCACAATAACCAAGATGTGGAAACAACCAGTGTTCGTTGACAGTGGAATGAATAAAGAAATTGTGATATACACGCAAACTATTATCCAGCTCCAAAAAAAGAGATCCTGCCATTTGCCACAACATGGATAAACTTAGAGGACATTATGCCAAGTGAAGTAATCCAGGCACAGAAAGACAAATCCTATGTGATGTCACTTATATGTGGAGTCTTTAAAAGAATCAAATATATAGACATAGAAAAAAAGCAATAGTTACCAGGAGCAGGCAGAAATAGGAAGATGTAGATCACAAGGTTCAAAAAGAGAGTTATATAGTATGAAAAAGTCTAGAGATTTAGCATACAGCTTGCTAATACTACAGTTGATAATATTGTATTGTATACTGATAATTTGCCAAGAGAGTAGATTATTAGGTACTCTTAACACACACACACGTGTGTGTGCACATACATACATACACGAAAGTAACTCTAGAAAACAATGGTATACTAATTTAACTGTAGCAATCATCTCACTATATATATCAAAATAAGTATATCAAAACATCATGTTGTATACCTTAGAGACATACATTTTAAAAACAAAACCACAGCAGCATGCTATATATAATCCTACTAAATGCCAATAAGCTTTAAAATTGGTTGAAATGGACACCCATTATATATGCCTGTCACATGAAAATAACTTTAATCATGCAAGGGGCTGTATGTACAAATATAGTAATTACAAAATGTAATTAGTATTACATAATTAGCATGGTATTATAAATATAATTAGTATAGTATTAATGTAAAATATAATTCATATTTTTGATAGCAAATAATGGAGAACAATGAGAGTTTTGATACAAATAGAATGGCATAGGCTAATGCTTACTTAGGTTAAAAATCAGCATGTATTTGTACATGCACCATGATTTCAATAATATTAGAACACCATAAAAGCTAAAAAATCTTATCAAAATGATTTGGGTATCCTTTATGAAAAATCTTAATTTACTTTTTGTAAATTTTCTGTAATGACATTATTTTACCTTCATAATTTATACACACACACACACACTATAATATTCAAGTAGGAATAATTGCAGCATTTTCTCATTCCTCACTCTCTTCTATCTTTGAAGAGGCATCTCTAGTTCTCTGGGTCTCTGTTGCAGGGTCTTATAGAGGAGAGGACCAAAGGGGATGAAGATGCTTTTTAGTGTCTAAAGAGACATAGAAGAAGATTAATAGGACTTATATTGGTTTTAAGAAAGGGCATGGAGGGAAATATCCAGAAAAACAACACTCTTAAGATGGTGAGAACAAGAAAAGAGCAGGTAGGAAAAAGAATCTGGCACACTATGGGTAGCAGGTCAGGGGCAGACTGTAAGCCGGATTGGGGAGCAGCCACTTCAATGAGGCAGACTTAGAAGAGATCATGATCTCAAAAAGGGGTTTAGGATATTTGGCTCTAGGATATCTGTCTGGGTGTTTTGTGATTTCTTCTCATAAAACCCAAGAGATGTTTTAACTTTTCCAGATATGGTAGTACCAAGTTTGTGTGTCTTTGGGACACTTCATGATATAGACATGAACCTTAAATCTATATTTGGTTACATAAACATTTTTGAAAAGTTGGTGCTAATTGTTGGGTTGTGGTGGTTGTTACAACTGGTTTTCTTTGACATGGGTAAGAAATCAGTTTTACTCCTGTCTATACAAACTTTCTGGATCATTTTCTTCCACTTGCACTTTCTTTCCTGTGTCTCTCTCAGTTCCCATGATGAATATCTATTACAGTCTCATGGGCTGACTGCTGAATGTAAAGTGGACAGCCATTCTGTTTTGTCTGGTCTGAGGGATTTCCTGAGACAGAATTTTCAGCACTGAAACTAGAAAAGTTCCGTACAAACCAGAGTTAGTCATCCTGTATATGTGATCTGGAAGTTTTAAAGTTATATGTATACTTTTGAAAAAGATCAGCCTTTTTATTAATTAGAAAGTATTTGGCCCAAGTAGACCAAGACTCTGAAAATAAAGATTTCATTTGGTCCCTTGTTAGCTGCACAACCTGGGAGAAGTCCTCCACCAACTGCCACTATTTCTTCATCCCCACAATGAGAATAATAATACTTCAAAGAGTTGTTGTCAACTTCAAATGAGATATACATATAAATTCAGAAAACATAAAATGTATAAATCCATACTTTGTAGCACATATATTTTACATAAACTTTATATTAGATTACATATAGTTATTTTTCAAAGCAGATTTTAATTATTTTAGATTGAGAAATAATGGAAGCACAAAGAACAGGCACAGCATTTCACGCTATGTAGGGTGCAGAAGAGAAGAGAGAGAGAAACTGACTAATGAAACATATTTTTTTAGGAGTGTCAGGTTTAACATTTGATTTTCTCCTAAATTAACTCACCATGTTAAGGAATTTTTAAGTGGCTATATAGTCCCATTAACTACCAATATATCATGCTTGCAAAGCATATGGGTTATCAACAGTATTAAAAAATAAAGATTTTTAGCCTGTACAATGTAGTGAGACCCTGTCTCTACAAAAAAAAGAAAAAGAAAAAAGTTAGCCAGGCATGGCGGCATTTATCTGTAGTCCTAGCTACTTGAGATCCTGGGATGGGAGGATCGCTTGAGCCTAGGAAGCTGAACCTGCAGTGAGCTGTTATCACGACACTGCATTCCAGCCCTGGGTGACAGAGAACACTTGTCTCCAAAAAAATAAATAACAAAATAAATAAAGAAAAACTTAAGATTTTATTGTATTTTTTTCTATACCCCGGGGTGGGGTATTTTTCCCTTGTGGAATCAAGTCAACTCTAATTGGAACACAATCATAAAAATATCCATCATTTAGTGAAACCAGAATGTCCGCCTTTATCCCAGGGACAGAGGACCACCTCTTTTGGCTTACTTATTTAACTCTGCCAACATATGCTTTATCTGATGCTGCATAAGAAGTGAGGGCAAAAGTTGGTTTTGGAGTAAAGTGAAAATATATTTAATGTCATCATTTAAAACGTGCACATTTTCATAATCAAATGTCTAATCCGTATTTGAAATCCAAGTGAAAACTGGTTCTAATTCAAGTTGTTTAAGATCTATCCAGGGTTAGAAATAGGACAATTCTGTTTTGTGTGATAAAAGAAAATGACAGGTGTTAGCCAAACTGGCTGGAGTTTGGTTGTTATATTCAGCATATTCATTTGTGTCCTCGAGGCTGGGAGGTCCAAGATGGGTGGCTGCATCTGGTAAGGAACTCATGCTGCTTCACAACAACTTGCCACAGGGGAAAACACAGACCGTGGTGCCTCTTCAACAGACAAAAAAAAAAAAAAAAAAAAAAAAAAAAAAGGCCCAGACAGAAGAAACAGCTTTATTTTACAACAACCTCTAAGAAACTAAGAATTCGCTCCCATAAGAAAGGTGTTACTGCCTCTTAATGACCTAACAATCTACCCTTGGAGGCATCACATCCCAACACCACACATTGGGAACCAAGCCTCAATATGGTTTTGGTGGGGATAAATCATATTCGAACCACAGCAATTTGGGAACAGTTTTTCTCCAGATAAGCATACTACTATCAGTGTTTTTCAAACTTCTTGTTGTTTCCTATGTAACCTTTTCTTCAAAGGAAGTAGTTCACTGAAACTTAACAAGAAGAAGGTATAGCTCCTTTAGCAGAAATTGAGGTGTGAAGCCTGTGGCCCCATTTATTCAGCCCCTTCCTCCATGATGCAGTCCCTGTGGGGACTCCAGGAGCCCTCCATGAACCTGGGAAGCTCTGCTTAAAAACCACAGACTCGGTGGCTCACGCCTGTAATCCCAGTACTTTGGGAGGCAGAGGCGGGTGGATCACGAGGTCAAGAGATCAAGACCATCCTGGTCAACATGGTGAAACCCCGTCTCTACTAAAAAAAATACAAAAAATTAGCTGGGCATGGTGGCGCGTGCCTGTAATCCCAGCTACTCAGGAGGCTGAGGCAGGAGAATTGCCTGAACCCAGGAGGCGGAGGTTGCGGTGAGCCGAGATCGCGCCATTGCACTCCAGCCTGGGTAACAAGAGTGAAACTCTGTCTCAAAAAACAAAACAAAACAAAACAAAACAAAAACCACAGACTTCAAGTATTCATGGCATTTATGTTCTTTATAAACTATTAGCTTTTTCATATTAACAAAAATTCAGGCACATATTCTTAAAAGCCACGTATAACTGTAGAGCTTAAAAGAATGTCTCATCCACCTGTTTATACCTTTGAATCCTGGAAGCAACCATTTTCATCTAACTGTTAATTATGATGATTATTCCATATTCCCATAGGATACTCATATATATACTTTTTGATTTTCAAATATTGATATTGTCTGTTGGCCTCCTATTATGGGAGAGAAGGATTCAGCTATTACATATAATACTTCCTACAGCCTGTGTGCCCTTCTCCCTCCCTCTCTCTCTCTTTCTTCTTTCCTGCCTTCCTGTCATGTTTTCTCATTCTCATACCACACACATGAGCACACACATGCTTCCCTTGGCTTAATCCTCCCAATTTAATTACAGAACAATCTTAGATAAAGCACTAATTAGTGTTTATATTACTTTAACTATGTATATATTATCCACATGTAAGTCACATGGGAATTTATGATTACATTTCTTTTACAAGTTTTTCTTTATCTTCTTTTTCCTAACATTAGTTGTGTCATATTTTTTTCACTTTATTTTTCATCTGCCCATCTTATATTTTCTCAAACTCTCCAATAGAAATGCAACATTTCTCTTGATCTAGTTAAATAAGTTAATTATTTTTTTTAGTACCCCATGCTTTTTGTGGCAATCTTGCTACTGAGCTGTCATCCTAGGAATGCTCTTTGCCTCTCTGTAGTTTGGGTCCTATTCCCTGAATTCTTTGTTTTCCTCTTTCTTGATGAACTCCCTTATGGGTGGGTGGGCAAGCATGCTTTGCAGTAGCTTCCTGAGAAAGATGTTTGTGACAAACACATTTTTGAAGAACTTAAATGTTTGAAAGTATTTTTTAATTCTCTTCTTACATTAATTGTTACTGTGACTTTATACAGAATTCATTGTTTAGAAATACGTTTTCCTCAGAAATTTTAAGGAATTTCTCTACTGCCTTTCAGCTTGCAGTATTATTGAGAAGTTATTTTGTTCCCCAATTCATTTTGACTTTCTTTGTTCTTTCTTCATTCCTTCCCTTGCTTGTTCATTTCTTCCTTCTCCTCTTCTGTCCCTCCTTCTTCTCTCTGAAAACCCTTATGATTTCTTCTTTATCCCTGACGGTCTATTGTCTCATAATAGTACATTCAGTGTGATATGCACTACTTCCCCCAGTTGATTGTGTTTGAAATTCACGGACTTTGACTCATTCATTCAGTTCCAGGAAATTTTATTATGTACTTTTAGCAATTTGTGACCTCTATTTCTTCTGTTCTTTCATTCTGAAACTAAATCCTTTAGACTCACACTCTAACATTATTATGTTTTCCATTTATGTTCTTTTTGTCATCTACCTCTGGAAGAATCTCTCTTCTTTGTTCTGCTGAATATATTATTTCTGCTAACATTTAATTTTTAAGAATTTATCTCTAATTTCTCCTTCTTCATAGCACCATGTTTATTTTCATGAACACAATTTGTTTTCTAAAAAATTATTCTTTAAGTTCTGGGGTACATGTGCAGATTTTGCAGGATTGTTACATAGGTATGGACATGACATGGTGGTTTGCTGCCTCCATCCCCCTGTCACCTACATTAGGCACTTCTCCTAATGTTATCTCTCCCCAATCTCCCAACCCCCTGCTATCCCTCCCCTACTGCTCCACCCTCCAACACCCCAACAGACCCCAGCATGTGATGTTCCCCTCCCTGTGTCCATGTGTTCTCATTGTTCAACACCCACTGAGAACATGTGGTGTTTTGTTTTCTGTTCTTGTGTCAGTTTGCTGAGAATGATGGTTTCCAGATTCATCCATGTCCCTGCAAAGGACATGAATTCATTCTTTTTTATAGTTGCATAGTACTCCATGGTGTATATGTGCCACATTTTCTTTATCTAGTCTATCCTTGATAGTTGGTTCCAAGTCTTTGCTACTGTCAACAGTGCTGCAATGAACATATGTATGCATGTGTCTTTATAACAGAATGATTTATAATCCTTTGGGTATATACCCAGTAATGAAATTGCTAGGTCAAATGGTATTTCTGGTTCTAGATCCTTGAGGAATCACCACACTGTCTTCCACAATGGTTGCACTAATTTGCACTCCCACCAACAGTGTAAAAGTGTTCCTATTTCTCCACATTCTCTCCAGCATCTGTTGTCTCCAGATTTTTTAATGATTGCCGTTTTACTTATTTATTTATACTTTGGACTCTGGGGTACCTGTGCACATCCTGCATCCTGTAGGATTTTTGCATAGGTACATACATGCCATGGTGGTTTGCTGTTTCCATCCCCCACATTGCCTACATCAGGACATTTCTCCTGGTCATGCCATGCTAACCAGCGCGAGATGGTATCTCAATGTGGTTTTGATTTGCATTTCTCTAATGAGCGGTGATGATGAGCATTTTTTCAAATGTCTGCTGTCCTCATAAATGTCTTCTTTTGAAAAGTGCCTGTTCATATCCTTCATCCACTTTTTGATGGTGGTGTTTTTTTCTTGTAAATTTGTTTTAGTTCTTTGCAGATTCTGGATATTAGCCCTTTGTCAGATGGGTAGCTTGCAATTTTTTTTTCCCATTCTGTTGGTTGCCAGTTCACTCTAATGATTATTTCTTTTGCTGTACAGAAGCTCTGAAGTTTAATTAGATCCTATTTGTCTATTTTGGCTTCTGTTGCCATTGCTTTTGGTGTTTTAGTCAGGAAGTCCTTGCCTATGCCTATGCCTATGTCCTTAATGGTTTTGTGTAGGTTTTCTACTAGGGTTTTTATAGTGTTAGGTCTTATGTTTAAATCTTTAATCCATCTGGAGTTAATTTTTGTATAAGGTGTAAGGAATGGGTCCAGTTTCAGCTTTCTGCACATGGCTAGCCAGTTTTCCCAATACCATTTATTAAACAGAGAATCCTTTCCCCATTGCTTGTTTTTGTCAGGTTTGTCAAAGATCAGATGGCTGTAGGTGTGTGGCATTACTTTAAAGGCCTCTGTTCTGTTCCATTCGTCTATATCTCTGTTTTGGTACCAGTACCTTGCTGTTTTGATTACTGTAGCCTTGTAGTATAGTTTGAAGTCAGGTAGCATGATGCCTCCATCTTTGTTCTTGTTTCTTAGGATTGTCTTGGCTATGTGGGCTTATTTTTCATTTCACATGAAGCTTAAGGTGGTTTTTTCCAGTTCTGTGAAGAAGATTAATGGTAGTTGGATGGGGATAGCACTGAATCTATGAATTACTTTGGGAAGTATGACCATTTTGATGACATTAATTCTTCCTAACCATGAACATGGAATGGTTTTCATTTGTTTGTGTTCTCTTTTATTTCCTTGAGCAGTGGTTTGTAGTTCTCCTTGAAGAGGTCCTTCGCATCCTTTGTTAGTTGTATTCCTAGGTATTTTATTCTCTTTGTAGCAACTGTGTATGGGAGTTTGCTCATGATTTGGCTCTTTGTCTGTTATTGATGTATAGGAATACTTGTGATTTTTGCACATTGACTTTGTATCCTGAAGCTTTACTGAAGTTGCTTATCATCTTAAGGAGATTTTGGGCTGAGATAATGGGGTCTTTTAAATATACAATCATGTTATCTGCAAATAGAGACAATTTGACTTCCTTTTCCTAATTAAATATCCTTTATTTCCTTTTCTTGCCTGATTGCTGTGGCTAGAACTTCTAATATTATTTTGAATAGGAATGGTCTAGTGCCAGTTTTCAAAGGGAACGCTTCCAGTTTTTACCCATTCAGTATGATATTGGCTGTGGGTTTGTCGTAAATAGCTTTTATTTTGAGACACGTTCCATCAATACCTAGTTTATTGGGAGTTTTTAGCATAAAGGGCTGTTGAATTTTGTCAAAGGCCTTCTCTGCCTCTATTGAGATAATCATGTGGGTTTTGTCTTTGGTCCTGTTTATGTGATGGATTATGTTTATACACTTGTGTATATTAAACCAGCCTTGCATCCCTGGGATGAAGCCTACTTGATTGTGATGGATAAGCTTTTTGATGTGCTGTTGCATTCAGTTTGCCAGTATTTTATTGAAGATTTTTGCATCAATGTTCATCAGGGATATTGGCCTGAAATTTTCTTTTTTAGTTGTGTCTCTGACAGCTTTTGGTATCAGGATGATGTTGGTCTCATAAAATGAGTTAGGGAGTATTCCCTCGTTTTGTATTGTTTGGAATAGTTTCAGAAGGAATGATACCAGCTCTTCTTTGTATGTCTGGTAGAATTTGGCTGTGACCCTGTCTGGACCTGGACTTTTTTTTTTGGTTGGTAGGCTATTAATTGCTACCTCAACTTCAGACCTTGTTATTAATCTATTCAGGGATTCTGTTTCTTCCTGGTTTACCCTTGGGATGGTGTAAGTGTCCAGGAATTTATGAATTTCTTCTAGATTTACTGGTTTATGTGCATAGAGTTGTTTATAGTAATCTCTGATGCTAGTTTATATTTCTGTGGAATCGGCAGTGATATCCTCTTTATCATTTTTTATTGCATCTATTTGATTCTTCTCTCTTTTCTATTAGTCTTGCTAGTGGTCTATTTTGTTGATCTTTTCAAAAAACCAGATCCTGGATTTATTGATTTTTTTTCAGGTTTTAAAAGCTACATGTAACAGCCTTTTGTTCTCTGCACATTGTTACCTACAGTTTCTTGTTGGTTAGTTTGCTTTGGTCTCTTTCTCATGGAGACTTTCCTCCATATCTAGTATTCTTTAGCTGTCTGCTCAAGCAATGCATTATGGGCTCCAGGACATTACCATAAAACCATTAGACAAAGCCGAGTTGTTTCACTGAAATGCCCTCAAGAATAGCAAGATCTCTGCCCCCTTGGGTAGTCAGATCCTCTAGAAATGTGACCTCTCCAATATTCCGCCTGGGAACAGCCTGGTTGCCAGTGTCCTGGGAGCTGAGCCACCTAATAAGGCTTGAATGGACAGAGAGTTTGTTACTACTTGGCATGCATATTTCTACTTAGTCTCCCTTTTCTTTTTTTTTTTTTTTAGAAACATTAAATAATGTATTATTTAATGTTCTTGGGTACATGTGCAGATTGTGCAGGATTGTTACATAGGTATACACATGCCATGGTGGCTTGCTGCATCAATGTACAAAAATCACAAACATTCCTATTCACCAATAACAGATAAACAGAGAGCCAAATCATGAGCCAAGTCCCATTCACAATTGCTACAGACAATAAGATATCTAGGGATACAGCTCACAAGGGCTGTCAAGGACCTCTTTAAGGAGAACTACAAACCACTGCTCAAGGCAGTAAGAGAGGACACAAATTGATAGAAAAACATTCCATGCTCATGGTTAGGAAGAATCAATATCATGAAAATGGCCATACTGTCTCCCAGATTTCTATATTTTACCTCACCCTCACCTGCCACTGTCCCCAATAATGCTAAGTTTGTAGCTTCTCTAGTTAAATTACTCCAGAGAATAATACTCTAATATAACTCTTACAGTGCCAGAGAGGGGTTGTTGTCAGGCTGCAAAGGGTTGAAGAGGGAATCTGGGAGTCCCGCTGTTCCTGTTAAGAATTTCAAACAGTCTTGTTTTCAGCCTCAAGTTTGTCCCATGGTGTCAGCAATCCTTTTTGCCTCCAGTCTTTGAGTTCTTCCAGGGTTCTCAATGGAGTTCCCATTTGTTTCATTTTGGCATCTCCTCTGCAGACACCTAGGTTTCTACATCTCTGTTTAGATAAAACACATATCACTCATTCATTCCCTTTCCATTAAAAAAAGTCAATAGTTTTCTGCTGTTGTGTTCTTTCTTGTTTTCTTTAGAAAGTGGGTTTCTTTTTCTTTTTCTTTTTTCTTCTTTCTTTTTTTAGTTGTCATTATAAGAATTCCTTTGGGAGGGAGAGGGTAGACTTAAGCATGTGTCCCATCCACCATTTTGATTGTAATTCTCTGCCTTCACTCTGTAGCACTGCTTTAAAAAGGGAACAAATTCTCAAACATCTCTTAAAAATGATCCCACCAAAGTCAGCAGTTGTGTGTTTGGGGCTAGGGGACAACAGTGACAACATAATATTTCATTTTTCTCCACAAGTACACCCAATGCTAAAATGAACACTAAATGTATGTCCCTGCAATGTATGTAATTATTTCTATCAGACATAGTAAAGTACAACATTCAGTTAGAATAAGGAGATCCTTTTATTCTAAAGTTACATATTGCCCCCTATATTAAAACTTTCATTTATCTGTGGAATTAAATATCTGAACCTATATAATTATAAATGATTCATTCATATGCATAAACTATCTTAAAAGTGAAAATACATTTCTTTCGTAATTGAAGTTCTGCCTAATCTATTAATTAAGTCATAA
This sequence comes from Cebus imitator, assembly GCF_001604975.1. Taxonomy (NCBI): domain Eukaryota; kingdom Metazoa; phylum Chordata; class Mammalia; order Primates; family Cebidae; genus Cebus; species Cebus imitator. The sequence goes on from NW_016107763.1 coordinate 1,448,783, forward strand.
CCTAGTAAAGACAAGTAAAATTACTTAGCGGTCATTTTGCATTTGCTTTTTGTTGGAAGACAATGTAAAATTTAATAGTGAACTAACTTCCCTTTCAAGTTGTCATTGTCATTCGCATATAGGCCACATTTGTGTATTTTGTTATTTGAGATGAGATTTGTCTTGAATCATTTTATATACTGGTTTTGCTCCTTGTAATATGTCAGTCTGGAGACATCAGTTTTCTAGAATATTGTACCCTAATTCTTCAAGAGTATCCCATCAACATTGAAGCTACCTTTTACAGTTAGAAAGAGATATACATTCAATTATTTCTCCAACTATAAAAGTTGGCCCTGGACAGAGAATCACAGGTCATTCTTAGCATCATTTATTTTCTTGCCGCATTTTCCCTCTCTACGTAGTCTGTTCACCTGGATCCAAAATATTCTGTTGCCACCAGTAATGCCCTAAGACACAGTCAAGGGGGTTGGAAGGTTGTGGGGATGGGCTGCCCTGGGCCTCACATGTTAGAGGGTCTTGCTGCTGCAGACTTCCTGTGCTTTCTATGTCATACCCAAAGAGCTATGAGCTAGAAGAATAACCAGTGTCCCTCTTTTAACCAAGCTCTGAGCATGTAAGACTGGAGTTTCCTGCTCCAAAGGTTTTGAGACAGGATCCAAGTCTGCCTTCCCAAGGTGGACCTGCCTCTAGTATACACACCTTAAAGACTGAAGGGTAGTTGAAGAGTGGTTGTTTGTGGGGATGTGGATGTAGTGGGTATGAGTCCATCTTGGAAGAATGAGCTACGGTGTTTACACACATATGTGCAAGGCCCTTTCAGATATAGGACAGAACTAGGGATGGGAAGAGAAAGCAGAGTGTTTGAGTGCTCTCTCTCTGAGTGGCCACATTTAAGAGAATTTCAATTTGAACTTGGCCTTAAAAATCATTATGAATATACACTTATTAAGGTAGGAAAACATATTTGGTTTAATAGTTTATAAGTTTGATCTATAGTTTTTAAATATTTAGGCATATTGTTTGTATGTCACTCTTTGTATTCATGCCTCATGAATACAAAATACTAGGGGCATGCCTGATTGTCATATTGCCCTCATATTTACAGTGCAGTGTTCTAAAAGTTACTGGGTACCTTGCCCACACTTTACCTTCTCTATCAAATTTATCTGTCCTGAACAACAAAAAGTCTCAAAATCATATTTTAAAAAAAGAAACTCATCAGAGAGCTGAAGACACAAAGAAAGCCAAATAAATTAATTTTCAAAATGAGGTTAACCCTTTCTTGGATAGAAGAATTCTATAGCTGTTATCACTCCTGACGACACAGCAAGAGGTGGAGCACCTTCACCACAGAGCTGGGTGAGGACAACCAGCCCAGCTATTAACACACTTCTAACAGTTGCAAGTGGATAGGTACCACAGATTAGAACACTGAAGTCCCCCAACCACAAAGAGAATCCATGCCAGCTGTTAACTCCTTCCCACAGATCATCACTGAGTATTCAGAGGTGGTTGATACAGGCCAGGGCAGGGCAAGAGAACTGATGGAGATCCTATAAAGGTGCACAAGCCTTCATTCAGTGCACAGTAGCAGTTCTCCAGAAGTGAAGAGAGATGTCCATATACCTGAAAAGCTGGGTGCTGGAGTGTAAAGGAGAGATCCCCTGTGGTCCAGAAGCATCGGTAGGTAGGCTTTAAGTATGCAGACATCTCTGGAGCAATGCTCCTGTCAGTCTTCCTAAAGATAAATTTCTATTTCTTCCCAAAATACATCTAAAGCCAATGATAAATCACACTAAAGCTATAGCAAAGTTTACATTCATATCTAATCATGTTAGATTAATCCATCCTCCCTGCCTTCCTCCCTTCCCCATACATGTTTGCAGCCCAATAGAGAAAGGGATGAGCTTCTTTATGGGAATAAATATTAATTACTACCGTACTTTTACCCACTGACATGCAATAAACAATTATAAAACACATGAAGAAGCCGAAAAGTGACTGAAAGAAAAATACATTAGAAGCAGACCCAGAGATGGCTCAAATGTTGGATGTAGCAGGCAGAGAGCTGTTTAAAAACTATGACAGATATGTTAAAAAGATATAATAAAAAAGTGAGTCACATGCATTAATATTGGAGAAATTTCAATAGATATATATGCATTATCAAAAAGAGCAAAATAGAAATGATAAAAATAAAAATTATGTGTAATAAATGAAGGATTGATTCAAGGAGTTGAACACCAGACTGGACCCAGCAGAAGAAAAGTCAGTAATATTTAATATATGTCAATAAAATCATCCAAATGGAAACACTAGAGAAAAAAGAGTAAAGAAAATGGAACAGAAATCCTGTGACTGTAACAAAAATCGAATGATCTAAGATATTTGTAATTGAAGCCTCAGAAGGGTAGTAGGGATGAAATTAAGGAGAATAAATACCTAAAATGGTGATAGGTGAACAATTTCCATAACTAGTAAAAGATATCAACCCACATATGAAAAAAGCTAAGTAAAACCCAAGCAAGAAAATGCAAAAACAAACAGCTAAACAAACAAAACAAATTCCTCCACCACCACCAACACATTGAGGCATTTTTTGATTAAACTATTGAAAAACAAGGATAGAGGGTAAATCTTAAAAGCAGCCAGAGGAAAAAGACATTTCACACAGGGAACAACCATACAAACAATGTCTGATTTTTCAACTAAAATATTAGCTGCCTTAAGATAATGCAATATCTTCAAAGTACTGAAGGAAAGCAACTTTTAATCTAGAATTCTATGTTCAACAAATTTGTCTTTCAACATGAGGGTGAAATAATATGAGAAAGGTTGAGAGTGTTTGTTTTTAGCAAATATGTACTGCAAGAGACAAGGAAGTTTTTCAAGGTGAATTCTTAATTGAAGCCTGAATCTACATGGAGAACTGAAAATTATTAGAGTAAATAAATGACTAAATATCTTGGTAAGTATAAAAGACCTTTTAAAAATTGCCATCATCTACCTACCTACATATCTATCATCATTTACCTACCTCTCCACATTTTAAAAACTTATGACTATTTAAAGCAAAAATAATATATTTTGTGTTTGTTACCTATAAGTAAAAAAAATACATGACAACAAGAAAGCGAAGGTCAGCAAGTAAATATAATTATACTTTTTAAAGGTTCTTACATGGTTATTTTTGTAATACCATTTAAAGGTAAACAATAATAAAGATGCATTTGCACAATCTTAAGACACAATAACTAAAAAAATAAAAGCATTCCATTGAGGTATAGTGGAAAACATCAATGGAGGAGATAAAATGAAATAATAAAATATTCAATTAACTCAAAGGAAAGCAAGCAAATAAGAAACATAGGAACAAAAAACAGATGTGACAAATAGAAAACAAATATCAAGATGGTAGACTTAAATCTAATGAGAGTAAAAATTGCATTAAATTTAAAGGTCATGGTCACCAAAACGGTATGATACTGGTATAAAAATAGGCACACAGACCAATGGAACAGAATAGAGAACTCATAAATAAACCTGAGTTCTTATAGCCCACTGGTATTTGATGAAGCAAACAAAAATATGAAGTGGTGAAAGGACATCCTATTCAACAGACGGTGCTGGGATAATTGGCAAGCCGCATGGAGAAAAATAAACTAGATCATCAACTCTCACCTTATACAAAAATCAACTCAAGATTGACCAAGGTCTTACATCTAAGACCTTAAACTATAACAGTGATAGAAGATAACACTGGAAAAACCCTTCTAGACATTGGCTTGAGCAAGGATTTCATGGCCAAGAACCCAAAAGCAAATGCAATAAAAACAAAGATAACTAGGTGGGACTTAATTAAACTAACAAGCTTTTGGATAGCAAAAAGAAAAGTAAGCAGAGTAAACAGCCCACAGAGTAGGGGAAAAAACTTCACAATCTATACATCTGAAAATGTACTAATATCCAGAATCTACAATGAACTCAAATCAACAAGAAAAACAATTCCACCAAAAAGTGGATTAAGGACATGAATAGACAATTATCAAAAGAAGATATACAAATGGCCAACAAACATATATAAAATGGCTCAACATTACTGATGATCAGGGAAATGCAAATAAAAACCCAAATGTGTTACCACCTTACTCCTCTAAGAATGACCATAATAAAAATATTTAAAAAACCAGTAGCTGTTGGCGTGGATGCAGCGAACAGGGAACACTTCTGAACTGCTGGTGGAAATGCAAACTAGTACAACCACTATGAGAAACATGTGGGCATTCCTTAGATAACTAAAAGTAGAACTATCATTTGATCCAGCAATCCCACTACTGGGTATCTACCCAGAGGAAAAAAATCATTATACAAAAAAGATACTTGCACATGCATGTTTATAGCAGCACAATTTGAAATTGCAAAAATGTGGAACCAACCCAAATGCCCATCAATCAATGGGTGGATAAACTGTGATATATATATCATATATAATAAAATATATATATATATTATAAAATATTATAAAATATATATATTATATATTCTATTATATATGATATATATCATATATATTATATATATGTCTTTTATACTTACCCATTTTATATATATAAAATATAGACATATTTTATGTAGACATATATACATCTTCTATACTTACCATATATATATATATATATGTATATGTATATATAAGACCTTTAAAAGATTACCATCTATCTACCTACTACATATCTATCATCATTTACCTACATATTCCATTATAATTACATATATAATGGAATACTACTCAGCCATAAAAAGGAATGAATTAATGGCATTTGCAGTAACCTGGATGGGATTAGAGACTACTATTCTAAATCAAGTAACTAAGGAATGGAAAACCAAACATCGTATGTTCTCCCTCATAAGTGAGACCTAAGCAATGAGCATGCAAAGCCATAAGAATGACACAATGGACTTTGGGGACTCAGTGGGAAAGGGTGGGAAAGGGGTGAGAGATAAAAGACTACAAATTGGGTTCAGGTGGTGGGTGCGCCAAAATCTGACAAATCACCACTAAAGAACTTACTCATGTAACAAAATACCGCCTGTTCCCCCAAAAACCTATGGAAATAAAATATTAGAAATAAATTTTTATAAAATATAAATGGACTCAATATTCCATTATCAGACTGAATAAAAAATCAAGAATAAACCACACGCTGTTTATTTGAAAAAACGCTTTAAATATAAAAAAACATATTGACTGAAAGTTTAAAATTGCAAAAAAAAACCATAAAAATGTTTGTGTGCCTATGTAAGACACATGAGATATGTTAGACTTCAAGCTAAAGTATTACTGTATTATCAGAGATAAAGAGAGATATTTCATGGTGATAAAAGGATCAATTCATCAAGAGGATATAAAACTAAAAATAGGGCTTCCACATACATAAAGCTAAAATGGACATAATTAAAGTGAGAATAGACAAACACATAATCATTATTTAAAGGCAAACAGAAACACTTCTGAGGCCCTTTATTTCAACACACACACAAATACTATTACTGACCCACAATAAAAAAGTGGGTGGGGGTATCTTTTGGTAGAGAAGTCTCTGGGGCCTTTCAAGGCACGTTGTATCTCTAAGGCTGTAGCCTAGAATTCTGATACAAAATGTGGGAGATTCAGTGTACAGTTTTTTGACAGCCAGCAAGGTTAGAACGTTCACATATATGACAAGATATGGATTTTGCAGCCTCTGGCTGGAATGAGTGATAAACAGCCTCATCCATGTTCCCTGGTTGTCATACAAATATCACCAATTTACAGTCAGTCATGGTTGCTCATGCCTCCAATTCCAGCACTTTGGGAGGCTGAGGCAGGCAGATCACCTGAGGTCAGGAGTTTGAGACCAGCCTGGGCAACATGATGAAGCCTCATCTCTATAAAAATTATGTAGTACTAAAAATACAAAAATTACCCAGGCATGGTGACATGTGCCTGTAATCTCAGTTAATCGGAAGGCTAAGCGAAGAGAATAACTTGAACCAGGGAGAAGGAGGTTGGAGTCAGCCAAGATCATGCCATTGCACTCCAGCCTGGGTGATGGAGTAAAACTCCATCTCAAAAAATAAAATAATAAAATAAAATAAAACAAAGCAAAAACCCAAAAGAAGTCACCAATTTATTTGTGTTCCACGATGAAACGAAGGTGAGGAAAAATGTGTTCATACCCTTAAATCCCTCCCTGGTAGTTTGTCTCGACTGTCAATTGCTGACTTGCGATCTGAGTGGGATATTCTCGGTTCCTGGAAGACTACAGTGGCCAATAGGACATTCTCAATCAGAGGCAGTTCTGTGGCAGTCACTTCCGTGACAGAGGCCATGCAATAGGCACACAACTTTACCACTGGCTTATCCTGAAAGCGCTGTGGAGCACTGTGAGCATTGTGCCTGCAGGTGACAGCCAGGACCAGGACTCTAGGATTTTCCCCAAAAGATGATTCTATGGGCAGCTATCATTGGGTTTCATAGAACTAAAGCATGCTTTATAAATGTAGGGAGAAAGAACATCATGGAATGTTTTATGCCACAGATGAAGAAAAACTTAAAATTTCTGACGGGCTCTGGCAGGTCATAAAGCACTGGAGAAGTCTTGGTTGGAGGTCAGACTTGAAATAAAGTGGTTTGAAATGCTGTCTGGAGACAGATATTTAAAAACTGATTAGTTCTATTCTTTATTGAGGTTAAAATAGGCTTTCTAGGGGAAGATGGGGAATAAAAATCTACCCAGAAGAAGAAGACGTGATGGTTGATGTGACACAAAGGCTATAATACAGTCACTGAAGGATAAATCAGAATCCATCCAGTCCCAAGTAGTCAAACCAGAATAATCTTGAAATTTATGTCAGAAAAGTAAAACATAGCTATAGATAGTATTAAAGGAAGCTCTTGGTGAAAATTCCATTCTTTAGGAAAATGGAAAATTGCTTTTATATAAAGGTAAAGAAAAAAGACTGAGTGATCTCAATTTATGCAGAAAAAAAGGTTGAAATTTTAAGAGCATGTTTGGAAAAACTTTCGTGTGAGAAGGAACATCAGATCTAGCATTTACTGAAGGCTTGTTGAAGATAACAGATTTTTTTGCTGCCTTTAGGGATGACATCGACAGTGTTCATTAGGTGTTGGATATAATAAAAGGGTCAGAAATAAGAGACAACTTAGATGAGGAGTTTTGAAGAATTATGCATACCATTAAGTAAATACGTCCTTACAAACTCTTGAAAAAATAATCAAATATACAGTAAATTCACGAAAAGAAACTTATGCATTATATTAAAACATTCCAAATGTTTTAATATAAAATGCATCAGAAAATGCAAAGATGGAAAGTGAAGTTCGAAAGCTTGACAAAAAACGAATGATGGGATTTTATCATAATAAAACCTCACAAGAAGTTTACTTTATAGGAAAGAGACTTTAGAAAGAGAGAAGAAATGTTCACAGCAGATACAACATCAGCTATACCCCCGAGGAGCTGGACACCTATAGAAAATAATTATTTCTATGTTGTTGTACGATTTTAGTAAAAGCATTAAGACTTGTTATACCAGACCACCATAACATTAAGAAAAACAGGCATTTTTTATGGACAATACAGTAGTAACTAGAGATATTTTAAACTTTAAGAGGTATTTATAGGCTGAGGTAGGAGTATCAGTTGAGGCCAGGAGACAGAAACAGGTCTGGGCAAAATAGTGAGAACCCATGTCTTCAAAAATAATAATAAAAATAAAAATTAGCTGAGCATAGTGGCTTGTCCCTGTAGTCTCAGCTACTTGGGAGGCTGAGGTGGGAGGATAGCATGAGCCCAGGAGTTAGAGGCTGCCTTGAGCTATGATCACACTATTACTGCACTCCAGCCTGGGTGACAGAGTGAGGCTATCTCTAAAAAAAAGAAAGAAAGAAAGAAAAAAACAGGTGTTTCTGTTGGGTTCAAGCTGATCTGTAGCTTCATCTTTCCAAAAACATGTGGGTGTGTGAGGTTCCCTGATGGTGCCAGCACTGCCTCCTGTAGGGTATGGCCCAGACCATTGCTCACTGTGACTCTAAGGACAAACATTTCTGGGGCACCATCAGGCGAAAGTCCATGCCCCACTTCTACTCCTCTGTGCGTGTCCTGTGGAATCCCCGGTATGGACCTGGAAGGGCTGGAGAAACTCAACAAGAACAAGAGGCTATCCAAGAGGTGTGGTGCCTTTTGGTCTCGGAGTCTCAGATCAAGCAGATCCCATGGATCATTGGCCCAGGCCTAAATAGGCTGACAAGTTCCCTTACCTGCTGACGCACAATGGAAATATGGTGGCCAAAGGTGATGAAGTAAAGCCCACAATCAAGCTCCAGATGAAAGGGGGGCTATGTCTGGCCATGGCCATTGGCCCCCTAAAGATGGCAGATGACGAGCTTGTAGGTAGCATCCACCTCACCGTCAGCTTCCTAGTGTCGCTGCTCTATAAGAATTGGCAGAACATTCACACTTTAAACATGAAGAGAACCATGGGCAAGCCCCAGTGCCTGTGTGAAGGCACATTCTAATACATTTTAGTCCCATGCACACACAAAAGAGGGAAGAACCTGCCCTTATATGTAGAATCGGAAAGAGTGGAACTCGGGAGTGGAGAGTGGAATAGTGGTTAGTTACTAGGGGCTGGATGGCTGGGGCTTGGGGAGATGTTCCTCAAAGGATATGTGATTTTAGTTGAGCAGGAAGACTAAGTTTAAGAGATTCGGTATACAGCATGGTGGCTATAGTTAGTAACAATGTATAGTATGTTGAAAAATCACAAAACTAGATTTTAAGTGTTCTCACTACAAAAATGATACCTATGTGAGGTAATGCATAGGTTAATTACCTTGATTGAGGCATTCTACAATATATACATACTGTAACACATCATGTTGTACATGATAAATGCATACAATTTTAATTTTTCAATTAGAAGAATAAAAAAGAATCTACCCTTTACCCAGTCCTTTAGCTGCTCTCATGTCAATTAATGGTTATAGCATATAGAGTATGACAACATGCAGCCAAAATGAGGTAACAGGAGCTTATTTAGACTAATGCATGTTCTGAATCAGTTCCTTAGGAGAGATCCTAAAATGGGATTTTAGGCATTTGGATATATAGATGGTAGTAGTGGCAGGAGAGGAGGGAAGTGGGAGAGGCTGGAACGTTTTGAGAGGCATTTTTGTTCCTAATATTTATTTAGGGCCCTAAAGTTGTGTTACATATATAGCTCTCTGCTTCGCCCAGCAGGCCTTTCTTATACAAAACTTTGACTACTTAGCACAGACTTTTAAACACAAAGGTTAAAGGAATAAAGGAAAGCAGAGATGTAGAAGCTAAACAAGAGTTGCCAGGTGCAAAGTTAACTGTATATGTGACATGGGAGCAGAGCAAAAGGGAAGAAATCCATGTTTACTGAGCACCTACTGTGTGCAAAGGAAACTTCTATACGTTGTTTTACTTCATCCATTTAAAACCTGTGATTTAGAAATTATTATTTCTATTTTATGGATCAAGAAATGGAATGTCAGAGAGATTAACTGACTTGTCATGGGCTCAGGATTAATAAGTGAAAGTACATAAATTTGATCTTATATCTGTGTGACTCTTAAGCCTAACATTCTTTCCACTATTTTGAGGAATAAAGAGGCTACTTTCCCAAAGCAGATGAACCACCTAGCTGTGTTTCCTTGAATCCCAAAGACTTGGCTCTGTTCCACTACAAGGTCAATACAACAGGTGTGGCAGTTAGATGGAAGTAGGGGAGAACCTTCTAGATACCTGATAGAACTGGTGAGCCTATATCCAGATCAGACTGCCAAAATCAAGAGGAAAGTGGAACCTGATGGGAGGGCTAGGGAGACATAATATGGTTTATTTCATAAACTCACTTGAGTCTCTAAGAGGATGGGGTGCTAGATTAGACTCCCTGAACTCACATTCCACCACTGCTGTGTCTCACATGAGTTACTTAATCTCTATAAATGTATTTTTATCTGCAAAAAGATGATAATATTGACCTCACCCGGTAGCTGTTGTGAATACTAAATGAGCTGCTATACATAAAACACTTAGAATAATTGGTTAGCTCATAGCAACCTCAGAGTAACTATCATCATTATCATGGTTGACAGTAAATATATGAATCAGAGTATTCTCATTTAATATACATTTTCTACAACAATGGAAAGCCTGAGAAAGGTAAGAAAAACAGCAGATTTGAATCACTTGAGGATAACAATGATTGAACCCAGTCAGACTGGGCCTGAATCAGAATCTCTAGGGCTGGGTTCTGAGCATCTGTTTATCTAAAAAATACTCCCAGATTTTTTAGATATGTGTAGCCAGAGTAGAGAACACTTACTGTTCTACTCACATTTTTGTGTTTTTCTTCCCCAGTTTCTCTTGAATTTTTACATATATATTATGCATTAAGATGCCTGACTGAATTTTGATATGATGTCAGGGGCTTACACAAATGCATTTTATTTCACATTAGGTTGGTGACCCTGGTCATTAGCTACAAGTTTTTACAATACGAAGAAAAATGGATGCTCTGTTACCAAAATTAATGGGAAAAAACCTGATATGAAACTTAATTGCTTCATGATACCTATTCTATTTAATTTGTACGATGAATGGCTGTGTGGCCCAGGTATTATCTACTTTTTGGAATGAGGTAGCTTGAAAAAGCATCAGCTGCACTAGAAAACTTACGAAGACAGAATAGTACTCAGAAGGACCCTTTGCAGAGAGTTAGAGACTAGGCATGATGTAATCCGTTTCATTAATTTAAAGTAAACATAGGATAAAACTCTTGCTAACATCAAAGCAGCCACCAATTAACAGCACCTCAAATCGTCGGGCAAATGCATGACTATTCAAGAATTTTTTTTTTTTTTTTAAATAAAGATGGAGTGTCTCTATGTTGCTTAGGCTGGTCTCAAACTCCTAACTGAAGCCATCCTCCCACCTTGGCCTCCCAAAGTGCTGGGAGCACAGGTGCAAGTCACTGCACCCAGGCTGTTCAGGATATTTCATCTGAATTTAGGGTGGGCCATTCATAAACTGACTGAGTCAAGTCTCTTTTCCTGAGTGAGAGCAGATGTAAGTACACAGTATGAGAGTTGGCAAAATGGAGGAGTATCTATGGTGTTTCTGATAGTGGTTTTCAACCCTGGAAACATTTTAGAAATGTTGATGAGATTTCAAGTTAAATATGGAGGCCTGTGCCTTTTACTCTGAGATTTTCATATAACTGATCTTAAGTGGGGTACATACTTGGATGCTTTTGCTCTGCAGTTAGAGTTGAGAACTGCTGATGTATTAGAAAGAACATAAACTTAGTAGCCAGTCAACACAGGCTTGAGTTTTTTGCTGTAATGTTGGCTTGATGTGAGGAACTTAATTGAACCTCAGTGTCCTTATCTGTGAAAGGAATGTAACACTATACCTTATAAGGCTGCTATGGAGACAAGTGTCAATGAATGTAAAGCACTTAGTACTGTGCCTGATACATGGTAAATACTTGAAGTGTTTATAAAGTACCTTGTCTCATGCCTGTAATCCCAGCACTTTGGGAGGCTGAGGTGGGCGGATCACAAGGTCAAGAGATCAAGACCCTCCTGGGCAACATGGTGAAACCTCGTCTCTACTAAAAAATACAAAAATTAGCTTGGCTTGGTGGCACACGCCTGTAGTCCCAGCTGCTCTGGAGGCTGAGGCAGGAGAATTGCTTGAACCCGGGAGATGGAGGTTGCAGTCAGCCGAGATTGTGCCACTGCACTCCAGCCTGGCAACAGAGCAAGGCTCCATTTCAAAATTTAAAAAATTAAAAAAAAAAAAAAAGTACCTGGTAGCTTTCTTTTCAGCACTTCTCTCTCCTCTTTAGGTATCCACTCCTCCCCTGAAGCCTGCTCAAAGCTTCCAACCTGGTATCCCCATGCAGCCCTGCCTTACATAGAGGTACCCAATATTTTTAAACTTCCTAAACAACACCCCCACCCCAACTTTAACTGTATCTAGTGCAAGGATTTGTGACCTCTGGAATCACCTGCAGGTCTTTAAAAAATGCTGATACCTGGTCCTACCACCAGTATGCTGTGATTTATAACCCTCATTACTAGTATAATTTCTCCAGATACAGCAATGCAAATCTGTGAAAATTCTTCAGAATCTGTTTTTTAAAAATTGGAATAAAACTGAAGTATTCAGAGATAAAGAAAAATATACAGTAAACATTTGGTAAGTCACTTATTCATTCTTCCTTTAGTAAGCAATTGCAGAGCTCTAAATTTGGCTAGACATTAGGTATAAAAAAGTAATTAAGACTCTGTCCCTGCTTTTGAAGAATTCACAATGTAGTAAAACTGATAGAAAATAATACAATTTATTCCCTCATTTATCCATCACTTTTACTGAGTGCCTACAATGCAGCTGGGGACATTGTAGGTGCTGAAGACACAGACATGAACAAAACAAAACAAAACTCCCAAAATGACCATACTCAGTGGGCTTAGATTTTGGGAGGGAGAATTAAAGAAAGATGTTTTTATGACAGAAGTAAACACAGGATAGTTTGGAAATTTAGTTCAAAAAGGCAACCTCTCACCTCAGGAAAGGTTTACAGGAAGGCCTCCTGGAGAGAAGACAGGACAACTGATGTTTGAAGAACAAGGAGTTAGCCGGGCAGCTAAGGGATATGTGCCATATGGTTAATTTTATGTACCAACTTGGCTGGGCCATGGTGCTTAGATGTTTGGTCAAACATTAGTCTGAATGTTTCTGTGACACTGGTGGTTTTCTTTCTTTCTTTTTTTTTTTTTTTTTTTGGTGTGGATGAAATTAACATTTAGATCAGTAGCCTTTAAGTAAAGCAGACTGGCCTCCATAATGTGAGTAGCCTTCATCCAATCAACTGAATGCCTTAATAGAACAAAGACTGACTTCCCCCAACCAAGAAGGAATTCAGCAGGAGACAGCATTCAGATGTGCACTGCAATGTCAACTCTTCCTGAGTCTCCAGACTGCTGTCCCACTCTGTAGATTTTGGACTTGCCAGCTTCCATAATCGCGTGAGCCAATTCCTTAAAATAAATCTCTCTATATATGTACATGCTATTGGCTCTGTTTCTCTGTAGAATTATGACTAATGCAGTATGCAATTGAGTCAGATGAATTTTTTCCAGTTCTTCTCAAGACTAGAGTCCCACCCCTTGCTTTTTTTCACTATCACGAAGAAATAGATGTCATCCAACATAATCTCTTTCAACTGTGTTTCCATTTACCTCAAAGGTTCCCCTTATCTTTAGTGGTCACTCCTCTTTTTTCTGTTTAAAAGGGAAAGTACTCCCTTTCCTTTCTAAGACTAATCTTCCACCTGTGCTCCAGGTTCTTCTCAAGCATTCTGTTTGGAGTTTGGTCTAATAATGATCTTCTCTCTCACATCTGCAGCCTCTCCTCCTCTCCTTTCCCTTAAGATTCACTCAAGCCTTCTCCTGCACCCATGTTTCTACACACACATATGTCTGGATGTGTACATTCATGAACATGACTCAGTCCCTAGATGGGCTGGATCCAACGAGCTCAGATCCTGCCAGGCCATTTCACAAGAGGCAGGGGCACAATTTCCTTGACTTGGGATTTCTGGCCTCCTGTTAAGGGTCAATGTTTTGTGCTGGAAATATCATGGATTCAGCATAGTAACATGGGTTTTCTCAGCTGATCACGAATCTTGATTGACAGTCATGAATATCTTTGATTAGTTAATTATTGCTTAATAAATGAGAAATGGGCCAGGTGTGGTAGCTCATGTCTGTAATCCCAGCAGTTTGAAAGACCAAGGCCGGTGGAGCACCTGAGGTTGAGACCAGCCTGGCCAACATAAGAAACCCCATCTCTACTAAAAATACAAAGATTAGCTGGGTACGGTGATGTGTGCCTGTAGTCCCAGGTACTTGGGAGGCTGAGGCAGGACAATCATTTGAACCCAGGAGGTGGAGGTTGCAATGAGTTGAGATTGTGTACTGCACTCCAGCCTGGGTGACAAACAGAAACTCTGCCTCAAAAAAATAAATAAATAAAAATAAAAAATTTATAAATGCCTCAGGGATAAACTTTTAAAAGGAGTAATAATGAGTTGAGTCTTTTCTGATATTATGCATGAGTAAACTGTAGGAAAATAAAAGGACAAAAGAGATGGAGGATAGAGGATAGGAAATCTGGAGATAAAATGAAGATGAGTGGCAGATGGGAAATTTTAAGGGAGTGAGATAAACCCTGAACAGAAGTGCCAGGACCTCACATTACCTAAGATTTTATCTTTTTCTTTATGAAATAAAATGATTTGCAACCAGAATCCAGTAAAAATCTAAGTCTCTCTCAAATTTTTAATGCCAGAGTGCCTCGACAAATCATATCACTGCAGAAACACACACATATACACAGTGATGTAGAGTGGTTTGAGGCTACACTGTGCTGAATTATTGGCAGAATTAAATGGCTTGACTTATTATAGATAAACTATGAAATCTCATATTTCATTTTTTCTTGGCCTTATTTTTATCAAATTACCCTTCATCTAGTGTGAACAACAAAGACTCAGATTCATCTGAATGTGCCTCATTTCCCAATCTATTGCTCAGAGTATTCCTATTTCTATAGAAACAATACTCATTTTTTTTCTAAAATTTCAAAGAGCATTCTCTCCATAAAGTAATATTCATGTAAGAAAACTGCATAATTGCAACATGCAGGAAAATAACATATAATTGTATTTTTAACAACCCTGCAGAATAAAGAACTTGATAGTGACATTAAAAGTGGGGCAAGGATAAAAGCTTTACAGAGACCAAAATTTTCTCTTGGGTGAAAGGCTTATTAAATTCTAATTAGTTACATATCTGTGTTTTGTGAATATAAAAGAGTAGAAAATATATACTATTGAATTTTTCTAAGATGTGCTGAAGCCTTCGAGTCATTTCTTAATTGAATTTGATATCAAAATAGCAGTTAGGTAATTTAAGATCTGTCCCACTGCATGGCTTAACGCTAAGACAAAGACTGTTGACCTGTTGGTTGATTGATGTTAGTTCCAAGTTTTATAGGTTATCAATTATTATAAGTGACATAATAAAACTGCATAATCAGATTTTGTATATGCTTCAACTTAAAAATTTCTTACCAATCTATATACTTTTAAACTCTGATTTATTGTGTATCACGAAGCATTTATAAAACAAAATTTTAAATGACTTCCTTCATGATCCTATTTAAATTCTTAAATTCCCAATCTAAAAATACCATAACAGCCAAAAAGTTGATTTTAAATAACATCATTTATTTCACCTAATTTTAAAGCTCAACTTCTTAAGGTAAGAAATGGTAAATCCACTTTAAGTTTTTTAAATAAACACACTTACCATAATCTCAGTTCATAAAGCTGAGAAAAGGATTAAAAACTTATTAATGATTGTTACCAATTAAAATAAAGATATCTAAAATGTCCAAATTTACCCTCTTTAATTTATAAACATAGTTGATGCAAGCATTCTAGAACATAGTTACCATTGTTACTAATTCAAACATTTTGTCGTTACCAAAAGAAACCTCAGGGTTCAACCATTCCTTAACATGGACTTGAAAAGGCAAAATTTGTGGTGTATTGACGACATACCATGAAATGATTTATTCAGTGTCTTTCCAACAATTGAGATTACAGCGATCAGGGTATTTCAGTTATTAACTTAAAAAAACCTAAATGCACTTAAGAACAGATGTCATTGCAGAGAAAAAAAAAAGGTGTTGATGGCTTCAAAGTATAATGCGGTTTTAAATCTCTATGGCATATAAACATTGAGGCTCCTTTTTTCTCAAGATCTTTTACACTACTGATAAGGAAGGCCTCTGATCTACTTTACGTAGCCCTGGCTGATGTTTCATAGCAGATTCAGTAGGATCCCTGAAGAACATGCTTTTACATGGAAGATCAGAGTTAGAATTACAGGTTAGAAACAGGATTCTCCCACTGTGAATATAAGATGTCCTGCAATAAGAAGAGAGGTTACAGGTGGAAGACTCCAGCACAGTGGCTCTAACAACCTGTGGCAACTTGCACAGTCTGTCTCACAGGTCCAAGGAGACAGGTCACAGACATGCGTCCTCACACAGAATTGCTAAAGAACTTTCTCTGAAACGTGTGCATTGAGTGTTATGAAGGGATGGCTATGTATTGGCTTAACTTCATTGTCCATTAGGAAAAAATTTCTAGATGTTTGCCAAATTTTCTACCATTTTTAATCCATGAAAAATTGCCTTTTAACTTCTGAAATTGTGTATATTAAAGTTTCCAAATCCAGGCTTTATACTACTTAATCAGCTTAACCTAATCTGATACCTTTTTAAAAAGAAAGATTAATTTCTCTCTTCTCTCCTATGCCACCCTTCTCTGCTGGTTTCCCCATTGTTTTTCCTGCAACTCCTTCTCTGCCTCATCTTCAGAGTTCCTCAAGGATGGACATTGCTTTACTTGGTCATTGCTTTACTCTATTCTCTTCTCACACAGCTTGTATTGGGAATCTTGTCCATTCTTCTGTCCAACCCAGGACTTTCTCTTGATTACTAGACTTATGTCCACCTGCTAGTGGCCATTTTCATTGAGTATATTTCATTAATAATCCTGCAGTCTCTGGGTGCTTGCTATTTGCCAGACATTGTAGTGTCGGCGAGAAAGACTTGGGCATCTCACATTGTCTATGCCTAAGAGACCTCACTACTTGTTTTTCCTCTCTCCTCAAACTTGCTCTGCAATGGAGGTGCCATCTACTATAGGTAGCTGTAGCAGGTTGAATGCTGGTTTCCAAAAGATAATTCTACCCAGAACCTGTGGATATAACACTATTTGGGAAAAGGGTCTATATCTATCTATCTATCTATCTATCTATCTATCTATCTATCTATCTATCTATCTATCTAATTAAGTTAGGTCTTGGGATGAAATCATCTTGCATTAAGATGAGCTCTAAATCCAAAGGTACATGTTCTTATAAGAGAGACAGGAGGGAAGACAGAGAGACACAGAGAAGGTCACGTAAAGAGGAAGGCAGAGATTGGAATTATTTTGCCACAAGCCAAGGAATGCCCTGAGCCATCAAAAGCTGGAAGAGGCAAGGGAGGAACCACCCACTTAGCCTGCAGAGGAAGGAATGGCTTTGCTGGGGCTTTAATTTTGGACTTCCAGCCCTCTGACCATGGCAAAATAAATGTCTGTTGTTTTAAGCAATCAAGTTTCTGTTAATTTGTTACAGCAGCCCTAGGAAGCCCAAACAGTACCCTTTCTAAATTTCCCCCAGCTCAAGGATCCCAATTTTCTCCTTAAGCAGATTCTTAACTGTCTGTTTATTATCCCTCTTCCCTGTTAAAATTGTCATTCTTTGAAAGCAAGACTCTGAATTTCTTCTCTATTTTTAATACCTAATACTTGGCACATAGTAGAAGTGCTGAAAGAATGAAACAAAGTTTGTTTGTATGTTTGTTTTACTGGTTACAGAAATAGCATAAATCTACATATAATAAAGGTAGACATTTTAAGTCATTCAAATTATTTTAGCACAGTTGTCTTATTAAATTTTTTTTAATTTGTATAACTTTAAAAAATGCCTGTTTATATATTACAATATAGACGCTTTGTTAATAAGCCGTTTGGGAAAAAATAGCAAAGTCACTCTGAATTATGACTATAAGGTAGAATGCATGAAAATTAATTTTATTAAGGCAGGATTCCTAAATATATAATTCATAGTTACATATGTTTTGTTTTTAAGACATAAAAGCTTTGCTTGGTAAGTCTCTCTTCTTTATCTGAAGTCTACAGCAGGCAGCCACATACATGCATGCATTTACGCCCACACTCCAATTAACCCTGTCTGTGGAGGGTCAGTACATTCATGATGCAACTAAAACAGCAACAGAAGGAGGCACAGATACACTTAATAGTGTTACTTATTTCCATATAAAATGGCCAAATGGTGTAATTAAAAGGCTTGGTATGTATTTGAACAAATGAGTATAAAGCAGCTTAAAAAGCATAATACACCTCAACTTTAAAATTGTATTGAAAGACAGATGGAAGATAATAGGCATAATTTCTAACAGAAAATATACAAATGCTTTATTTCTCCACAATGAAAAGGGCTTTATATTTAATATGCTCCCAGTAGAGTTTCTTTTTCCCCAACAATAAATAAGACTATGACTTTCCCAGCTGAACCTAGCCTTTTCAAAGATCCTTCAAAAGTGTGGAGACTGAGTGCTGTGGCTCACTCCTGTAATCCCAGCACTTTGGGAGGCTGAGGCGGGCAGATCACTTGAGGTCAGGAGTTCGAGACCAGCCTGGCCAACATGGTGAAACCCAGTCTCTACTAAAAATACAAAAATTAGCTGGGTGTGTTGGTGCATATAATCCCAGCTACTCAGGAGGCTAAGGCAGGAGAACAGTTTTGACCCAGCAGGTGAAGGTTTCAGTGAGCCGAGATTGTGCCACTGTACTCCAGCCTGGACAATAGAGTGAGATTCTGTTTAAAAAAAAAAAAATGTGTGGAGATGTTGGTCAAAGGGCACAAACTTGCAGTTATAGGATGAATGCCTTCTGCCTTCTAGAGACCTAATGTACAGCATAGTGACTGTAGTTAGTAATAATGTAGGGTATACTTAAAATCTGCTAAGAGAGTAGATCTCAGTTATCCTCACTACACACACACACACACACACACACACACACACACACACACACACAAGCAACTGTGTGAGGTGATGGATGTGGCTATCCTTAAGCTGATGAAGAAGTCTAAGAATAGAATGAAGTGGAATTATTACACCAATCTTTTCTTAGTTGAGGTTCTTGCAGAAATATAACCATAATTTATGTTCGAAAAACAGGGGAATTCCCCACCCCTATTTTCTGAATGTAGTTTAATGTCTCTAAAGTTTAGTAGATTTAAGGCAACTTCAATGGAGAGTTACGTCACTTTGTACACCTTGAATGATATAATTTTAATTTTGGCTAGTCAACCCAATGACACTTCAAACCAACAAATAAAAGGTGTGGTGTGGATGGAACAGAAGAAGGAGGAACTGATGAGGTGGGAAAGATGAGATCATATATCTTTACAAAGCCAATTTTAATGAGGTCTTTATAAACCAAGAGCAAGACAAATAATACTCTTAATATAGAAACCTTATAAGGATCTCTATTAGTTTCCCCAGGCTTCCATAACAATTAAGCAACAACTGGTTGGCTTAAAAGAACAAAAATGTATTCTGTCATAGTTTAGGAGGTCAGAAATCCAAAATCAAGATGTCAGCAGGGTTGGTTCCTTCTGAAAGCCCTGGAGTAGAAACTGTTCATGTCTCTCTTCTAGCAAAGGTGGGTGCCAACAATCCTTGACATTCCTTGGCTTGTGGCAGCTTAAGTCCAATGTCTGCCTTCATTTTCACACAACGTTCTTTGATGTGGGCCTCTTTAAATGACTTCCTCAGTAGGAAACCAGGCATTGAATTTAGGGCCCACCCTAATCCAGATGACCTCATTCTAACTATTATATCTGCAAAAACCCTCTTTCTAGATAAGGTCACATTTGGTAGTTCCATGTGAAACTGCCACCTGGGAACATTTTGGAGGAAGCTAGTCAACCCAGTACAAGCTCTCAGTCTTTCAAGTTCTCAAATTCACACCGTAACTCATTAGGTAAATTCTCCACAGTCTCAAGTTTTCAGGGATAACTTTTCTTAATTTGCAATCTGTCCAAAGGCACAGTCCCTCATTACATCATTTTCCTGCATTTAAACATGAAATTTGGAGAAGACCTTTAAGGATAGCATAGAATTATCTGTGCACTCTCTAATGGGTGATTAACATGTGATTGTCATGGTAACTATTCCCGAAATCAGTAGTTCTCTAACTTTAGTGTTCTTCACAATCACCAGGAGGCTTGTTAAAATACAGATTTGCTGGGTCTCACCCTCAGAATTTGTGTATCTAACAAGCCCATGGTGATGCTGATGTGAATGCCCTGGGGATCATGCTTTGAGAACCAGTTCCCTAACTGATCATCAGGTAAGAGTTCCTATTACTTGCAGAGAGAAAAATCTTTTCCCTCATGATCTAGTTCCCTTCTGCCAATGTTATGAATGGCAGAGAAAAGTAGAATGCTGTAAAGAAAGAAAAGGAGGGAGATACCGCTTCTGGTGGTATCATGTATCTATTATTAACTTCTGACTGATGACGAAGTCTAAGTGTAGAACGAAGTGGAATGATTACACCAACCTTTTCTTAGTTTGAGGTTCCTGCAGAACTATA
The DNA here is from genome assembly GCF_001604975.1 of Cebus imitator. Lineage (NCBI taxonomy): Eukaryota > Metazoa > Chordata > Mammalia > Primates > Cebidae > Cebus > Cebus imitator. Next base: position 1,469,195 of record NW_016107763.1, read on the forward strand.
ATTCATACTTGAATAATGGGAAGCTCTTTATCCCCCATATTTTGTGTCTCTAAATCTTGGTGGATTTATAGCAATTTCAATGGAGAATAATCAATGTGGTGAAAGTAGGGGCAGGGTTCTTTTTTTTTAAAAAAAGTTATTTAAAGATGTATGTGTATGTATTTATGTGTGTGTATTATTTTAAAGAAGTTTTTAGTTAAATCAATTGCCATTGTAAGGTTTTATTATAAGAAATGGTTTTTAAATTCATGAATTTTTTTCAACAGTAAAACAATGGTTAATGGTTCCAATTTTGTTCTACAGAAAACAGCATATAACTTTACCACAGTCTCTAGTATACGGAAAAAAAGGAAATGATTTTAATACTCTTAAATACAAATAAAGATAACTTGGAGAGTGGAAAGAAAAAATGCATTTAACTGGAATAAAATGTATTCTCTAATTTAATAATTGTCATGATACAGCATTCTCACTTTCCCTCTGCACAAGTATAAGTAGTTTTAAAAATGAAATTTATTACTAAATCAATAAAAAACCACAATATTCAATAAAATTGTCAATAAATGAAGGATTATGCCAAGATGTTGCTATAGCATCCACTTATAACGTTTCTAACATAGTAAGCATGTACAGCAAAATGTTAATTTTTTTCTATCAATTATGAGGTACAATAAAAATTGATTATTTACTATACTGTTAAATCATTGATTTGTAAAGAAGATAAATAATACCATTAATAGAGCACTATTTAATTATTATAGAAATAATGAGCCACCATGCCCAGCCTGTTATTCATTATTATTGAAATAATGCTCTTTCAATAGCATTGTAAGAAAGCCACTACTTTTTTCAACTCAACTATGATGTTGAGAAGGCAGTAAATATCAAATATATAATTTAGAAGAGTTAAACAAGTTATTTTACCCATGCTTCAAAATTCTAAAAGTACAATCTTTTACTGCAGCATGTGTTTTAAAACACATGCAAAAATATCCTGAGAGAGTAGTGATTTCAGTACTGAGAAGTTCTGATGAGTTCTTAAGGCTCCCAATGATAGTATTATAAATTTCATCTTAATTTATTTTTTAAAATGTTAGGAAAATGGAATATTTTTAGGGGAATCTATTTTTGTCTTTGAAACTGATGCTAAAATCTGTTGTCAAAGTCATGTTTACTGTAGTACATATTTATGAAGTTGTTGCTACATCTTGAAAAAATGGGATTTTTTTTTTCTTTTCTGGTAAAGCTACCCTCTTCACTATCAAATGACATCTCATAACTATCAGATTGATTGTGCAGATTATAATTAACATTTAATTCAAATAGATCAAAAATGAAAATATAGCACTTAATATGTTAAACCAAATAATTTTAGATTGTTTTAATTCAATGTCAATGTTTAATGGAAAGAAATCAAGAAACGTTACTCAAATTTTAATTTTTGAGACAGGATCTCCCTCTGTAACTTAGGCTGGAGTGCAGTGGCATGATCTCAGCTCACTGCAACCTCCACATCCTGGGCTCAAGCGATTTTTGTCCCTCAGCCTCTCAAGTAGCTGGAACTACTACGTGCATGCCACCATGCCTGGCTATATGTGGGTATATTCTGTAGAGATGGGGTTTCACTATGTTGCTCAGGCTGGTATCCAACTCCTGAACTCAAGTTATCCATCCTCCTCAGCCTCCCAAAGTCCTGGGATTACAGGACTGAGCCATAGCACCTGGCCTGTTATTCAAATTTTAAATTGCTAAAGATTCTCAATAACTACCATGAAAACCTAAGATGTATCTATCTTATGTTCAGAATATTTAGTGGAAACAAGACTCATCTCAATGAACATCAAAATAATTGAGTAAAATATGTGTGGGCTTATTTCAATTACTTATGATAACATTGGTATGCCTTTACTTTAAAAGGCATGAAGTATCTTCATGACCTTAAAATTTATAACTTTCTCATTACTGTATTTAGTTAAATATTTGTTTTAAAATTGTGTTCATTCAATTATTTAACAAATATTTATAGCACCCAGCTATGTTTCTGGCATTATGGTACATATTATGAATATAAGGAAAATGAAAACACAGCTGCTGCTCTCAAGGAGTTTGTAGTCTGCTGCAGAAGACATATCTAAAATGAAAATCAATACAGCTGAGGTGCAAAGAGGTATGTAACCTGGAAAGGATGATTAGGGAAAGTTTACAGGGTGAGATCACTTAACACCTCATTCCAGAAAGATAAATAGGAATTTGTCAGGCCAAGCATGATAGTATAGGAAAGGAAGGCATATCAAATAAAAGGAAAAGTCTATATGGGAAAAGGTATATATGAAAAAGAACAGGTGAAATTACAGAATCTCTATTGGTTTATTAAGTTAAGCACAACCTAGTTTATAATCATAATAATTGTAAAATGGGAATATATTTCAAATACTTTATAATTTGTATTTTTGTATACATATTTCATGGTACAATGTATGGAATGACAGAGGAGATGTAACATTAATTCCAGCTTACTAGGAAGGAAATGGATGGCAAAAGACGAAAAGGAAGTCTAGTTCTGAGACTGTGTTTACTAAAGACCTCCGGAAAGTAGCTTTCCTTAGTTCTGATTTCAGGAGGAACTACAGTAAGGAAAAGAGAAGATGCAGCCTTTATTTGTTCCCGTTGAACACAGCCAACATCACATTTAAAGGTCTTCATTACATAAGCCTTGGTGAATGAAGGAAATTGATAATTATACCAAAGAATGAAACCAGGCACTTATTTCATTTTGAATTTCCTGTCCAGAATGGCAACATGTCCTCTTCTCAGTATTAGATGTAACATTCAATCCTTATCCCACATCTGCAAAATGAGGATATAACACTCATTTGTGCACTAAACACAGCTTTCATGTTTCAATTAAGAAATAAAAAGGTTGCACACATTTAAATGCCCATTCAGTATTTTTGGAATACTTTAATTCTCTATTCTTTTTTTTTTTTTTTTTTTTTTTTTTTTTTTTTTTTTTTTTTTTTTTTTTTTTTTTTTTTTTTTTTTTTTTTTTTTGTCACTTATCCACAGAACTTGATTCAGTTGCTTACCCTGGTGACACTGCAATATAAGAAAGCAATTAAACAACTGTGAGTTTCAAATTTTAAATAACTTTGAAACAATTAGTTCATTTCCTTTTAGAATTATTTCTAATTACTCTTTTATAATATGCCCTAATTATCTTTATTTTTTCTTCATCCTTTCTACCTTCCTAGAGTCAACTAGGGAAATCAGGCATTATGGGTATCATGTATGTGTTACTGTTACTAGAACTTAGCAAATAATGTTTTGAGTTAAATCTCACCACACAGCTTGCTTCTACTGGTGAAACTGTTGCCATTTTCCAATGGCCAGTACTCTTGGTCAACCAACATTAAGAGTGGTCATATGTAACAAGGACATGCAGTTTGTCATAGTCAAAGTCTGTCAACCACCTCTATCAATGGTCTTATTCTGGCAATCTTAGTACTTACTGGCCTCATCTCTTAGCATTGCTTCCTCCTTCCCTTAGCTCCAGCCACATCAGTCTCCCGTTGTTCCTCAATAACAGCACACACATTTCAGTCTCAGAATATTTGTCCTTAGTCTTCTTTTGCTTCCTCTAGATATCTGCATGGGCTGGCCCTCAATTTCATTAAGATCCCTGCTCAAATACCACCATATGACAAAGAGACCTTTCTGGACCATTCTCTGTAAAAAAATTCTTCACTTTCCTATTCCCAGCCTGCTCCAATCACTTTCTCTTCTCTTAATCTGCTTTATTTTTATTCACATCACATGACATATTATGTGTTCATTTCATATTATTTTCTCTGTAGTAGAATTTATACTCCTTAAGAGCAGGAACATTTTTTGTTTGTGGCTGTATAACTGACAACTAGAATAATGTCTGTCACAAAATAGGCACTAGGTAAATATTAGTTGAATTAATCAATGAATTAAAAATAATCAAACTTAAACTAGCAATTAGACCCCATGATGACATAGTGATCTATAACTCAGGGGCTTTTTTCGTATTTATTTATGAAATGGTTGATTACAACATACTGACATCTTCTATCAAGGTGTTTGTTAAATGTACCTTTCGAAAGATTAAAAGGCTAAGTTGGAAACCTGTTCATATAGACTATGAAAAGTAATGACTGAAAAATCTGATTTATATTAATTTATGAAGAAAATTTAAACTTAGGAAAGAGAAGAATATGAGATAAGGTGGCTTGGGAAGGACAATATAAAGGAGGAAACATTTAAACCAGAGGCTGAGATGGAGCCAAGCAGTGACAGCATCAATGACAAATGGCTGAGACAAAGGGAACAACAAGGGGAAAGATTCTGAGTGGGAAAAGAGTCTTTGTTTATTCAAGGAAACATAAGGCCAGCTGAATAGGATGAGAGCTATTGCCACATAAATATTGCAGAGACAGGCCAAGATCACATTATTTGGGTCTTTTAGGTCACAGAAGTAAATTTTCATTGTATATTAAGAGCAACAGAAAGTCACTGAAAGATTTTAAGCTTGGTACAGGGATATAATATGATACATGTTTTTAAATGGTACTCAGGACTTTCAGAGCTAGACCCAAATAAATACTTTTTCCTAGCTCTCCTGCTATGTTCACCTTAAAACTCTAGATATTATATATAAAACAAACACAAGAATATTCTGAACGCTGAAGAGATGAAGACAGTCTGCTAGGGACCTCAGCCCCTGAGAAACAATGCAACAGTGAGTTCCCTGGGTTTTCTTGCCACCTTATACATCCCAGATTAGGCACCGGAGAAGCCAATACTTTGGAAATGCCAAAAAGCATTGACAAAAAAAAACTCCAATAAAAAGTAAAAAAAAAAAAAAAAAAAAAAAAAGACTTTCTGGTTGCTGAATGAAGAGTGCATTAGCTGAATGGTAAGACCCATGGAGAAGATGCTGTAATAGCCTGGGTAAGTGATGTTGGGAACTTGGTTTGAGTGATGGCTGTGGATATGGCTGTGGGGAGGTGAACACCTGTGGGATACATTTTATAGGTAGAACCACTTGACTTGTTTTTTGACTACACATGGGCAGGGTGGAGAAGAAGGCCTTCATATGAATGAGATACAAACTGTAAGAGTCTGAGTGGGAAATTATCAATCCCTGTGAAATAAGATAGGCAAGCTAAAACAAAACTCTTTTGTCTTTATGGTTGACAAGACAGATCCATCAGGAGAGCATGAATGGAGGCCAGTTTATTCATAGTGTTGATAAAAATAGTAAAACCCCAGGCTCAACAGATGGCCTTATGTTTCATATCAAAGTAAATAAAGGCAATCTGGATTAAAAGAAATTGGAGTTAATATGAGACAAAAAGCAGTGCCCAAGAAGGTGCTCTATTGGACAATCTAGAATGCAATGTCATCAATGAAATCTGTACAATTAACTGAATAGTTATAGCAATAAATGTGGTGATCAGAAAAAGAGAGGACAAAACAAAATATAATAGGAAAATTGAATTTTTTTTCTTTTAAAGAGATATTCTTTTAAAGATTTTTTGATTGGACATATAACACCCAGACTATTTGGGGTTCTACTGCCTCTTAGAAGTAATAGAAAAAAGGTGAAGATTCCTGAATAACAATGCAATGAACCTGAAGAGTTGAAATCAGTTGATGTTTTAATTCATTTTAGGTAAGCACACTAGAACAAAACTAGCCAATTTTCTTGTTCTTGTGACAATGCATTTAATTAGATTTATTTTTAAAAATATGTATAGACCCAAAATGGCAATTCTCAGACTTGAAAAGCATCTAAGAATTTAGGCAGTTTTGGAAAATGTATTAAAAAATGTGTCCATTCACCTGCTCACCACCCTTCTGTGACATATTTTTCTGATAATCCAATATCTGCTCTTACTTGCTTTGGGTGAGCAAGAAGGTCCAGTTTAGCATTGTATATAGATTACCCTAGCCAAAAATCAATAAAGCAATCAACCAACCCCATGCACTTTCCAGTGGACTCAGGAGTACTCTTTGCTCATTAGTCCCTTAGAAAATAGTATACAAAAAATACTGACAGAAGGATTGCTGAGAAAATCCCACCCTCATCCTGCCAATTTCTAAAACCCTCTAGTTTATTACAATGAAAACAAGTTCCTTTTTTTTTTTTTTTTTGAAATTTTAGGCAATTGGCCTAATCTAAATGAGGTTGTACCCCAGGATAAAAGAAAAAGGATAAAGTGTCACTGTTAGACGCTTTCTAGAGTTGTTTACCTATCTTCCCACAGAACACTTGGGATTTTTAAGGCAGAGAGTATGATGTCAAACATTTATTTAATAAGGCACTTAAGGAACAAAAGATGACATCTAATATCAGATACTAGTTATTCAATCTTTTTTTAATGGTCAGAATTCATCAAGACAAATTTGCTCATTTAATTTTAAATTTTGATTCATTTGCCAAATATACAAATCACCAGATCGGTTTCTAAGTTACTCTTTAAGAGACCCCATTTAAAGACTAACTTTTGAAGTACTACAGTTATTAGCATTAGTAATAAAAGGCAATAGTTGTTACAAATAATAAAGAATCTTATCTAATCTGGCTCTAAAATAATGCTCAGAGAAGCAAAGGAGAAAAAAGTCAGCAAAAAGAAAGGAAATAAATGATTAAAGCTTATAATTGTGAAATAAGATAGGAGAGCTAAAACAAAAGTCTTTTGTAAGGACTGAGTTGAGTCTGTATTACAAGTAGGATGTAACCATGGAACAAAGCAACATAAACAGCACTGGTAAACTAGATTAAAAGGAGAGTCAGAAAAGTGAAAGTTAGGATACAGTATAGGGACCTTGTGAATGAGAGGGAAGCTTTTTAATGTTATCCTGTAAACTATAGGGAAGACTTGTATGATGAGATTAAAATAAGATGCTGATTTATGTTCTTGAGGGATCCTTTATGGCTCTACTGTGGACAGATCACAGAGGGGCCAGAAACCAGTTAGATATTAGCACTTCTTAGAGAGAAATGAAAATGCTCTGCTGACTGTGCTAGTAGTGGGAGCAGAGAGAGAGGGAAAGAGGATGAAAACACCAGGAGGCAGGAGCTCAAGATGACATTTGTTTGTAGATTGAGAGGGACTTGTTAGAAGCTGGTACCACCTATTAAGGTGGGAATAAGGGAAACAAATACCATTGTATGAAGATTGCTAAAGAATCAGCATTAGCCACAATCATTCTAGAGGCTTGATTTGAATCTAAGTGGGCTAGAACACTTTCACATACTTGTTTCCTGTTTCCTGGCCAGTGGCATTATCTCCTTCAAGGGAAACGTATTAGATTGGTCAAACGTTAAGAAGACAAAAGGTTTGACTATAATGCTATTATGCAGTTACCCGCTATTAACATGCTTCTTTTAAGGCCTTAAGGTATTTTTGTTCAGGAGTCAGTGAAAGTCCTTAAAGAAGCAAGAGGTAGAGGCAGACATTTAGGAATTTTGAATCCTGGCTTGGGATGCTTAGGAGACTAACCAAAGCCTACTAGGAATCTTGGAGTCAGGGAAGGAGAGTGTGCGCAGATATGATCAAGTGATGGATATTTCTTTCAATGCCTTTAAATTCCATTTTAATCTCTTGATATTTTCCTTTTAATACTCTAAACCCCGAAAGAATGCTTCAATTATAAAATGCTTCATGTAATGTTAATTATCATCATCTTCCTCAAATGAGATTGTTTTACTCAAAAAAAAAAAAAAAGATTGAAAATAATTCAGCCTAAACAAGATACAGCTGTCCATCTTTGGGCTTTCTAGTGACCTTTACCCTCACAGCTTTGCTTTCTGATCTGGGACACACCTCTAACATGCGTGAATAACCAGAATACAGGAACACCTTCAGGCAAGGCTACAGCCCTGTCTTTTGAGACAGGGTAGGCCTATAATTTTTCAATTAAATGTGCCATTACAAAATTTATAGCATAGAAATACATACAATGCAACATGGCAGATGAGGAAGTAATTTGTTAAAAGAGGAAAATCCAAGTCTCTACCTACCCAAGAATTAATCCCCTAAACCTCAAGAAACAGGAAGCAAAAGATTTCCCCAACATCCAAAAATAGTATCTTCAATCATTAACATTTAGTTGTGTTTATATGAGCCTTTTAATCTTCCATTAATCCTTGTTTTGTCTCATTTCTTTTAGATTTATCTCAAAAGCATCCAAGAAAGATTTTGGCTGGGTTAACACTTAGTTTGGTTGCTGTGATTATAATTTAGCTGAAATATGCAGAGACAGATTACACCCGGGGTTATATTGAAATTTAGATTCATAAAGCAAGGGCTTATTACCCAATAGTCTTCTCCTAAACAATCTATTCCAACTTTTGTCATTCAAGCTCAGTCCTATGTCTCTTTAGAAGTGATTTTCAAATGTTGAATTGAATTTGTCCTCGTAAATCTATACATGAAGATGCAGTTTATGTAAACAGATTTGTTTTGTGACAAAAAAAAAAAAAGTGAAGTCAGCTCACTCAAGGACAACATTAAGGTATATTTCCAGGAACCCAATATAGTTTAAAAAATATAATGGATGTCTCTCATAAACTTGTCCAGTGTAAGGGCAATGTATAATTTTCATTGAGTTAGGCCTTATGCACACAGGTCAGAGCACAGAATAATGTCACATACAATAGAGTAATTCCTTGGCTGGTTGCAGCTCAGAGCAAATCCATAAAAAGATCAATTTTTGCTACTTATAGCTTTCTTTGTGTTGAACATGGGGGGAAATGAAGGCAAGAAGCTGACAGGTTGACTGAGGCTCCCTGGCATAAAGTTAGAAATTTAATAATTTTTAAAAGTATCATTATAATATAAAAATAGCTCTCCATGCTGTTGAAATATGTATGTATTTTTCTTTTGTTGGTGAGCAAGAAGGCCTGATGATCAAACTTATACAAAGTAGAAAATAATGTCTTTCAAAAAATTACTATACAAATCTCCAATCTTTTGAAAATTGTCTATATTTACAGCAAATCACCAGTATATGGTAACTTATACTTACTCTTTCTACATCATTTTAGATAATATAACAGCAGATTTATAACCATATGAAAGTTATAACAGGGTGGGGCGTGGTGGCTCATGCCTGTAATCCCAGCACTTTGGGAGGCCGAGGCAGGCGGATCGCTTGAGGTTAGGAGTTTGAGACCAGCCTAGCCAACATAGCAAAACCCCGTCGTTACTAAAAAGTACAAAAATAAGCTGGGCGTGATGGCACACACCTGTAATCCCAGCTACTTGGGAGGCTGAGGCTTGAGAATTGCTTCAACCTGGGAAGCAGAGGTTGCAGTAAACTGAGATCATAAAAAAGAAAATTATAACAAAATAAGGGCAAGTAATTACTGGGTGGCTTCCCCTCCCCCATGGCCCTTACACAAATTACTCACATTTTACCCACAAAATGTCACTTCGATTTTGTTTAAAGGTTTGACTGATGACTTGGTATTTGTGAGATAATGCTGGATGTATTGATTATGTCTTCATTTTTGAGTTTCCTTGGGATATTGGACCTATGTGACTAATTTGTCACTGGCATATTTACTAGCATAGAGTCAGTCAAGCAGGAAATCATGCATGATTCTAAATCCTTTCTTGATCTGAATTAATCTTTGAGACTCTTCCTTCTTATTGATTAAAGAGGTGTGATTAATTCAGAGTTTCAGTACTGTACTGACTAGGCTCACTTTATAGGGCAGATCTCCAGGTAAATTTGCCAGCTTTATTGAGCCAGAGTTGCAGAATGAACACAAGGCGTTCACTTAGGATGAACTCACATGTATGCCTTTGTTTAGACAGAGACCAGACGGAGGAGTATGACAACATGAGAAGAAATATATTCTCATTGCTGGGGGAAGGGGAAATCCATGTTTTTCTTATTGTGGGTCAGTAAGTTCATTTTTCAAAGCACTTGGCCATTTCTTATGCCCTTGTACCAATTTATAGGAAAGCTGTATTTTAAACGTTCTTCCCACAGTATGTACTACAGAGTTGAGCCTTTCATAGATCCTTAATGAGTGATCTCTGAATAAATGTGCTGCACATTGTGCTTTGAGAAAGCTGTGTAAGCTTGGGACCTGGTGTTGTGCTCAGAAAGTGTTGACACAGATAAAACTGACCCCATGCATTATTAATGTTTCCTACAGCCTGCTGAGAAACCAATAAAATAATTTTCTCTTACATGAAAATGAAAAATAATTGGACACAACTGAACAAACTGCATTAAACTCTACCTATTCCCATTCATAGTAAAACATATTTAAGAAATTAAATATAATTTATAAAATCTTAGAGTTGGGAAGAAGATTGGTTGAAGGTAGGGGGAAGTTCTGAAATCCAAACTTGCATAACTGACATTCTGTTACTCATACTGCTGCAAACAAGGAGGATGGAATTAAGGTACACTACTAGCCATTTCAATGTTTCACATGCAACCATGAAAATAAATTGCTAGATCTATTTTTTAAGTTATGCATTCTATAATTAAAAATCAACTAATGCTTCTTTGTTGTTGCTCACTATTGTGGTACCTGGTTAAGTTCATCACACATTAGGAAATATATACCAAAAATGTAACTGAGATATTTTAAAAATTTAATAATTTTCCATGGAGAACATATCCTAGTAGGAATATAAACTTGGATTTATATCACATCCTTGTCTTCCACTGCAATACTCAACAGTAGTTCTTTCTTTTACTCCAAAGGGACTCAAGATTAATTGGGACTTCCAGATCCAGTGTCCATTGGCTAGTCAGACTTCAGGGCATCTCCTGTCACTACCATCATCTCTGCTGCTTATCAGATCGCTTGTTCTGACTGGCTGCCTGGATTCATACTTCTCTAAATCCCCTTCCCATTAGGCCCCAAAGCTCTAAATTGAAATTCGGTATCTTGCCAAGGACTTACATCAATCCCCCTCCTGTGACAGGATTCTGCACTTGTGCTTTCCACATTCACTTTGTAGGGAATCTGGCTGGACAAGGATAGCTACCCTTGAACCCTATCTGACACATGTTGGAATCACAGTATTAAACAACATCATCTTTCCTTGAGGCTGCAGCTGCACATGTTGATAACTCAGTCAATACCAACTGCTTCTGACAGTATCCTAAAGGACATTTTCATAATGGGCATTTATTGCCCAGTCAGTTTTACCCACTGCAACTCTCCAGGCTTCCTCCCCAATACCGAAAACCCAGCTGTTTTTTTTCTGCCCAGTAAAAACCTGACCTTGAGTAATTACCATAGCGAAACACACACTACAAGTATGAATACATAGATACCTAAAACTTCAGGCACTAGATACTAAAGGTGTTATGACAAATGGCTTTTTTAAAAAGATATAGACCTCAGCTATAGCAAGAGTTTCTATCATTATTTAAAAAAACATATTTATTAATCATAGACTTAGGAAAGAAATATATAACATTGTAGTGTGATACATTAGGTATTTTTAAATTAAGACAAACTGGAGTGTAGTGTGATTTACCTGAAAAACTCCAGTTCTTGCCCAAACTCTGTTAATCTTTGTACTTACTAGTGATGCCACAGATGATAGCTTCCATGAGATCAGTGGCTAGAAAATACTAATCTGCACATTCTTCTCTCTAAGGAAGTACTCTCATTTCCACTTTGCATAATCAATATTTTCCCATACTCACATCTACTAACTGTCTTTTTATGTAAGAGAATCTATTGCTTTCACAGCTGTCACTCTTTGCAACTCCTCTTGAAGTTAACAGCTGGCTCTGAAATTTTGTGCAAAAACAGCCCCCTTCCTTCACACCTTTCTATCCTGATTGCTGTAGATCAGGCTAATTTTTCTTATTTTTGTGAGTTCCCAGATGTCTACTGGCCCTACTACAAGGTTGAAAAGCACTTTTCATGAATTAAATGTTAAATTTCAATTGTTTCTTTGTGTGTATGTGCAGTATTTGCATGATGCTTCTGTTTTGTGGGATTTTTCTGTTGCCATCTACTGTCCACACTTCTTAAATCTAGTACACTGAATTAATAAATGCTTATTCAGGTTGCTATATTGCAGAAATTGTGCAAGGTCCTTTCATATACTCTAGTCTACCGTGGTGAGCAGTTATCTATAGCACTGGACAACAAGCAGCATTCTCAGTTTTCCTTTTGGATGATATAATGCAATTTAACATCCATGAGAATTGTAACAGGTTGCAGGTGAATTAATCTATAAGGCAAATAGAGTACTTTCATCATGACATATTTCTCATACAAGAACGAAAGCATTGTGTTGACAATGCTGTATGAACTTTCAGCTGTTTTTGGAACTTCATGATATTTTACATATATTTGAATTTTTGTGTGCTGAAAAGACAGATTTTTCAGAGATTCCTCTTTTGTTATTTTTTTGGGGGGAAATGTTTTGCCCACATGATGGTTTAAAATAATTAAATTACCATATTTAATAAGTATGTCATTATTTTATATATTTCTTGAACAGTGTGAACAGCAGTATCGGCTCCTGTGCAATGATTGACAACACTGCAGCAAAGTAAATACATAGAGAAACATCTAGATGTAACTTCTAACATCATTTCTGGAAATTTTAATAAAGCTGTAAGTGAGATTAATAAAGCAAACTGAATAATACAGAACCAAGCATGCAATTATGCATTATACTACTAAATAAGATTGGCACGGAATATCACATTTGTAAAGGCTCAGAGGTCAGCTAGTTCAGGTTCTGTAACTCAGTTCTGCAGCTTGTTGGAAATCTATGGTAGACTTTTTATTAATATGATATAGAAATAAGAAAAAATGAGGACATATATGTTTTTCATAATATAAAATGTAGTTGCTTTTTAAAGTGTGAAAACAGTAATTCTTTAATAAAATGCTGGTGCAAGCAGGTATTAGTTATGTGGTTGTTGTTTAAATGGTTGTTGATTCTGTGTCCATTTTTCCATTTTTAAAAATTACACAGGTATATGAAACCCCAAATCCTGGCAACACCAAATGACAATACATCTCCACTGTTAATTCTTAATTTTTCACTTTTTTTTTCCACAGAAGAGAAACAACTTCCACAGTCTCTAGTCTCTAGGCATTTCTTCAGTAACTTGAATGAATCAGCAATATGAACTGAAAAATTTGGATTCCACCTTTGCTTCCACTGGGAGGCATGCTAAGTGAAACACTTTGGCAATGTAGACTGGCCTTTGTCAGAAGTTAGTTACTATGTAGTCATTAGTAAGTAGGCATAAAACCAAAGAAGCGTTCAGTTCAGAAAGAATAAAAAATAGTCCACAGGAGGGAATGAATCACCACAGTACCCATGCACATTGATCCAACTTTCACAAATTTCATGAGATTCAATGTCAGAAGCTGGAAAATATTAACAATATAATCACTGAAGCGATTTGAAGTTGGACTGTTGTCCTGACTTGTGGGTTCTCAATGGCAAATATAATGATAAAAGTGAATTTGTAGAGTTTTAGATTTAGACTATTTACTAAATTTAAATTTTGCAAACACTTACTAAAATGTAAGACAATGAATAGAAATCAGCATCAGTAAAGATGGAACAACTTAATACATGTTCCTGGTAAGTTCTCTCTCTCCCAACTTTTCCTAGTCCAACTAGGGAACTGTCCACAGCCAGACTGAGGGGATGCCCAAAGATTTCTGTGTGCTCCCATGACACTACTCCTCTCTGTCTCCTCCCCATGGCCCCTGGAGTCTCCCTGTTCCCCATGCCACACACTTTCTATGATTTGCTTATTCCTAAGAAGGAGGCATTAATTAAGGTTGTTGACCTTCACTCCTAATCAATCACCAGGACTAGATACATCCCACCTTACAGATTTTTTACTGTGGTCACAATCAGAAGTCTATGGCTCCTATGCCATCCTTTTTCTCCAGGATAACTTTCTTCATATTTCTTTGGATATCTTCTAATCTCACCTTATCTCCCACTATTCAATAAGTCCTAGCCCATTCCTCTGTCTATCATCAGACAAATCCTTTATTTTCTAATCTCTTTCCTGAATGTTCCTGTATTAGTTGGTTATCACACTGCTAATAAAGACATACCCAAGACTGGTTAATTTATAAAGGAAAGAGGTTTAATTGACTCACAGTTACATATGACTGGGGAGGCCTCACAATCGTGGTTGAAGGCAAATGAGGAGTATCTTACAAGGGTGGAGGCAAGAGAGCTTGTTGGCGAATTCACCTTTATAAAACCATCACATATCATGACTTATTCACAATCACGAGAACTGCCTGTCAAAAAACTCACCCCCATGATTCAGTTATCTCCACCTGGCCCCGCCCATGACACATGGGGATTATCACAATTAAAGGTGAGATTTGAGTGGGGACACAGCCAAACCATATCAGTTCCCATACATTCTTGCTCTGGCTGAAATGGTTCTCTTTTGAGAACATGTATCTTAACCCTGGACCCAGACTCCTGTAACTATTCAACTTGTATCATTCATATCATTATTAATAAATGTATTTCATTATTTTATATATTTCTTGAACATTTCTAATTTCTTGTAAAACAGTGTTGCATTTTTCATACTTAGAATTTTGTTTTTAAAACTAAATTTTTTATAGAGGTAATTTTATGGTGTTTTGAGACAGAAAAAGGGTTAACCTTTCACAGTGTTTTTAAAGTCCCATTTTTGTTCTCACCACTGAAGAACATTATGTCTTACTGCATGGTCTACATTTTACAACCCATAAAAATGTTAATTTCATTTAATCCAGCAAAGATTCCTAAGTTGGCATAACAGGTTCTTAGGTCAATTATAAATGCAGAAGAGAATCAGAGAATCTGTGCAAGATGAAGACCCTATCTTCAAGGAGCAATCTGGCTACTAAAAAGGTTTAATGTGTTAAACATACACAGTGACCATAATAAAATCTCAAATTCTTGATTGTCCAGCACATCATGTCTGGTTTAGAGATGCAGTCTTTATAGAGCATAGTTTTAAGGATATGAAGTCTATTTTTTATTCTGGATAGTTCATGTTTTGCCAAAACAATCTGGATTTTTCCTGTGGATTAAAGTAGACTGGTCGCAAAGGGTAATCTTGGACCATATATTTTTTACGTCCCACAGTTCTTCTTCTATTTAGTCATATGCTTTGGTGCCACACCTTAAATATTGTTGAAGATGATACTATATAATGTTTTATGGACTCTGATAATGTGTATGTTGAAGAAATGTTAATAAGGTCACGGTTCATCCACTGTAGGAGTCTGTTACGTAAAGTCCCCAATAAGGTGAAGTTCCAAGATAAACTTTTCTTTCCTTGGAGATTCAGTGTATTTTTTGTGTTTCATACAATTAAAATAATAAAAATGATGTGTTTCTTTTTTACCGTGGACAAGAGGAAGCCCAGAAATAAATGTTAATATCAACTATTAGGAGCTACATAGACTCTTATGGCTTGCATGTTTGAGTTCTATTTTTTCCTTTTCTCAATTTTAATATTTTTGGTTGTTGAATTTTTAAAAATCCCTTTTATTATATGATCTCTGTCAAATTATTTTTGTAATAAAGGGAGAAATTAAGTAAGTGAAAATATAGGCATTAGATATTTCATATTTTGGACATCCTCAATTTTATGTAATATTATTTTCAGTGAAGGTGATTTATTAAATGAAAAGTTTAAAGAGACTTAATATTAATATCCAAGAGTTAATACAAATGAATTATTCAAAAATCAGAGTAATGTTTTCCAGATTTGTCACTTGGTTTGGTATTTATTGTGTTTAATTACTTATATATGTTTTGTTAATTATAGTGACTATATTGATAAGTGGTCTTAAAAGCATATAGCATAAATTAATTTTACCAGTCAAAATTTCTACTTAAGTAGAAAAAATCTTTTTGAAGAAGATATAAAATAGATACAACATTTTTTAGTGTTTACACAT
Source organism: Cebus imitator (assembly GCF_001604975.1). NCBI lineage: Eukaryota > Metazoa > Chordata > Mammalia > Primates > Cebidae > Cebus > Cebus imitator. The sequence continues at coordinate 1,485,174 of NW_016107763.1, forward strand.
TGCAATTGAAAAAATATAAAAACAAAACATTCCAATTCATGGACTTCTTTAACAGAATTCCTAAATCACTTTAGTCAAAGCTTTATATCTGTAAACACTCTACCCTAAAAGGAAAATATATGTTCATATAGACAATGATACAATTACTGTTGGTAACTAACAAGTCAAGATCAATGTAGCAAACAACATAACTGCCTTCATGGGCCAAAAGAACAGTAGCTAGGTTAATAGACATGGAATCCCAAGCATAATGACCTTAGTAATCATACTGAACTAACCTGCCTGGAACCTTTGATTACTGACACTTTACCAGATTACTTAAAAGAAACTGGGAAATATAGATTGCACCTAATTTTCTAAATTAAGAAGTCAGCCAACCACCATTACCTCTATAGCTCATAAGATTTCCAGTGGACATCTGAGAGTACTTTTTTTGTTTTAAGTTTGATTTTAAGAAACTAGAATCTAGAATTCAATTTAGAATCCAAATTTTGAATTCAAAATGCAAATTTGTCTTCCTTGGACAAACATCTTCATATTCATTGCCAACTTTTTTTTTTTTGAATGGAATCCTAGAATTAAAATTTCACTGATTCTACCAACTTTTCCTCTAAAATAGTTTTCCCAAGAAAAGTTGCATTAAGAGATCAGTGTCTCATTCCTGGACCATCAGTGCATATTCTTGATCATTTTAAATATTTTTCCAATCTGATTTGTGAACAGTGATAGCTCATTGTTTTACATTGCATTTACTTGTGACATTTAACATGTTTTCATTATTGGCTATTTGTATATCCTTTTAATAAAATTTTACTTTTGTTCTGTTGAACTATTTTTCTCTGAGTATGGTATTTGTTTTACTATTCTTTAGTGTATCTTGTGTTGAGCAAATTTTAATTTATAAATACACAAATTGGACAAAATTTTTCCATGAATTCTGCATTTGTTGTTTGTTCTTGGAAAGATCATTTCTACCCCAAGACTCTACACATACAATTATATATTATTTTATGATGCTTAAACTGATTTATGTTTAGGTCTTTAGAGCATGTGAAATTCATTTTTACATAAGGTAAATATTGTTTAAATGATACCAAAGAACAAGTATGGGGTATTTACCATATGTCAGCATTGAACTAATTATTTTTAATGGATTACCAAATTTAACCCTTCCAATATTCATACTAGATTCTTTTATGTTCTTACTATCTTCATATGAGTAAATTAAAACAAACAGGTTATTAACTTTCTTAGGGTCATAAAACTCCATGAGAAGACTATGATTTGAACCCAAGCGAACTGACTGCATAGAGATTCTACCGGTCAGAATCCACTCCATTTTGAATATTTAAGGATTCACTAGGTAAAAGTTGCTCTTAGTTCTCACAGTATTTTACTGGGATAAAGGATCAATTTTCATTTTAAAGAAATCTTCTCTGATTGCATCATCTTTGTTCTAATCCACAGCAATTTAGACAGATGGAATTTGGGACTCAAGACATATATGAAACATTGGTTCCCAAACTTGATTGCTGGGCCCTAAACCCACAGTGTGTTTCAGTAGGTCTGGGTTGTGGTGTGAGAATCTGTGCAAATAGTTTGATATTTAGATTAGCAAAACTCCTTTCTTTTTGTTAGCACTTGCCTGGTATTATTTTGTCTATTTCTTTGTTTTCAACTTTTATTTACCATTTGCTGAGTATAGCTCTTATTAAACAGCAGAGAGCTACTTAATCAGACTGAGAAATTCAGATTATTTGATGTATTCAAGTGTATCGGGAATGTTGACAATTTGAATTTATTTCTCACATTTATTTTGAAATTTATTATACTTTCATGTTGCTTCAATTTGCCTTTTCATATCATTTTGAAAACTATCTTTGTTTTTTTCCCTCTAATGATTTTAAAGTTATACATCTTATTTGTAACCTTCCAATAAGTACTCATACATTTATAACATACATTTTCAAGTGTATAATCTTCCATGAAAGTCTAATCTACCTCTCTCTCCTCCTCCCTATAAAAGTATTACCACACATTTCCTCCATTTCCTCATCTTTCCCCTTTACTAGATATCAACTATGTGCTAAAGTCATCTGAAATTATAATTCTGGGTTATCGTTAATTTTACTGAAGACCTATCTTTGGTGTTTTGTACTATTGCCATTCCTTCATATTTCGCTGCATTTATCACATTTCAGGTGTCAACAATTTCAGAATTTAAATGCATTGAGGCAAATTTCTGAGAATTACAACTTTCTTTGTAGAGAATATCAGATTGTAAATGTGCTTCTTATTTTTTTTTTTTGCTTTTTAAAACGTGGTACTTATATTTTTAATCAGCATTGTATTCTAATGCACTAATATAATACAATTTTCTAAATTGTTTTCATTTGTAAAAATGCTGTTGAGTCAAGCTTATGTGACTTTTCTTGTGATATTCATATTATTTTCAACCCTGCAAGTTTTCTCTCTGTAGATTGTTATGCTTTCTATAGCAGCAAGAAAGTGTAAGAAAGTTGATAGAAAATTAAAAATAGACTCAATTGCCTTAAGAACAGATTAGGTACTCATATTTTGAGTTAACATAACTTTAGTAGGATGTGAAAATTTATCTAAGTCCTTTAGCTGAAGGAGTTTAACAACCAGCATTTCGAAAATTAAAAAGGACACAATTTTGCCCTAATAGTCATGGGGATTTAGGCAGGTGTAGCTACTAATAGCAAGTTGTTCTGATATTTCACAGAACAGAGTTTGACTTCCAGAGAGCAAAGGAAAAAATATCTTTTATTGCCCATGAATTTTTGTTTTCATTTTTCCATGTCGTGCTGCTAGTACAAAAGTAGCTGACTGACTTACATTATCTCTGTGCCTGAAATTCAACAAAGATACCTGTATCCTCTTTCTTCTTTCTCCTCCCATATTATTTGCTATTTAACAAAGGAGAACATTTTTGCTCTGATATATTTGGCCACTTTTTCATAAGCATTAGGAATATTATTCTTACAGAACATAGAAGAGGATAATTTGGCATATGGGTTTTCATTTATTTAACACATGGGTAGTGCATATTTCTCACGTGCAACTTAAAAAGAAAGCCAAATTAGACACAAATTAGATAACAGCTATACTTCATTATGATAGAAAAGTGAATTTTCTAATTATGAGAAAACATACAGAGGATGTGTTTATATTTATACTAAACAAATATCACACTGACAGAAAAATAACTCAATAGGACAAAAGAGAGATTTATGAAAAGGAAATGCAAATGGCCAATATAAAAACATGCTAAATGTCAGCAGTAAATGCAATTTAAAACAATGAGCTATCACTTTTCCCAGATTGGACTGGGAAAGTATTTAGAAGAATCAATAACATGTTTCGATTGTCTAGGAATAAGAACCTAGTACATTCATCTCTTAATAAAAGTTTACTTGAAAAACCATTTGGCAGAAAGGCCCGCAGTACCAGATAAATTCCACTTCCAGGAATCCACAAGAAAAAATTAAAAAAATTGGCAATGAGCAGAAAGATGCTTAGCCCCAAAAAGACAAATTCACATTTAGTTTGTTTAAATAATTAGAATCAAATGATATATCAATCAATAGGGGAATTATTTGACAAATTACAAGCATCTATTCATAATTTATTAGGTCACCATTTAAAACGAGAAAGGTCCCTATATTGAAGTATAAAAAAATTCTCAGAATAAATTAATGAAAAAATGTATTTCACACCTTATTTTATGTTAGAAAATTATGTATATGTGTGTATTTATAAGTTCTTAGAAAAAGAAGCAGAAAGAAACAGAGACAAACTTATTTTTCAGGAAGAGAGAGAAATTGTCAAAAGGATAAAGAAAGATAATTTTACTCTCTAAACTTCTATACTTTAAATCTTTATCATGATTACACATTAATGTGCTACTTGTCCACCTAAAACACTGAATTCTGGTATTTAGGAGGCAGTGGTAAAAAATACTTGATGTCTCTACAACCATCTGATCTTTGATAAACATGACAAAAACAAGCAATGGGCAAAGGATTCCCTATTTAATAAATGGTATTGGGGAAACTGGTTAGCCATATGCAAAAAACTGAAACTGGACCCCTTCCTTACACCTTATACAAAAATTAACTCAAGATGGATTAAAGACTTAAATATGAATCCTAAAACCATACAAACCCTAGAAGAAAACCTAGGCAATACCACTCAGGACATAGGCACCAGCAAAGACTTCATGACTAAAACACCAAAATCAATTGCAACAAAAGCAAAATTTGACAAATGGGATCTGATTAAACTAAAGAGCTTCTGTACAGCAAAATAAACTATCATCAGAGTTAACAGGTAACCTACACATTGGGAGAAATTTTTTGCATCTATCCATCTGGATAGATTCTGGATTAATATCCAGAATCTACGAGAAACTTAAATTTACAAGAAAAAAAACAAACCAACCCATCAAAAGGTGGGCAAATGATATGAAAGGACACTTTGTAAAAGGAGACATTTATGCAGCCAACAAACATATGAAAAAGCTCATTATCACTGGTCATTAGAGAAATGCAAATCAAAACCCACAATGAGACACCATCTCACACCACTTAGAATGGCAATTATTAAAAAGTCAGGAAACAATAGATGCTGGTAATGCTGTGGAGAAATAGGAACACTTCTAACTGCTGGTGGGAGTATACATTACTTCGATCATTGTGAAAGACACTATGGCAATTCCTCAAGGATCTAGAACCAGAAATACCATTTGACCCAGCAATCCCATTACTGAATATATACCCAAAGATTTATAAATCATTCTACTAAAAAGACACATGCACACATATGTTTATTGCAGCACTACCCACAATAGCAAAGACTTGGAACCAAGCCAAATGCCCATCAATGATAAACTGGATAAAGACAATGTGGCACATATATTCCATGGAATACTATGCAGCCATCAAAAAGAATGAGTTCATGTCCTTTGCAGGGATATGGATGAAGCTGGAAATTATCATTCTCAGCAAACTAACACAGGAACAGAAAACCAAACACTGCATATTCTAACTGATAAGTGTGAGTTGAACAATGAGAACACATGGACACAGGGAGGGAAATATCACATATGGGGGCCTGTCAGGGGGTTGGAGGGAAGAGGTGGGAGAGCATTAGGACAAATACCTAATGCATGTGGGGCTTAAAACTTAAAGATGACAGGCTAATAGGTGCAGCAAAACACCATGGCACATGTATATCTATGTTAACAAACCTGCATGCTCTGCACATGTATCCCAGAAGTAAAAAAGAAAGAAAGAAAAAATGCTTGATGTCCTGTCCGTTTGCATGGGATAAGGTCTCATAACTAAGAGCTGTCCTGACTTTCATGATCTCAATCACATTATTTTAAACCATTCAAAGCATTTTAATAGCAAAATGAATTTACTCAGTGAAAATATTATTCAAAAATACTATTTTAAGTGACTGCCACATAAGTGTCAATAATATAAGAACAATAGTTGAAAACACAGGTTCTTCTGCCTCAGCCTCCCAAGCAGCTGGGATTACAGACGTGCCCTACCATGCCCGACTAATTTTTATATGTTTTTAATCTGAGATGGGGTTTCACCATGTTAGCCAGGCTGGTCTCGAACTCCTGACCTCAGTGATCCACCCACCTGGGACTTCTAACATGCTAGAATTACAGGTGTGAGTCACTGTCCTGGGCCAGGAACGTATTTTTGAAGTCCCTTCTGTTCTCACTCTGAGCTACAAAAAGTGAGGTTCAAAATAGTTAAGCTTTTGGAAGACTAATAATCAAGCAAATCCTTATTCTCTTTAAAATTCATTCATTTCTCAAACCCATTCGAATTACTCTTACAGAATCCAAACAAAAATGTCTCACCAAATTTAAGGAACACAGAAAAGCTAAAGCTCTTGTTTATTTTTAGAATGAATGTCATCAGATTTCCATCAGTACCAGAGTGCTTCAATCAAGATCTTTTGAGATAATGTCCAGAACAGGATCAGATATTTACATACAGAACATATATTTTGTTTCTTGTATGGCTTATATACATACTATACGCATTTTCAGATTTTTCTCTTCTTCACTATAATTTCTGTGTATGTTTTTTTCATTGTGAAAAAAGACCAAATTTTCAGAAAATATGTGCTGCAAATAAGTTACTCAATTACAACAGTTGAACTCAAGTCTTCGATGATCTACAGAGGTGTACTAAAATGTTTTAGCTATATGATTGCCTCTAGTCCCAGTTACACATATTTGAGAGCTACCAACTAGACTTAGCAGAGGTTAATTGCTGATACTGAACCAGTGTGGAAGGTACCAGACACAGGCCATTACACTTGGCAAGCATCTTCATATCCCACTCTGTGAAGTTTTTTGTTTGTTTGTTTTTGAAATGGAGTTTCAGTCTTGTCTCCCAGGCTGGAATGCAATGGCATGATCTTGGCTCACTGCCACCTCTGCCTTCTGGGTTAAAGCAATTCTCCCGCCTCAGCCTCCCAAGTAGCTGGGATTACAGGTGCCTGCTACCATGCCTGGTTAATTTTTTAAAAAATTTTTAGTTGAGATGGGGTTCCACCATGTTGGTCAGGCTGGTCTCGAACTCTTGACCTGAGGTGATCCACCCTCCTCAGCCTCCCAGAGTACTGGGATTACAGGTGTGAGCCACTATGCCCAGCCCTACTCTATGCATTTTGATCACTGAAATAGTCTACTTTTGATATGTCCCAAAGTCTTCTAAATTATTTTGCCAACATAAGTGTCCTAAGTTACTTCATTATAGCACTAACGGTATCGTAAAGCGCCAAGCCCCTGAGTTAGTCTGTGAGTTTTAATTCTGGCTCCAGCACTTGACAACTGCATGAACCTGGGCAAATTATATAATCTCTGCTGGTCTCTGTGTTCTCATCATAAAAGAAAGATAATCATAATGATCAGTTTATTGAATTATTTAAGGATCAAGTGAGTTTGTGAGTTTGTATATGGAACAAAGTATCTGGAAATGCATCCAGCACATGTTACAGGTAAATAAGCAACAATTATTTGGACAGTTAAATTCCATTGCTTATCTTTGATTTCACTTTCTACAACTGATAGAGACTTAATACTGGAGTAGCCATTAACCCCATGTAGTAGCCATGATTACCCCAGATTCACTATATCCAAAATAGAATTCATCCTTTCTTTTTCTTCTATTTTCTACCTAGCTAATAGCATAGTCAGTTCATTTTATAAACTAGAAAACTCCAAAAAAATCTTCATTCCCCCATCCGTTCTTCTTTGGTCCTAAACCCAAGAAGTCACCAAATCTTGTTCAAATGGCACCCTCAATATTGCGCTTCAAGTCCTTCTTCCTTCCTCCCAGAAGGACTACAAAACCTTTCCCCTCTCTACTTTCGATTCCATCCTATATACAGTCACCAGATTTCTCTTCTTAAAACACAACCCTGACCACATGTCTTCTAATGTTTAAAATGTATTAAGTCTATGCATATACATAAAGTAAAAATCACTCACCTTCTGTTATACTAGTTAGATGAGGCTGATATAGAAACAGTTCTCATTCTCCGAGGTCTTATAGCCCACTAGGGAGGTAGCAAGTGAGCAAGTGATTTTAACACAGTGTGATATATGCTATTTTTGCTGATATGCACAAGATTGTATGAGATTAGAGAAGAGGCTGTAGGATGGACTAGGGACAGGAGTATAAAAACAAAGACTTCTTTCCACGTGTTAAGTGCTTAAAAAAAAAAAAAAACATACTTCAATTGCTTCTTACTGCAAGTGGTGGATACCAAATTCTGCAGCTGCAATCTGGCTATCCAACCCTCCATACAATGACCTCAATTGAGCCTGAGAGCAGCTTTCCACACTCTATAAACCAGCCGACTTGTCTTTTTACAGTTCCACAAAAGAGCCCAAGCACCAGCACTTTTTTTCTCTACTTATTTGCTCATTTACTTCTCTCAGCCTAGAGTGGCCTTCTTCCCCATTATTTTTCAAAAAACAGGTTAAATGCTCCCACCTCTACAGTGAAGTCTGCTAAAATGCCCTCATCAGAATTAATTTATGTCATCTTTCCTCCCTTGGCCAGTGAGCCCCGTTTTAAAGTAATCTATGCACACGTCTGTCTTTCCCATTGCCTTGTGCACTAAGAGGAGGTGGGTGCCATGTCTCATTCATCTCTGTAGTTCCCAAAGGGGCTTTTACAATAATGATCGGCACCTAGGAGGTACTCTGTGAATGCTGTTTGAGTTAAATTAAATTAAAATGGTTGAGAAGGCATTTTCATTCTTCATGATCTTTGGGCACTTCCCTGACAGGCCCGCTATTTAAAGGATTTAACCTTTTGGCAGAAGATGGTCATGTTCTTTTTTCAACTCTGAGGGAAGGTTTTTTTTTTTTTTTTAACAGAAATAAAAGCAAAAAAACAAAAACAAAAACAAAAAAAACCTGTTTGGCCACTTAAAAATTATGTAGAAATAAAGTATTATCATTCTTTGTTTCAAGGTTTCTCAGATGCTTTAAAAATTGTTTTGAAATCAAAAGTCAGAAAGGGTTTTAAATTCCTGCCTGAGTGGACAGAGAACAATAAATGAATTTAAGATGACTTCAAAAAACTGGACAGAAAAAAAAAAACTGTACAGAAACTAACTGCAGTGTTCACACTACCTTGTGCTTTCTGTCTACAGTCTTATTTATTAAATATTTTGTGTTCCCACTTTGCAGAGTTGAATAATTTACATAGAATTCAGCCCAATGAAGTGATAGTTAATTTTAAAAAAGAGTTATAAACTGGGTAATGGATGAGCAAATGCAAGATAAAAGAGTAAAATACTTTTGCTCTCATTTACTTATGAGATAGTTTTAAATATTCCAAGGAAAAAACAGCTTACGTAATCATGTCTTCAAAATGCTGATGCAACAGGAGGCCGTATCAGAGTTATGAATGTGTCTATGGGAGAGATAAGAAAACAATGTCTGGCTTAAAGTCACACAGCTTGCTAGTGAGAGGGAGAATAGAATCCACACCTCCTGACCATCAATCCTCTACCCACCTCCATAGTATTAGGTCATGATGCCTCCAAAAAAGCATCACGATTTATATTTAGGGTTAAAACACAGAATATATATGCTAAAGCAAATTTAGCATTTAAATTGCTAAAGTAAATTTAGCAATTTCCAGGATGTTTCTCATGTGTCCATTTTCACTTTTAATATTGTGTTCCCATTCAGAAAAATCTCTTGACCTAAGTTACTACAATCACCTCTACCTCACATCAGTGGTTTTCCAGAAAAACAAATGTCTCAAGTTCCAGTTACTCTCTAAGTGCACAGAAACGTCCAATTTGATGCTTGAAGCACCTGTAGATTGTAACTGGGTGGAGAGAAGAGGAGAGAGAAGAAGAGAGGCTGCTGGCATATTAGTAGAAGGCATTCCTTGATATTTCCTTAGTAACAGCAACAAACAACTTTTGTTTTACACTTTATCAGCTGGACTTCCAGAAATCAGCAGAATGGTTAAGAATGGCAGGAACTGGATCAGACAGCTTGGGTTTGAATTCTGGCTCTAATATTTAGTGTGACTACAAGCAATATTCCCTATGAGTAAATTGGGATAAAAACAGCTATCTTCTTTAAAGCATTGTTAAAGGGGTTAAGTGATATAATATATGTATAAGTACTCAGCATAGATTTTGGCACTTGATAATTCCCCACTAATTTAGCTATAATTGTTAGTGGTAGTATAGAATTATTAATTTTGCTTTTCCATATATGATATAATATGATAGGAGAAAGGGGGGTTTGGGTGCGGACGGATATAAGTAGCTAAAGAAAGGAAGATTATTTGTGAGAAGAGATAAAAGTGATTTGGAGACTGATTTCCAAGGGATGAACATTCCATAAGGTCTTGATTTCCGAATGATTTCATTTTCCTTAAAGAAGAAAAAAGAAAACTAAATTTCAGGGGGATCTAGGATGATGGAGCATGAACAGAGAGGACTAAGAGTAAAAGGACCATTTAAAAATTTTCCTTTATTACAATGTTACCATTCATTAAAGTCCCTGGTTAGGATAAATTAGCCTTGATGAAGATATTAACATCTTCATTTTGGGAATCAGCTTTGACTGGCCACTGTAGGAGCTGCTCTGTCCTGGCAGACAGTGGGCTGCCTGACCAGCTTATCTGTATCAGCTATGAGCAGGAATGTAAAATGCCATCATCACCAAGTGTTTTCTCAAGGATAAAGTGCTTACAGTGGACTACACAGATCTGGTCTTTGCATATAATCTCATAGAATGAAAGGTATACACTATCATATCTATGTACTGAAAAAAGCTAGGAAAGCCACTGGTAGTTACATTTATTAAAAATATTTTATGACAGTGTTTCTTAATATCTATTAAAACTTCAGTTGAGAGAACTGAGGTATGTCTGAAGCATATTTTCACATTCCATTTTCCTAAATACTCTTTGCTGTACCCTGGATTAATCGGACTTTCAGAGAATCATGAATTTATATTGCATCATACTGGTGAGTTATAAAGTTGTTTTTACTAACGTACAATTTGACACTGTAATATCAGCTTATATTAAGAGACAGTACATTAAAAAACTATAAAAATGTAACTGTATGAAAGCAGTTACATAGATTTTGTTCATTACAGTCCACAATAACTACTTCGTGACTATCCATGGGGAAAATGTGTCTATCATTTCCTAGTCAGTAGCAGTTGGCCTTCTGCTAAGCAACTGATTTGTCATTCTCTTGTGAACACTGTGAATTGTATAATTCATCTTGTGTTCCCCTTTGCACTGGATGCTGAAAATCTTGAGGCAAATTTTTGTTTGATCTTGAAAAATATATATAAATCTTTTAGACATATTTTTGTGTTCTTTTGGCTTTATTTTACTCTTCTATCATTATATTGTCTTCATCTTATATTTCTTTTAATTAAAATTTTAGTTTACCTTGCCATATTATACACTGACTTCAATCATATACTGTAACATAGTGAATGAATTAATCAATCACCTTTTCTGATAATAAAGAAGTTATACAATGATATTTGCTAGGATAAAAGGCAGAGCATATGTCAGTCAGCCTATATAAATATACAGAATTCTAATATAACAAGAATGCTAAAAGTAGGCAGTCACTAGAATGGGTTCAGTTGCTCAAACAAGTTGGACTTAATGTCTCATATATCCTTTAGGTCTTTTCCTCATGTTGACATAATAGCTGTTGCAGCTCCACTAATTTTGCTGTTTATTAGAGCAAAATGAAAGGAATGCGGGCAGAAGCAGTGCCAATGGACAGCCACCTACATCTCAATGGCTATGCCTAAGTCACATTGTCACCCATACTTATAAGGGAGACTAGAAAAAAATAATCTGTAAAATTTACAACCTATAGAGCAGGAGCAGGTAAGTGAGTAGGGTTGGAATTAGGTTTTGGGTGGGAAAACATAAATTATGCTACTGGTATCAACTATGGAACTATGGCAAATTTTCAACTGTAAGTATAAGTTCATGTCAAATTATCTATTTTTTAATTTTCTAGGAAAATGTAGACTCTCATTTAAAAAACAAAAACATTTACACAATTAGTGGTAAGGGAAAGGCATTTTTTTTTCTAGACAACTTATGAGGCCCTGTACCCCTGAAGCCTGATCCAATTGTGAAACATGACACTAATGTATTAGTTCTGGGTAGTTCTTTTTTTATTTTTAGAAAACATTTCAACCTAACATACTTGCAGTTTTCCAGAGTATATTGTCATTTTCTTAGCCTTATTTAAATCAGAATATATATATATGTGTGTATACATATATATATGTGTGTGTGTATATATATATGTGTGTATGTGTGTGTGTGTGTGTATATATATGTATATATATATGAAGCCATAGAGGTAGTGCCTTATTAGTTTTACCTTCAGCAGTGTGTGTATATATATACACATATACAGCAGTATGTATATATATACATACATATATGTGTGTATATATATATTATATATATATAATATGTATATAATATATATATTATATACATATAATATGTATATATAAGATATATATATTATATATATAATATGTATATATATAAAATATATATCTTATATATATATATAATATGTATATATATATGGCACTACCTCTATGGCTTCTTTTTACTGCAATTCCCATTCTTTGTTTTGTAGCCACATCTTCTTGCATGAGCTAATAGGGTAATTCATGATTGTCTGTAGTAGGCATTACCAGCCAAGGTGACAATTCTAGAATTCTTAATGGAACAAGCTTCAAGCCACAAAGTTATTCTCTTCTTCAGTTCCAAGTAACTTTAACAATTAATTCTAATAGATTTTGCAGAAATTCCTTGAGCCCAGTCAATTGCCTAATTTCAAGGTCCTGCACAACGCATAATAATTGCACAGGAAATCCAGGTTTCAAGGGCATGCCTTTATAGCAACCATGAATTACAAACAGTTGGAGTTTTTAAGACAGAGCATAGAGAATCTAACTCATTAAAATAAGATATAAAAATAGAATTAACCAATAAATCAACCGCAGTAGCAGGTATATTAAAATTCCCAGGTACTCCAAAAAGAGAAAGGACTGATGTTGCAGTCCTTTGCTAAAGGCATAAAAGCACTTTCAATGGACAATAGAGGTGTAAGTAATTTCACTTTAAGAAGGAATTCATAGAGAATTTCCCCAAATAGGTGACTTTATTGAGCTTGATACAGGTTCAAGCAAAGCTTGGGATTTTACCTAACTGTAGTATCTGGACTCATTTATCATGGCTTAGTGGTTTAAGTAACAGTTTAATAACTGAAAATTGGTCTTGCCAATGATTTTCTCTGACCTTGAACTAGGCACTTGCCTCCACAGAACTGCTTCTCTGGCTTTTATTTTTGTTCTGTAGAATACAAATAACTCTAAAAAAATGGTAGATCAAATGTACAAGTAACAAAATGTACAAGTAAGTAAACTAGTAGCAATGTCTTCAGTGATATCTCAACATATTTTGGAACTCTAAATACAGATTTGTTTTGCCAATTAAATAATTTCAGCTTCTCTGTAGGAAGCACAGGAACTTGACTAAAAACAAAATGAAACATTGTCTTGTTTTGCTGAGGTTTATGTCTATATCTGGAATGTCTACTGTTAAAATGCCATTCGTTATTAACTTAGGGCAGCATCTGGTGAACCACTAAAATATGCTTTTGTATGGGACTAAGGGAAGATAGGAAATTTATTTCTTGATGAGCAGACAATTCTCTTTGGTTTGTGGGAAGTATGACTTGAGATAAAAGGATTTGACTAAATGACCTTTTGAGCTCCTGTGTAATCTGTTTTACTGCTGCACTCCTTTAGCAGAGAGAGCTTACCTACTAGAACCAAGTATGGATGCACATTTCCATGCACACCTATACCTATGTGTTTGCATTTGCGATGAAGGAGCCTTAAGTTGTTACAGATAGGACAGTTGTAGAGAACAAAGTGGGAAGAAAAAATGATGGTCAAATGCTTAAAAAATATCAAGCCTGAGAAAAATAGTCTTAAAAGAAAAGAGTTTTTCACCAGGATCTGCCTAAGATTTCATTGTCTGTTCCTTACAAGTAGAACCAAGAAATCATCACAGCATTGAAAATTCTTCCCTGCACCTCTCACAGATGACCACCAAATATGCTTGCAAAATGATATGTTCCAGCTTTAAATTTAAAAAGTAGACTGAAAAAAAGTAATAGCCTCCATAAAAATGGCTTCTCATCTCTTGCTCATTGAAAAAAATATCAAAATTTCAAGAATGAGCAAAAAACACAAATCATGCATTCTTAAACAATAGAAGGGTCAACTTCTCATGCTGGGGATAGTCAGATATTATTTGCATAAGATTGACTCTCTCTACAAAATATAGTTCCACCAAATCATAATTTGACATATTCCTATTATTATAATTAATATTTATTTGATTATATAAGTATAGAAATAAGGTCATTTTCTGTTATTGATTAGTTCTAATAATAATAGGTAATATTTAGTTTAATATGTGCTAGAAATTGTCATCACTATTTTATATTTAATATAGATATACTGACCAAAACCCTTGAAGGAGGTCCCATCATTATTATTCCTATTTTCTCACATAATAATATTTGAAGCTAATTGCCCAAAAGCACACAATTGAGACTAATAGCTGAGCTCAGTCAATGTGGGTCTAGAATCCCTACTCCTAACAATGACACTGAACTCCTAAGAGTGTTTTATTTTTAAATTAATTAATCTTAGCCTAAAAAGTGTAAGGACAGCATACTCCAGAAGACAAAAGTCATTAAATAACAACAATTTCTCTTTAACTCTCTCACTTCATTTGAGTGAAACAAAATTTTATGAAATTTTGCAAATCTTTCAAGAGCTTAACAGCAATAGCCCAAGTAAATAATGGATCTTTGATTTCTAACCAGAATACGTGTGGCCATGCTGTTCTATCATGTAGCACCAGCCACTCCTTTCTACTATCTGCTAAGACCATAGCTTCGTGTTCTGAAAGAGTGGTGAGTTCAGGGATATACCTACCCTTATAATTCTAGGACACTGAGTAACCTATAAGAAAAAGCACTGAGCTAGGCAACAGCAGAGTTGGGCCCCATTTCGGTTTTGTGATGTAGGAATGATACCAATCTATTCACAGGCAGGGTAAATACATAAAAGAGAAGATAGATTTGTGGATAATTTAAAATTCCTGGAAGACAACTTGACTAGCCAATCAATGTCTGTTTTGTTTTCATTACGTCGAAATAGGTCACATTCTCTCTGGATTCCTGGAAAACCTATTAGTTCTTTCTGGATCAACAAAATAATTGAGGAATTATTTATTTCTAGTTCCACCACTCAGCGTCAGAAGAGTAGTTTTACTTGAATTGTGGAACTGCCCACTATGAAACAATCTAATGTGGAATATACTCTCCCTTAAGAGAAAAACCTGATGGACAAAGAAAAACCTCTGGTCTTACAATGCATTTTCAAAACTTATGAACCAAAGATGTAAACATTTCCTCCAGCAGGGATAGATCACATTCAGAATAGTATAAGACAGATACTGATGAACTGTGGGGTCAGACAGAAGGAGCTGAAAGGGCAGGAGAGGGCAAAGGAAGAATTAAAGCTGGAGGAAAGATGAGTGTTAAGATAAAGTACAGTGAAAGATGAAGAGTCTGAAGGGCACTGGAGAAAGGAATGGTAGCAGAGAAATGGCACCTCTGCCCTAGTTGTCCAGCATATTTTCCCCTGATTTTGGAGGCCAGAAGCAATTACTGTGGATCTCCCTGAACCACTGGGGCACCTGATGCCCTAGAGAGTAGAGTATTTATTCACTCCTACTTCACTCATTGTTCATTGGGAGTAACGGAGACTTTGCAAGGTTGAACAACAAAGAACTCCCATCTCAGTCTGCATACAAATGGTCACTTCCATATGTACTACAAAGAATATACACAGTTCTGATTTCTTTCAAAAATTCGTCTGATTTCTTTCAAATTTGTTTTGAATATTGTTCCCATTTTTATGACCTCAAAGCAGAACTAAGGAATTAGTGGATTTTAGAAATTCAGTTTTCATCCAATCCATGCTAAATAATTCACCTTTTATGTACAGGTCCTTATGTCCCAAACTTACTTGCTTTCAAGTGCTTGGTTTTCTGCACAAGTGATTAAATTTATTCCTCTATTGGACACAAATGGTTGGGTTGTCACAGTTTCAAGGAATATTTTTCTTTTAGATTTTCAGAAACACATAAACCTTTTTTTTTGTTAAATCCTCTCATGTCTCTACAAAGTTTTAAAAGTTATAATTTTTCTGTATGCCTCCAACAACAGAAAAACATGCTATCTTTGCATACCAGAGCACCAGCCACCAGAAAAAATAATTTTGCCCTGTCCAAAATCCAGTAATGGATATCAATTACTTGGAAAACAGTTTGTAATTTAACTCACTCTTATCTCTTCAAACAGACTATTTATAATAGAAGTCAGATGATATCCTACCAAGCTCATGAGGAGAGTAGTTTTCTGGGTTTCTTTAAGTGAGCTGACTTTCAAAAGATTTTTTGATTGGTTCTTAAGACTGGAAAATTTCATTATCAACCTCATGTCCAAAGGCAAAAATCTGTCATTTTTAATGGTAAATATAAATAGTCATTATGGCATGTTATTTGTAGCATGTCAAAATAAGAACATAGTATTTCCAGTTGGGAAAAACAATGACAGACAAAGTAGTAAAAAATTAAATTATATATTTTTTACAATTATATTTTCATACAAAGGTGCACAGAACCACAGCAATTTACTGCTGTGGAGTTCTACTTACTGCTGTTATTTTATTAATACACAAAAGTCACTATTTGTGCTTATGTACAATATGGTCCAACTCAGTTTTTTAAGGGCATTAATATCGTTTTAATATCTCTAAGAGAACCTATGGAGAATACAGTAAACCAAAGATCAGGAACAACCATCTTCATGTTTACTCAATAATTTAACACACGCTAAGCAATGAAGTGACCTACTCAAATCTCCATAGGACTTTACCGTTGTCAAAAACATAAACAGAAGTCAACCAACAGCCCTCAAATGCTGAATTTCCATCAATGTCCAAGACCCTTGAAACATAAGAGTTTCCCTTAAGTCTCCATTGTCAGATTTAATTAGCAAAATAAAAATAGAAAGCAAGATTGTAAAAGACTATGATCACTTGATATTAAAAGCCATTACCAGACAATGCCTCTTTATAAAATAACCTTCAAATTAAAATTAATATGATAAAAGACAAATGATCTTGAAGTTTGAGCTTGAGTCATTTTACCTGCACAATCATTAGTTTTCTCAACTGCAAAGAGTGACCAACAGGCCTGCCTTACCTCAGAAGGTTATGGAGAGGTTCAAAGGAGATAATATATTTTTATATATATATATATATATATATATATATATATATAACTGGGGGAAGTGCAAGGTGCAATATAAATGTGAAATATTATTATAAAATACCCATGAATCTTATGTACAGTTTGTGAGAAGTTTTCTTTTTAATTCAGATGGACATGGTGCTTATAAATTATCTAAGGTAATCTGCACACATTTCACTAATAATTATTCTAATCTTTCTCAGGTTTTCCACTTGGGAAAATGGAACACTACACAGGTGACATTAAAGTAGCTTTTTAAGGTGCAAATGTTTTTGCCTGTGCTGCAAGCTGAGTGCTAGCTTCATAAAGTCACCTTCTGAAGTTATCAGGAAACGAAATTAAATTTAGTTCTTGTTTGATTAAAACAAGAAAATTAAAAAGAGAAAATAGTTTTGGAAAAAATTCTAATAATATTTTTAAAAAAGGAGTATGTTGGTAAAAATAATTTTATTGCATACAGTGATTCTCCTACATCTCTGGTCTTTTGTTGGGGGGACTATATTAAGTTACATCATGATTTGCAAGTGAAGAACTGCTTGAGCAAGACATAGCATTCCCCTTTGTGATAAGTGCTTTGGGAGTAAAGAGGGTCTCTAACAAGTTACTTCATAAGCTTTCTAAAGTGGAACTGAAACGTTGATTTATTTGCTTGAATGTTTTAATTAAGGGCTGAAAGCTCATCTTTCCTGACTCTTAGTTTGTAATTCAGCCTTTCTGTTCAAGAATTTGTCTCCTGTAAATGAAAGACACATATAATAAATATGCATGTGTCCTGAACAGACATGCGTGCTCTGCTGCCTGCCCCTGCTTGGGCCCATCTGCTCTTATGGCAAAGTGCCCATTGGCAAGCTGGCCCATCTTACTTCAGCAGAGCTGCCAGCCTTCAACGGTCTGTGTGTGGGTACACCGTGGTGAGAGCTAGCTTTCTGCAAGGAGCCCTTCCACCCAACATACATATGGGTCTATTTGCACTTGACCACACTTGTTGGTTCTCATATGCCATAAAACAAATGCTCCTAGCATGAATAAAAAGAGGGCAGAGATGCACTAATATTTCAGGCATCATAGAACACGTGCAAAACTTCCTGTAGGAAATGGCTCAGAGTGGACAAGGAGGTTATGGACAAAAGGGGGAGGAAAATGATCCATTTATCTATTATTAGTATGAGAGGTAAGAAGTAATGTTAGCTTGAAAGTCCCAGTGTGAGCATTTTATCATCCCACATAAAAGTAAATTTCCCTCTCTCATACGGTTCTATAAAGGTCTGGAAGAGACAATACATGTACTTAGAGTATTTCCCTGTCTTTGGGGACACTGTTGACCCAATACAGAATGCCCTCTTTATAGCTCTCTTTCAACCTAAATCTGAATGCACCAAAGCCAAGGACAGGATGCAAGGCTCAGGGAATTTATAATAAAGGGATAACAGTGAAATATTTTAAGGACTAAACTGATCTAGGCATGGCTCTGTTCTTTATAAATATTAAAGTGCAGTTACAAAAGGCAAACAAGATCATGAACAGTGACTGACAGAGATCAAGACATGTCACCTAAATTTTTAGGAATTTCATGTACAAGCATCAAAGGCACTGCTGCAGAAGAACCAGGAGAGTGACAACTGCTATGGTTACTAATTCATTCATTCAACAAATACTTAATGAGGCTCGGCTCTGTGCCGTGTCCTAGGGATACAAAAGTGAACAAGAAACAGATACAAATCCCTTCCCTTGTGCAGCTTACATTGTAGTAGGGGAGAGAGACAATGAACAACCCAGTATATGTATGCTTTGATGTCAGGTAGTACAAAAGGCTATGGGGAAAAGTAAAGCAGGAGAAGTGGATAGGGAGGGTGCTCTGTTAGGCAGAATGGTAGAGAAGGCAACACTGAGTATATGTGAACAGAGACCTGTGTGAAGTGAGAGAGTAAGTCACGGAGATCTGGAGGAAAAGTGTTCCAGATAGGGGGAAGAACAAATGCAATGGTCCTGAGCTGGGCAAAAGCTTTGCTTATTCAGAGAACAGCCGTGAAGCAGAGGGAGGAAGGCAAGGAATAGAGCAATATGAGATAAGGCTAGAGAGGGAGTTCCAAGCGAAGTCATCTAGGACTTACAGGTCATGCTTTGCAAGAGAACTGATGTTTAATCTAAGTGTGATAGGACATGAATGAAGGTTTTAGGTCAATGAATGATATTATCTCAATTCATACTTTTATGTGATTACTCTTGCTTCATTCTGAAGGGCTAGCCATGGAAGCCAAAGTAGGAGCAGGGGACACAGTCATCCAGCTACCAAAATAATATAGACAAGAAATAATAGTGACTTGGGTTGAATGGCTTTTGGTAGAGCCAGTGAGAAGTGGTTAGATTGGGATATATTTTGAGAGCACAGCTGACAGAACTTACTGATGGATTGGTTATGAAGTGTCAGGGGAAATGGGAGACAAGAATAACACCTACTCCACACTGGATGACTGCTGGAAACATATTGAGATGAGGGAAGCCTGGAGGAGGAGCATATATCCGGAAAAGGAGTAAGCAAGAGTTGTTTGAAATATTGAGTAAGCAGCTGTAAATAAAAGTCCATAGTTCAGACTTCTATCATCAGAAAATATAATCCAAACACTAAGGACACATCTGTCACCTCGTGAATGCTCAATAAGTGATGGCTTTTATTTTGTGGTTGCTATTGTTACTACCAAACTGACACCATCTTTTGCCTCTAAGATGTTACTTTAGGAAGGAGTTTGATATATGGGAGCAGGGGGACTCAGATAGGGTAGGAGTTGTTTAAAACATCTATCAGTACATGTTCTAGTTCTGTACTAGAGAGAAAATCTGTGGAAAACTATAAAGTGTTCAAAAGCATTAGTTATCTAGGAAGGAAATGGCAGGAAAAAAGCAATGAAAACTCCAAGAGACCTGAACTAAACCACAGAGAAAGGATTCTCAGATGTTCCAGCCTCACCTGGGAAGATTTTTTTTTTTTTTTTTTTTTTTTTTGAGACAAGGTTTTTGCTCTTATTGCCCAGGCTGGAGTGCAGGGGCAAGATCTTGGCTCATGGCAACCTCCTCTGCGTCCCGGGTTCAAGCGATTCTCCTGCCTCAGTCTCCCTAGTAGCTAGGATTACAGGCATGCACCACCATGCCCAGCTATTTTTTTTGTATTTTTAGTAGAGAAAAGGTTTCACCATATTGGCCAGGCTGGTCTCGAACTCCTGACCTCAGGTGATCCGCTCACTTCAGCCTCTCAAAGCACTGTGATTACAAGCATGAGCCACCGTGCCTGGCCCTGGGAAGACTTTTTAAATGAGATGGTAAAGATCCACTTTGGGTCAACTGACTCAATCTTCAAGGATCCATCCCAGAATCTATTATTTAAAAGTGTTCCTTAGATAACTGCATGTTTGAAACCACTGCCTAAAGACACAGTCTTCTAAACTAAGATAGGAAATGTTTGTCAACACTGGCTATTAAGAGAGCAGGACAGAAAGAATATCAGATTATCTTTTATTATATCTTTTATAATAATGTGGGCCCACATTTATTATAAATGGGAGATCATTTCTTAAATATTTCAGAAGGTACCAATCAAAAAGAGGCTTTTCCAGAAGGATGCTTTGGAGGCCACAAGTCACAGAAACGCCACTGTAACTCAAAGAACATTTGAGACATCAGCTTCTCCTAGAACTTTAACTACAGTCACCCATGCAAGTAACATTATAATGTGAGTTATAGGTACTATGGCATTTCAGAAAGAATATAAAAAAGGGACAAGGTAACCTAGGGATTTGGACCAGGGTGTGCCTCCAGCAAATCATGTGACTTGAGAAAACTTTCTGTGCCTTCTTAGATCACAGTGTTCTTAACTTTAGATGGAGGATCTTATTATCTTCATGATTTACTAGAGTCCTGTGTTGCCACATTGTTGCTTCAATTGAAAACTTGGGTAAAGAGGAGACAGCTTTGCTTTTAACTGTTTTCCAGTTCTGTATGAGACTTCATTTGAAAAAAGAGTTACCCTCCTCTAAAAAAAAGTAGCTTGAAAAGCATTATACTAAACAATCTCAAAAGTATCTTATAGCAATAAAGGGACTAACAGATGCTAAACCTTCGTTACAGGCCAAGAATTTTAGGCTTATCATCTCATTTGGTCCTCAATGCAGTCCCCAAAGCTCTAGGGTTATGAATACACCCATTTCATAAATGATGAAATTATGGCTCAGAAGAGTTATTTATTTGTTTAGCTAATGCAGTTTGTAATCAGAATTACTCGATTTCAGATTCATACCTGAAGTGCACCAAAGCTCACAATCTTTACATTAATCCTTAATGTTTCCTTCTAGAGTCTTATGACTTCTGTTTTTGACTTAAAATAATACAACCTAACTTTATAACATCTTTCCTTATCTCTAAGTGATTTCTGGTGATTTTCAAAAATTGTCTACCATGAAATTCTCCCACAAGCTTTAGTTTTATATGAGAAAACTATTACTAGGATAGTTACTCGTGGATGTTTAATGCCTTTCTCAAACTCAAGAAGTTTAAAACAAAATCATTATTTTCAATCCAAATCTGTTCCTTGTTTTTACACCTTTTGTATAACATCACCATCCACTCTCTTTACCTTTGACTCCTCCTTCTCCCTAAACCATCCTCTGCAAGGCTCTGATAAATATTTCTTAAATCTATTCACTCCTTTTCTGTCTATAAGCTCCTGCTTTAATTATCTTTCATTAAGCTATTGCAATGGCTTACACCTACTCTGCCTGCATCCACCTGTATCATTCAAGTCCTTTTCCTCTGTGCATTCTTCTATATTATAATTTAACCTGCAGTTTTGAAAATATTTCTGTATGTACCTCTCCAACTATACCAGGAGATATTTCAGGTGCTGTGCTCTATTAATGTTCCTGTCTTACTATCTAACAGTATCTCACACATGGTAGCCTCTCACACACACAAGAAAAAGTTTGTCAAATTTAAAAAAAAATCTGATAAGTCAAAATTGAAGACATTTGTTGGAGCTACTGGACATTCATAGGCAAAACAATAAGCCTCAACCTAAACCTCAGACGTTATATAAAAATTAACTCCAAATAGATCATGGACTTAAATGTAAAATAATGAAACTTTTAGAAAAAAAAAAAAAGAAAATCTTCAGGATAGAGAGCTAGGTAAAAAAGCACAAACCATTAAAATAAAAATGGATACTTATCAAATGATCCTCATCAAAATTAAAACTATTTGCTCTGTAAAAGACCTAGATAAGAAGAAAAGAAAGATACATACTGAAAGAAACTATTTGCAAACCACAAATCTAACATATAGAATATATAATGGATTGTCAAAACCTGCTAGTAAAAATGCAAACAATCCAATTAAAAAATGGACAAAAGATCTGAAGAGATATTTCAAAAAAGGGGTTATATGGATGGCAAATAAGCACATGAAAAGATGTTCAACATCATTAGTCATTAAGGAAATGCTTAGTAAAGCCACAATGAGGTATTACTACACATGTATCATAATGTTTAACATAAAACATAGAGTTAACACTAAATGCTGGCAAAGGCAGAGAAGATTAATCTCTCACGTATTGTTTATGGGAACGTAAAGTGGCACATCCATTCTGAAATACAGCTTGCAGTTTCTTATAAAACTAAACATTCAGCAATTGCACTGTTGGGCATTTATCCCAGAGAAATGAAAGCTTGCTTTCACACAAACCTATTCACAGATGTTCATAGAATATTTACTTATTCAAAAACTGGAAAAAACTGAGATGTCCTTTAACAGGTGAATGGTTAAACAAAATGTGGTATATCCATACCTTGAAATACCACTCAGAAATTTAAAACAATGAACGATGGACACAGGGAGCAATGTGGACGGAACTCAAGGAAATTATGCTGAATTTTTTAAAATCTCAAAAGGTAAAATTATATTTATATAACATTTTTGCAATGATAAAATTATAGAGATGAAGAGATTACAGGTTGTCAGAGGTTAGGGATGGAGGGATGGAGAAGAAAAGAAACGGGCATGGCTATAAAAGGGCAGCACTATGGAACTGTTCCCTATCTTGAATTTAGTGATATTTATACAAAGCTACATATGAAATAAGATTGCATGGACCTAAATACACACACACACACACACACACACACACACACACGTGTATATATGTGTGTGTGTGTGTGTATATATATAACTTGTGAAATCTGAATAAGTTCTGTGAATTGTGGCCATGTCAATTTTCTCATTAATGATATTTTATTACAGTTTTGCAAGCTGTTACTGTTGTTTAAATTGGGTGACAAGTTCATGGGACCTCTGTAATATTTATTGCAACTGCATGTGAATCTATAATTATCTGAAAATAGAAAGTTTTTAAACATTAAAGGCATTTGAGAATATTAAAGAAATTTAGTAAAAAAAAAAAACAATTTTTGAGCGGTAGCAGCTGCTTTGGTTAATCTTATCCAACAGTTATGGGATGGCTGAGATTCATTGTATTAGTTAAAATTTCAAGCATGGTTATAGAAAGAGATTGGCTAAAAGGTCTTGACCCATAGTCATTTCCTGTGTGACTAATTTAGTGTGTGGACTTCAGCAGTTTGTCTAGCTTCTCTTAAATGAAAGGGTGGGCTAAATGATACCTTTGCTTCTTTCAACTTTAATGTTCCACAAGCACATCATGATCCTAACCCAAAACTAGAGGATAAGAGTTGAGTTAGACAGAAGAATATGAAAAATATCACTGGGACATGGTTAGAAGAAAACGGCAAAATCTTTCCTTTTAGTAAAGTCAGTCACCAAGGTGGTTTTTGGACAGCATTTGTTGGTTATGAGAAAATTTAATCTCTGGAAACAGGATACATTAAGCATTGAACAGTGCTTAAGAACACTTTCTTAGAAAAAGTGGAAACATAACACAGCACCATCCTATTAAAACACAAGTAGGAGGGAACAAGAGTAGCATATTTTTTCCCCATTTATTTATTTTATTGCATTTTAGGTTTTGGGGTACATGTGAAGAACGTGCAAGATTGTTGCATAGGAACACACGTGGCAGTGTGATTTGCTGCCTTCCTCCCCAACACCTACATCTTGCATCTCTCCCCTTGCTATCTCTCCCCAGCTCCCCAACCCCCACCGTCCCTCTCCTTTTTCCCCCCAACTGACCCCAGTGTGTAGTGCTCTCCTCCCTGTGTCCATGTGTTCTCATTGTTCAACACCCGCCTATGAGTGAGAACATGCGGTGTTTGATCTTCTGCTCTTCTGTCAGTTTGCTGAGAATGATGGTTTCCAGGTTCATCCATGTCCCTACAAAGGACCCAAACTCATCGTTTTTGATGGCTGCATAATATTCCATGGTGTATATGAAGAGTAGCACATTTTATCTATTACAGTGATCAGGACACTGCACAATATAACTGAATACAAGGCTTATTTCACAAATACAACTGTGACTATGGAATAGTAAGATGTTTTTAAGGATGGTTTTGTTGTGTGTATATGCATGTGTATGCAGCTATTTTTAAAATAATTGGCTAAGATCCTACCATCCTTTCACATTTTAATAGTATTTTTCAAGGAAAGATCTTTGTAGGAAGTTAAAACTGGAGATGCACAAGGACCTAGATTTCCTGAGCGACAATTATAAACTGTAAGGATTAGTTAACCAACACTCCAAACAAAAATTAAGGGAGTTTTTTCTTTATAGAGTTTGCTATCTAACAAGCCAAGCAAAGCCAGTTAGCTTACTGACAAAAGTGAAAAATCCTGTTTGGAATGGATCAGATCTGACCTTAGGGTAGAGAAAGTCAGGTGGAATGAATTGAGCCAGGTGTTTTGCCATATTTGAGCCAGAATTTTAAAAGGCAGCAAGCAAGGGGAGTCTATCTTAATAGTCCACCCTCCCAACCCCCACACTGCAAAATTTCAAGGCCATCACAGGGTGAGTTTCATGGGCTATTAAAACACACATCTTGGCTGGGCACGGTGGCTCATGCCTATAATCCGAATACTTTGCGAGGCCAAGGCAAGTGGATCAGGAGGTCAGCACTTGAGACCAGCCTGAGCAACATGGTAAAACTTCGTCTCTACTAAAAATACAAAAATTAGCTGGGCGTGGTGGTGGGCACCTGTAATCCCAGCTACTCAGAGTCTGAGGCAGGAGAATCATTTGAACCTAGGAGGCGGAGGTTGCAGTGAGCCGAGATCATGCCATTGCACTGCAGCCTGGGCCACAGGGTGAGACTTAATCTCAAAACAAACAAAACAAACAAAAGAACCCACACACCTTGCTAAGGTCTGAATGTTTGTGTCCCCCTGAAAGTCATATGTGGAAATCCTAACACCCAAGGTGATGGTGTTAGGAGTGGGGCCTTTGGGAGATAATTAGGTCACGAGGACAAAACCTTCATCAGTGGTATTAATTCCCTTATTTAAAAAGTCCCAGGGGAGACTCCTTGCCCATTCCACCATGTGAGGACACAGTAAGGGGTACCAGATATGAGCCAGAAAACAGGACCTCACTGGGCACCAAAACTGCCTTAATCTTGGACTTCCCAGCCTCTGGAACTGTGAGAAATAAATTCCTGTTCTTTCTTAGCCACTAGCTTGTGATACTTTGTCATAGCAGTCTGAACAGACTAAGACACAGTCATTTGGCCATACTTCAGTACCACATTTCTTCTTAAGACTGCCTTAGACATTGCATTTAAATGATTTACTTTTTAATAAAGCCACTGTGATTCACCATGGGCCTTACGTGTCACATCAATGACTCTTAAAGTGTGGTCCCTGAGTCAGCGGTGTCAGCATCACCTGGTAACCTGTTAGAAATGCGAATATTTGGTACCCAATCCAGACTGATTAAATCAGAAAGTCTGGCAGTGGGGCCCAGCAATCTGTGTTTTCAAAAGCTCCCCCATCAACCAGGTAATTATTCTTATGCATGCTAAAACTTGAACCACTGTTTTATGCATACATTTATACACAAACACACAAACACAAACACATTCACACACAGAGTTGATGTGGAATTAGGACAAAGATAATAAAATCACAGATTTCCTTAAAGATGGAAATTTATCCTTCAGCCTAATAAAGTAACAGATAACTGTTACTAAAGAGCAAACTTTAGGGTCCTTAAATAACCACTGTGGAGTGAATTCTTACCACTAGAACATCTATGCACAATTTAAACCAGATTTTATTTTTTTGGGTTCATTCTCCCAGTTTCCTATAAGCAGGGAAATCTGTCTTGTCGGGAGTCATTATCCGAATATGCTAAGAGCTCACAATTGGGAAGCATCCAAATAGGACTCAAGTTCTATTTATGTTTCTATTGAAGTAATTTGAGGTAGGGTGCGGGTTGTAGTTAATGTTAAAATCTATTTGTTCACGCAGTTGTTGAAAGCAAGCCTCTAAAATGTTGTCACATATCTCCTCATAGCCTTCCTGCTTCTCAGAATGTTTAGATATTTTCTCAAGTTTCACATAACACAGCTTTTTCTTTATCTTATGTTGTTTCATTGTTTCTTAGTTGCATCTCCCAAGTAGAATGTAAGCTCCCTGAGGACAAGAAAGTGGTGTCTCTACCTGCTTAGTGTGGTTCAGCCTGTACATAGACACTGATGAGCAGATGCTTTCATCTTCCTCCAGTCCCACACTGGGTCACCTAGATAGCTGAGATGTCAACTTGCAGTAGACTGATGGTTTCTCAAATGATAATTTAGAGCAAATCATTCAATTGTCAGCTTTGTATCTGGCAGAGTAAGAGTAACATTTTAGGTAGTGCTAAAGAAAATGATGTTACCAATAAAATACGACTTTTGTATTTGAGATTTGCCTTATTTTCCTCTTAGTCTATCATTAGGTAAAGACTGGCACATGGTATGACCGTAACTATTTAGTTTTGCAACTATTCTATATCAAATTTACTGTTAGCACATAGGTGTTGTTAATTAAGTTTTGTGCTTGCCTTATAGATTTCTATCAAGCTCAGCCAGTGTTTTCCGGATTCACAGACATGGAAATTAGCATAACAAATCCAGCTCACAATAATGTGCACCTTGGCAGTTTTAATGGATATGAGGCAAAAGTCTTCAGGACAATAAACTGAGCTCTAAAACCTATGTCTCTGAAAATGCATGACAATCTAAAACAGTTCTGCTGTTAGGTTTACCATCAATCTTAGGCAACTACCTAAAGTTTTCCATGGATTATTAGATTCATGCAAGCAAACTTTATTCACTGTCGTCTTGATTATAGCAGTGGTCATATCTTTTGTGAAGCCAGTATTCTGCTATACTGGTTGGCTAACTTGTATTCCATAATGCAGTGGTTACTATTCAACACAGTGGAAAATTTTTATTTTTTTGACCAAATATGCAAAATCTGGTAAACTATAACTTTCAAGATGCAAACGATGCTTATGTAAGCACTGGAAATGATTTTTTTCTGAAAGATATCAACTCAATGATATACGATGTTTTCATGACTAGGGCCCTAAAGTTTTCCATGCTCAGCAATATATGTAATTCTCACGTATACCTTCCAGAGACCACCACCACCAGTGTGGAGGTAAGGTTGGACTCTTACTCAAAAGAATCGCATAGGATCAGCTGCAATACCACACACTGCCACTGTGCCATCCATTTGCTGGATTCACCACCAAAAAAAGATAGAAGCATTGTTTATGCTCAGGGGTGATCAGGGACTGCTAGTGGCAGACATTTATTTCATAGATGAGAGGGCCATTCGCTTTTCCTTTCTGAGAGAGTAAGGGTTACATTTCAATAGTACCTAACAATCTGATAGTTTCTAGGAGACTGAGGAAAACAGAAAGCCAGAAATGATTTACTAGCGTGTACCCACCGTTTTGAGATGAATTTGTACACTTATAAATAACCCCATTTCTCACACAGTAAGGTACTGAAGCTTAAGTTAAAAATGTAAACTATATTTTAATTTTTGGAAAAAGAAATGGTTGAGGGAGTTTCAGTACTAGGGATGTCTAACATTTCTGTCCCGTAACACAACTCCATTGCCTAAACCTACAGCAAAGTCTCCTAAACACACAGCTTGGAGCCAGTGGGATTTCTGGGATTAAAAGAATCAAGGGCATAACCGGCAGGGTGCCCTAAATTGGCCCCTGTGCTAAGGAAATAAAACTCAGAGTAATGATTGGGCATTCAATAGAGGCGGAGACTCAGAACAGAGTCACAGGAGAAATGTAAGTGCCACAAAAATCCCCCAAAATAACAGAAAATATGCTTGAGTTGGAGCTAGTGGAAGTTCAAGCCAATTTCACTCAGATTTTCTGAGCCAAAGTGACCTAAGTACTTGGGAACATTCAAGAAACTGATATATGCATACTTGCCTTATATATTTAAATATGCCTCTATTATTATATATTAATATTTATTCTAGCTATTTCTATAAACTGTGATTCATTTTTACAAATAAAACTTTGAGAGCAGACTCTGATTCTGTAGATCTTTCATTTAATCACAATGGAGAGGTCAGTTAGATAATCCACAAGGTTCTAACCATGATATCACTCTTGATCCACCCAGGGGCTATTCATTCTAGTTACACATGATTTGAAAGCATCCTATCCATGTGAGTGGCAGTTTGCACATTTCTTTCTTCTTCACCAACTAGAAGCTATGCTGGCCCCATTTGATTGTTTACTTAGATGCTAAGGCCCAGACAACTCTCAAGTTATCTAGTAGCTTCTTTCTTTTTTTACTAATAACTTAGTCATAGAGCGCAGGAATTTCAGCTTTAACTTTTGGTGACTCTGTCATATTGAGCAAGTTAGATAGGGTCCCTTTTCATATATTTCGCTTTTCTAGAAATTAGAGCTAATAATACTAGCACAAAGGGTTACTGAGTAGGATTAATACAGATGAAATGTTTATAATTGTTCATGACAGATAAGTTTTAAGTAGATATTCACCATTTTTTCGAGTAACTTTCTTTAGTCTGACTCCAGGTTCAAGAGAAAACTTACAATAATTTTTCTTTCCATGGGGATCAGCCAGTAGGGTAAGAATGTCCTACTCATGCTGATTCTAGTAACAATAATTCTAACTCTGCTTAAGCAAATTGGTATTCTTATTTATAGCTCAGTCTCTATAAGCTTAATGTGACTTTGCCTTTCAGAGAAGGATCTGGGTTCCGAATTTATAAATGAGGATAAATTCATGGACTTTGATGAATTCATTGAAGGTAATGCTTCTCTAGCAATAGCAATCTCCATTCTTACCTTTCAACTTCTATAGCACATTTCTGGTTGTTACCATCAGTTGCATGTTTAAAACACACACGGCCATTTAAGTGAAAAACTTGGGGATGAGATCCATGCATTCTGATTTTAAAAAGTTGCCAATGCAGATCTGGACTAGCCTCTATCATTAATATTAGCCTTAAAATTCTAAAGTTACACCTGGCACGGTGGCTCACACCTGTAATCCCAGCACTTTGGGAGGCCAAGGGAGGCAGATCATGAGGTCAAGAGATTGAGACCATCCTGGCCAGCATGGTGAAACCCCGTCTTTCACCATGTTGGCCAGGATTTCACCAAAATACAAAAAGTAGCTGGGTGTGGTGGCACACGCCAGTAGTCCCAGACACTCAGGAGGCTGAGGCAGGAGAATCGCTTGAACTGGGGAGGTGGAGGTTGCAGTGAGCTGAGATCACGCCACTGCACTCCAGCCTGGCAACAGAGCAACACTCCATCTCAAAAAGTAAATAAATAAAAATAAAATTCTAAAGTCATAAAGAGTCATAAAGATAGATTCTGATTCAGTGTGTGGCCCTAGGATGGGGTTTAGATACCAGTACTTTTAACAAATCCCCCAAATGATTCTGATGCAGGTGGTTTTTGAAATACATTTAGAGAAGCACCATTAAAAAATGGCTGGTGTCATAGTCATATTGAGCCCCAGGGGCTCACAGAAGGCGTGGCAAGCGTAAATTAATGCAAAGACTAGTTCTGCCACAAATGCTGATTCCTAGTAAATAATATGGAATGACTGATGGAACAGGGAGGAGGGAAAGCTGAAATATGCAGTTTTGTCATGGACTTAGTGAAAGCTTTGAGAAGCACAAGCAAGGAACTAAAATGTTTGTAATTTCACTACGCTAGGAGCACATCTGCTTTCATGACCATCCAACTAGATGCTGGACGCTAGCTGGGGTACTGGGTGATGAAAACTCAGAGAGAAAAAGAAAAAATACACAAAAACAAAATAGATAGAGAGAACAGATACGTTCGCAGGAAAAAGGCGGGGGTAACTGGCATAGATTATAGTATCTGTTCATAAATGGGCAGAAGCCGCCAAAGCTAAGAAAGAAGTGAAATGCTTATATCTGTCACCTCTTCCATTCGTGACCAAGCTTAACCTTAAACCACACACAAACACACACACAGACACACACACAAATTACACATACTCACATGAAACCACAGGACTGTTTTTATCCCTTAAACTACTCTTGGCTGAGTGAAGTTAGATTATTTTGCTTTTATAACCACTCCTAGAAGACTGGTAATAGAGTACCATTTCCTTTGGGTTCTCTTCAGTTGTTTTTCTTCCTTGTCTATACAAGGATTCAAATTGTAGAAACATGGGACATCTCTCAATTTCATATCTCACCTCAATCTGAAATATTGGAGGTATTTAGAGAACTTTTATTTTTAGCTGTTACATCATATGTTTGGAAAATAAGGCATAAAACAGAAACAAAACTTAAACCCCAAACAAACAAAAAGCAGAAACAAAAAAAGGTTTAAGACTGTGTTGACACTAAGGGAAATGAAAAAAGAACAGCTAGATTCTTTGAAATGTTTTCCTATTTTGAAAATGATTCATATTTTGATCAAATTTTCAAATCAATCTGACTCATGTATCGCTTCCTAAAGGGTATTGTGCAGCATTAGCAAAAATTATTATTTTGTATATAATCATTTATGGTAAACATTATTATTTACAGTGTTTGGGTTAACAGGAGGAGGCAGAATTTATCTGCATGTGGAAAAAAAAATCACCTGACACATTGTGTGTTTATAAATAGCAACAAACACAGTAGGAGAAAATCTGGACCACTACCCATGGAAGACACAGCGTGCACTTCCTATTGAAGCATTTTGGTAGCAATTTAATTGCCACATTTTAAAAATGTCAACCAAGTAGTGATTACAAGAAAGAAGACATCTGATTAGAATTGCCATGGCTAAGGGCCTTTATTTTAGAAAGGATGACTCTGTGTAAGAGGAAACACCTGCTGCACCATTTAAAAATCTGTTCTTAAAGGAATGGCTCCTCCAACCTGCCCAAATGGTATTGTTGAACAAACATTGTATAATGAAGGTTTGGAAAAATTTTATCCCCAAAACATTGCAGAGTCACAACCATTGAAATGCCCAAGCAAAATGAGTAAATGATAAATAGTATCAAATTGAATGCACAAATGAAACAGAAGAAATAAAAAGGGCCTAAGACAACTGGTAATGAGGAACAGTGAAAGGATAGAAAACAATGTTTTCCTAAATGAAGAATATGTGTCATTTTAAATGAAGAGCAGATTTCCTCAGCTTACACAGAACAAGACATCTTCAAAAAAGTGTATATAAGGTGTATGTGAATATCTATTATGACTCTCAGTTTTAGTGAATTGCTAGCTGAAAGTGTAAAATTATATAAAATGCTGTCCTTAAAATACAATAAAACTGAACCATATTTAGGATTGGAAGCCACAGACTACTTCTCAAAGCTGCATCCATTTGTATTTTAGTACCATCATAAAACATTTTAAAACCTTTTAACCTTTTACTTCCTGTTGATTTTGTCTTACCCTATCCTGGGGTTTGGAACTATACCTCAATTATAAAATATCTAGACAGAAATGCAGCTTTTCTTTCCTCAGGGCAGCCTTGTAGCTAAGATTCCCTTTAATCTCACATGACCCCAGAGAAAAATGCCTGCCTACAGCAAACAGTGAATCCCCCATGGTGGAGCTGATGTGGTAATGACAATGATTAATTTGGGCATCTGCATATGCATCTGTCTCTAACAATACTGTGTGACAAGATCTCCTAAAATGCATCATCATCAAATAATGCAGAGACACCCCCACTCTCGCCTCCAAATGCCTTCATGATGGGTGTCATCTCTAGCAAAGAACATAAAACAGCTACAAAAACCCATTAATGTATGACTTGGCAACTATGAGGAACAAAGGGAGGGAAGTGTAGGCCTGGTTCATTCTCTTGATGTCAACCACAAAATCAGACATGGAGTAGGTCTGGGTTAAGGATAGAAAATAATTGTATAATCATTAATATGTACTAACAAAGGAGACAGTTTTAGGTAATGCATTTTTAATTTCCTCACTATATTTACCTGAAAAAACATTTATAATATAAGCACACAAAATGTTAAATACAATAAATACATTTTCCAAAAACAGAAACTGATGAGTCAAGGGTCACTGACAGCATAAATTTAGCATATTTTGCAGAGGTTGGAGGGGTTACTCTAGTGCAGTGGTTCCCAACGTTAGTGTGTATCACAATCCCCGGGAGAGCTGGCTACAAGACAGATTGTGGGATCTATCCCGATAGTTTGTGATTCAGTAAGTCTAGAATAGAGATTTAAAATTTGCATTAACAAAGAGTTCCAAGGTTGTGCTGATGCTGCTGAGGCCAACACTTTGAGAACAATTGCTCTAGTTTAGTGAGAGTTTCAAGGTTGGCTACAATGTCAATAACTTGATTTGACTTTTGCATGAATTTCCCTAGACTATTGTTCTTTGTGATCTCCTCCGTGTCACCTCTCATTTCTCAGCATATTGGTTTCAAGCAGAGAATTCTTAGCTCCATCTTTTGTACTTAACCTACCGAACAGTGATCAAACAACTTGACAAATCAATACATTTATTTTTAATGCATAATTTTTACATCAAAAGAAATTAATGAGAATACTTTCTAAGAGGTTCTCCTCAGAATTTAAATATGGATTTTGTGTTCACTATTTCTTAGTTTAGGAACATTTTCCCATGCACTTACTGGTCCAAAACTACATTTCAGGTGGATGATATTCTTGGAAATAAAGAGCATTTAGTGAGAGTAGAGCAAGAGCTGGGATGGTGTGAACTGCCAGGAAAGACACCTATGAGAGTGGAGGAAATCTCCAACTATGCCACGGCCTACAGTAACGGCTTTCTAGAAGGGGAGAGAGCATTGATTTGTGGGAGTAAGAGTACCTGCCTGTGGTCCATGAATCCTACACTGAGGGACTGTATTGTGAACCCATCTATGCATCATCACCTGAGGACTCACTTATCCCAGTCACGTGTCAGGTGTTGATTATTCAGAAACAGATCAGCAATAACCCTCTGAGATTTATCCTCTAAGAAATAATGCAGAGTGATATTTTTTCAGTTTACGCTTGCATCAATTGTATGGATTGGGCTGTTGCTTCTGTGAAGATGGAAAAAAAGCCCTTTTCCCTACTCTTCTTACTAAGTACAACTAAAACCCATCTAATTTATACACATAATAAATAGGCACTGAAAGCTGGAGAAAAGAAGGCAGATCAGCTAGGGGACTTCAGAGTTCAAGGAATGACACCATAGTGAATTCCCTGGAATTGTGTTGCCTCACATATCCAATACTTGGGGCTAAAGAAGCTGGAAACCTAGGAATGCCATCAGACACAACTTTTAAAAGTGTGCCAACAAAATCATATTCTCTCTGGCATAAGGAACAGGAATGGAGTAGCATAGCTAAATAAAAAACAAATTTAGGCAATAACAGTCTCTTATAGCCACAGAAAACAGAAAAAATTGTGGCCCCACCACACCTACAGCAACACAAGCTGTTTAGGAAACCTACACTTCCACACTTGCCAAGCTGTAACAAGACGCCCCAACTTCTCCCATCCCCACTGTGATGATGTCATAAGAAGCCAAGTAAAAAGCTAGGACTTTCATTTTCACCAGTGGTAATAAAAACCTCCCACTCCTTACCTCCACTATGTTGTCAATAGTAACTATAAGAAGATCCTGGAGTTCCATCCCTACCTTGCAGTACTGAGTCTCCTTTTTCCTTCTCTGCTGGGATGGTGTCACAGGTGGCTTAATGGAGAGTCAGAACTGTCACTAAAGCCTGGAAGTCATTAGGCCACCTCTTCTGTCCCCCCATAGTGTGTCAGTGGAGAGACCACATGGAGAACAGAAAAGAGGCACTTCTACCCTTGATAGATGAAGTATCAGTGATGACCTGGTGAGAAGCCTGTATTCCCACTTTACCCCACAGTAATGTAAAGTCTCCTCAGGTGTCAAGGGAGACTGAGTGAGGAACCTAACTAGAAATCCCCACCTGGAACGAATGCTCATTGAGGTGATGTTAGTGGAACTCGGCTAAATCCAGAAAGTTCAAATAAGATTCAGAGTCTCTTTAACATAAAAAATTGGCCAAGTTTGAATTGAAAATCATTCATTATACCAAGAACCAGGAAGATCTCAAACTGAATGAAGATGATAGTCAACAGATGCCACAGACAAGATCCCAGAGATGTTGGAATTATCTGACAAAGTTTTTAAAGCATTCATTACGATATTTCAATTGAATAATTACAAACATGCTTGAAACAAATGAAAAAGTAGAAAGCTTTGACCAAGAAACAGACCATATGAGGAAAAAGAGTAAATTTTAGATTGCAAAATACACCAAAATATAAAAATCAATGGGTGGGTTCAATAGAAGAATGGAATGTCAGAAACTAATCTGGAAGCCACAAGATAGTAAAATAGAAATCACTCAATTTGAGTAACAGAGAGAAAATAGATTACAGAATAAAAGAGAGAGCCTCAGAAACGTGTGTTTGGTAAGCTGAATAATGGCTCCCAAAGATATTCGGCAGAATGGCTCCAATCCCTGGAAGCTGTGAATGGAAAAAGAGATTTGGTAGATATGATATTACAGCTCTTCAGATAGGGAGAGTGGCCTGCATTACCCAGGTGGGTCCTAAATGTAATCATGGTGTCCTTAAAAGAGGGAGGCAGAGAGCAGAGGTAAACCTGGCTACAGAAAAGTAAGTAGGAGATTTGATGATAGAGGAAAGAAATTGGAGTGATCCAAGGAAGGAATTGTAAGTCAAAGAATACAGATGCCTCTAGAAGCTAGAGAAAGCAAAGAAACAGACTGTTCCTTAGAACCTCCAGAAGGAAGCAGCCTTGCTAACGGCTTGACATTAGCCCTATGAAGCTGATTTTTGACTTCTGGTCTTCAGAACCGTAAGAAAGTAAATGTGCACCTTTGTAAGGCATCAACTGTATGGTAATTTGTTACAGCAGCCATAGGAAATCAATACACTGCATGACAATAACAAGATGTCTAACATTCATGTCTTGGAGACCTAAAGGAAAGGAAAAATTGGGTGAGGCTGAAAAATGTCAAAAAAAAATGGCTGAAAACTTCCCAAATTTGACAGAAGACATAGACCTACAGATTTAAACACCTGAGTAAATCTGAATGACAAAAAACTCTCAAATATATCCATGCCAAGACACATCATAGTCACATTTATCAAAATTAAAGACAAAAAAGTTTGTAAACAGGAAGAGAAAAACGGCATTTCACCAAAGGAGAAAATCCATTAGAATGACAGCGGATTTTCTCGAGAATACATAGAGTCCAAAGGAAGTAACACAACATTTTTCAATTGCTTTAAGAAAAGGCCTGTCGGGATTTCCCCTCTAGAATCCCCTTCCTCACTTTTCGTGGCAGTCTTTCTCTTCTTTTCCTTTCCTTCTCTTTTCTCTACCTAAATAAAATCACCTTTCTGCAACAACAACAACAACAACAACAAAAAGTAAAGGCCTGTCAACCTAGAATCTAATATCCAGGGAAAATCTTTCAGAAAGAAAAAAAAAAAAAAATCAAGACATTCTCAGCTAAAGGAAAACAAAAATATTTTGTCACCAGCAGTTCTGAGCTGCTCACAAAGGATGGCTAGAGAAAGTTCTTAAAAAGGAAACAATAAAAGAAGAAATGTTAGAACATCAAGAAAAAAGAACATGGTAAGCAAAAAATATGAATGAATGCAATAGACCTTCCTTCTTTTCTTGTTAAAGCAAAAATTATAACATTGTCTGATGTGTTCCAAATGTATTTAGAGGAAATATTTAAGACAATCATATTATACGTGAAGGTTGTAATGGGAGGTAAGATTTCTATACTTCATTCAAATTGATAAAATTACAACAGCAGTAGCCAATTATAAATTATATGTATATGATGTAACACTCAGTGTGATCATTAAAAAAAAAATCTCTATACAAAATGACACACTTAAAAACACTATCCACATAAAAGTGGAACTCTATAAATGCTCAGGTAAATAACAGGATGCTAGGAGAAAAGCTTGAAACCCGAAGTAGAGATAACAAACAAAATAATGGCAGATTAGCACTAAAGTACTGTATCAATATTTACAGTAAATGTAAATGGTTTAAATACACCAATTAAAAGACAGATATTAGCCGAGTGACTTAAAAATATGGCCAACTATATTTTGTATACAAAGAACTCAAATAAAATATAAAATATAGGCTACGCAAACACCCATTAAAGGAAAAATGAGTGTCTATATTAACATCAGACAAAGTAGACTTCAGAGCAAATAAAACTACCAGATACAGAGAGGGTCATTATGTAATAATAATAGAGTCAATACACCAAGAGGACATAACAACTCTAAATATGTATGCATCAAATAACAGAACTGTAACATATGTAAACCCAAAGTGGTAGAGGTGAAGGGAGAAATAGACAAATTCACAATTATAATTGGAGATGTCATATGCTTTTTTATTCACAGGAAAACTAGACAGAAAATCAGGAAAGATATATCAGAAATTTACAGTAATATCAACCAACATGACTTAATCAGCATTTATAGAACACTCTGACCCAAAACAGCCAAATTACACATTCTTTTCAAGTGCTCATGGAACATGTACCAGGGTGTAGCACATTTTGGGACATAAAATATACCTCAACAAATAAAAAGAATTGAAATCATATGGCATGTGTTCTCCGAATACAATAGAATCAAACTAAAAGTCAATAATGGAAAGAAAGCAGAAAAAAACCTTCAAACACTTAGAAATTGAATACTATAATTCTAAATAATCAGTAGGTCAAATAGGAAATCTCAAGAGAAATTTAAAAATACATTCAACTAAATTAAAATGAAATACAATATACAAAATGTATGTGATACAGTGATGTCAGAACTGAGAGGGAAATCTATAGCACTAAATGCATATATTAGAAAAGAGGAAAAATCTCAAACCAATAATCTTAGCTCCTTGTCAAGAACATAGAAAAGGATATTATCTTTCTTCAAGAAAAATAGGAGAAAATAATAATTATAAGAGCAGAAATCAATGAAATGGAGAACAGAAAAACAATAGAGAAAATTAATGAAACAATGTGTTCTTTTAAAAGACAAATAAAATTTACAAACCTCTAGCAAAATTGACAGAAAAGAAGAGAGAAGACAAAAATTAATAATGTCAGGAATGAAACATGGGATAGCACTAACGACTATGCAGACATCCAAAGAATAATGCAAAATATCAGGAGTAATTTTACACAAATAAATTTGACAACTTAGATGAAATGGAACAATTCCTCTATCAACTTAAACTAGAGTAAATCACACAATGTGAAACAGATCATGATTGTGTCACCCACAAATTCATATGTTGAAGTCCTAGCTCTCAGGACCTCAAAATGTGACTCTATTAGAGATAGAACTTTTGAAGAAAGTGATTAAGATTAAAGACAGTTTAAATTAAAATGTAGCTGTTAGAGTGCATTTGATATCGAATCCAATCTGACTGGTGTCCTTACAAAAAATGGAAATTTGGACACACAGAGAGACACCAAGGATGCTTGGGCACCAAGGAAAAGATCACACAAAAACATAGTGAGAACTCAGCTATTTGCAAGCCAAAGATAGAGGCCTCAGAAGAAATCAGATATGCCAACACCTTGGCCTTGGACTTCTAACCTCCAGAACTGTGAGAAAATAAATTTCTGTTGTTTAAGCCGCCCAGTCTGTGATATTTTATGTCAGGCCTAGCACACTAAAATAGATATTAATCAAATTGAATACCATAACTAAAAACAGAAACGCCCTAAAGAAGAAATCTCCCAGCCCAAATGGTTTCACTGGAGAAGTCTACCAAATGTTTAAAGAAAAATTAACACAAATCCTATGTAACCTCTTTCAGAAAATAGAAGAGGGAATACATCCCTATTCATTTTATAAAGCTAGTATTATCCTGATACTAATACCAAAAATGGCACCAAAACAGAAAACTACAAGCCAATATTCCTCATCAATATAGATGTAAAAATCTTTAACAAAATATTGGCAAATTAATTCAGTAATCCATACAAAGAATTAATCATATATAATAAATAAATGGAATTTATTGTTAGGATGCAATGATGGTTCAATAGTTAAAAACTGATCAATGTACTCCACCATATTAATAAGCTAAAGAAAAATCATATGATCACATTATTTGCTGAAGAAAAGCATTTGACAAAAATAAAAAAATATCTATATGTGATTTTTTTTTAAAACTGAGGAAAAAATGGAAATCAAAATGAAATTCTTCAATTTGATAAAGCACATTTACATAAAACTTACAGATAACATTATACTTAATGTAGAAAGACTGAATGCCTTCCATTGAAGATTAGCATCAAGGCAAAAATGCTTGCATTCTCTAATTTTATTCAATATAATACCAGAAGTTCTAGCCAGTGCAATAGGACAAGAAAAAGAAACAAAACACACATAGATTAAAAATAAATAAAATTGTCTTTGTTTTTAGATGACATGATGGTGGTCTACATAGCTAATCTGTTAATTGACATGATTTAACATATCACATTGAATATATATATAAAAACATCACATTGTACTTCATTAATGTATACAACTATAATCTGTTAAAAAAAGATAGAACTGGCAGGGCCCAGTGGCTCACACCTGTAATCCCAGAATTTTGGGAGGCCTAGACAGGCAGATCACCTGAGGTCAGGAGTTCAAAACCAGCTTGGCCAACATGGTAAAACCCCCTCTATACCAAAAATACAAAAATTAGCTGGGTGTGGTGGCAGGCACTGGTAATACCAGCTACTCAGGATGCTGAAGCAGGAGAATTGCTTGAATAGGGGAGGTGGAGGTTGCAGTGAGCCTAGATTGTGCCACTGCCCTCCAATCTGGGCAACAGGGCAAGACTCAGTCTCAAAAGAAAAAAAAAGGTATATATATATATATATATATATATATATATATATATTTACATGGAACTAATAAGTGAGTTCAGGAAGTTCCCAGGATACTAGATAAACATAAAAATCAATTAAATTTTAATACATTTGTACTTAATACCTCAATACTGAAATTAAAATACATTATTATTTGAAATTGCTTAAAACTTACTTATATGTAAGCCTAGTAATATATGTACTAGACTTATATCCCAAAACTATAGATCACTGATAAAAGATATCAAAGAAGTTCTACATAAATGGAGAAACATGCCACATGTGTGGATTAAATATCAATTATCCTTAAACTGCTAAGCAGGTTTAACATAATTCCTATCAAAATCTCATTAAGATGTTTTTGTTAATATAGACAATATAATTCTAAAATTTACATGAAAAGGCAAAGGAATTAGAATAACTAAAACAGTTTTGAAAAAGAAGAACAAAGTGGGAGGAATCAATCTATTATAATTTCAATAGTTACTTACATGTAAATCTATGTAATAGGTTTGCAAAGAATAAGAAACCTCAAAATAAATCCAAACAAATATTCCCAATGCAAACCACATACCTTTTAAAGAACTATTACTGAGACTACATAAAGAATTCTCAAAACACAGAATAAAAAACTCCCAAACAATCCAAACAGAAAATGAAGAGGCATTTCACCAAGAAAGATATTTAAATGGCAAATAGGTGCATGAAAAGATGTTCACCATCATTAGTCTTAAGGAAAGCAAATTAAAATCACAATGAAATATTGCTACACATTTATCAGAATGGCTAAAATACAACAGAGCAAAAACACCAAATGCTAGTGAAGATACAGGGAAACGTAATTTCTTATACGTGTTGATGAGAATGTAAAACGGCACATCCACCCTGGAAAAGTTCTTATAAAAGTAAATGTGCAACCTCTGGGCATTTATCACAAAGAAATTAATACTTAGTATACATTAATACAAAAATATTTACATGAATGTCTACAGTAGTTTTCGTTGTAGTAGCCAAAAAATTGGGGGAAAAAACAGATTTATTTCATAGAAAACTATGCTGAGTGGAGAAACCATCCCAAAAGTTCACATAATGTATTATTACTTTTATATAACATCCTTGCAATGACAAAATTGTAGAAATAGAGAATATATTAATGATTGCAAGGGATTAAGGGGTTGGAGGTGGGTGGTGGCTAAAGCCAAGTTGGTGTGGCCATAGAAGAGCAACAGGAATTATCCTTCTGGTGCTGGAATTTGTTCACCACTGTATCAATGTCAATATCCTGCTTGTGATATTGTACTATCATTTTGCAAAAAGTTACCCTGGGGAAACCTGGGTAAAGGGACCACAGGATCTCTGTATTACTCCTTACAACCAACTGCATATGCATCTCAAATTATCTCAAAATAAAATGTTTGCTTAAAAATATTAATTGAACATACTCAAATTGTGCAGATTATGTATGATAATGCAAAATAAATGTATAGTATGATTTGTATGTTTGTATACATTTTATAACAATGTGTGATAGCAGAAATTATCCTTTTATCTATTTTGGGGTAGGTGACAAGAAAAGATACACACATAGCTGTTCTGATTTCTGTAGCATGTTGATACTATCAAATCTGTTCAGAAAACCCAATTTGGTTGCTGTG
Organism: Cebus imitator; assembly: GCF_001604975.1. Lineage (NCBI taxonomy): Eukaryota > Metazoa > Chordata > Mammalia > Primates > Cebidae > Cebus > Cebus imitator. Next base: position 1,526,210 of record NW_016107763.1, read on the forward strand.
GGCAGTACTGGCACTATGCTTGGCTTTCACTTGCTGTCAAATAGGCTACCATACGCATTCACTCAAAAATAAACCATTGCTTTTATTATTCCTTGACTAAATACAACTCTCACTGGAAAAGAGTGAGAGGATCAGTTGTTGATGAGTCTACTTTTACATTGAGTAATAAATCATTTTTAGGTGATGAAGTTATTAAAGGGAACTAGCTACTAATTTTACGTGGTAATTATTAGGCGTTTTTTACTAATGTTACTGTTTTTCTCCACCTGGGCACATCATAGGATTACCCTTCTCTTTTATCTTTAGGTAAGGCATCACCATATGACCTGATTTGGCCAATAACACATGAGTAGAAATGGTAGAAGACCACTTAAAGTCTTTCTGGTGGAAGAGCTTAAGAACTAGTGGTGATTCACCATGTTCCCATGTACCTTAGTGAAAGACGAAGATGTTCTGGAGGCTGGGTCCCCGAGTGAGGATGATACAGAATAGAGTCTTTCACTGACCGATATGGGAGCATAGCATTATCAAGAAATACATGTTTCTTCTTTCAGTCACTGAAATTTTGGAGTTGTTATTACAGCATAACCTAAACTATTATAACTGACTGATACATTTATGTTTACATTAAACACACAAAACTCTGCAATAGGGCACTGCACTGTGACATTAAATTAGAAACTCCAGTTAATGCAGTATTCATTGATGTAAATGGCAGACTCCACTCTAACTCATACACACTAGAAAAAGTAAAAAAAAAAAAAAATCAAGTCTTACATCTCTTTTTTATGGTATAAATTAGAGCAATAGTTTACAAGTCATTCCATAATATCAAGTTTTATATAAAGCTAAGCATACAGAGAAATGATATATCGCCTTCTTCATAGGAGTACATGAGTCACAGAAAATAAATGCACTGCCTTGCGCAATTTCAACAGCTTCAAAGAAAATGTGCACACATTTGTATATTTACTATATACAAATTGTGGTTCACAACATATGAATTGTAATTCATGGTCAATATTGCTACTAATCATATCACTACATATTAATCATCATTCTCAGGGAGAAATAACATTGACTAACATTTATCCTTAGACACTGTGCAAAGATCTTTTTATGCATTATCATACTTAACCAATCAGTATTCACTTTGCTAGTGGAAAGTGCCATGTAACTCAGCTTAAGATCATTTGAATAAAATTAAAATTACTAAAGCTTTCCCCATAATTTTAATCATAACAATTGCTTTGATTTATGTTGAAAGACCCCAATATAAAAATTAACAGCGTCTTTTTAATTTTACCAAGATAATTCAACAGGTGATTTTATTTTACACTTTATATCCTCTTTTCAGTACATGACCTCTGCCTCCTGAGTTCAAGCAATTTTCCTCCCTCAGCCTCTGGAGTAGCTGGTACTACAGGTGTATGCCACCATGCCCAGCTAATTTTTGTATTTTTAGTAGGTGGGGGGGTGGGTTTCACAATGTTGGCCGGGCTGGTCTCGAATTCCTGACCTCAGGTGATCCACCCGCCTCAGCTTCGCAAAGTGCTGGGATTACAGGCATGAGCCACCATGCTCGGCCTTAAAATTCTTACATTAATTAATGATCAAAAAACCATTAGCTGTTAAAGATAGTTTCCTGATCATTTGAAATGCTAATATACGTACTCTTGTACTTTTGATTTTAAAAATTTTAATAGTTTGAAATGTTGCTCAATTTATTATTTTTGAACTAAAAAATACACAATATAATGAAACATTTCTCATAATCTGTTATTTGGTTTTGTCTAGGCATTAATATACCTTCATGTTTTCTATATTTTTCACCTATAAAATATGGGGCAAAAGTATTCATATAAAGGAAGGTCTATTTTTGCACTACTTTTTAAAGAAAAAATAATTGAAACATGAGATTAGGAGGTATTACGATTTTCAACAGCAATGGAAATTTAATGCAGCCGTAAGTTTCTGAGCCAGATGTTATACATCAGTGTTAATAGTATGAATTAAGGAATCAGAATGCTTTGTTTTAAAGACCATCTCTAACTATGTGACAGTGGTCAGGGTTACTTTCCTCCTTGTGTTTCAGTTTTTCCTTCTATAAAATGGAGATAATGACATGCAAACCTCACGTGGCTTTTGTGAAGAATACATCATTTAATTTACATATAGACCACAGAATGATGCTCAGTACACAGTATGTGTTCAATAAATTTAGTCACTATTATGTTTGCTTGAACTCATTAATATGAATTTCTCCAGCATCTTCAACATTCAATATCATGTCCGTTACTATGGAACCTCTTCTCTTCTTTTGGGTAGTTCAGACAATATCAGGGACTGGTGATAAATCAATTAAAGCTCTATTTTGAGACATCCTGGCACTTTGAGAACAACAACAATAACAAAAAAAAAAAAACAAAAAAANAAAAAAACAAACAAACAAACAAACAAAAAAAAAACTCCCAAACTGAAAGTTTGAAAGTAGTTGCCAAGGAAAAGACATAAAATAATTATGTTACATTAAACCTAAATAACTCTTTGCAAATAGGCAAGTAACCATATAAAGTAACCACATGAAGCATGTGCTTTAAAAAAGCTTTAAAAAAAAGGACTGATAGTTTTGTAAACCTCCCCTTGTCCATGGGTGGATAATGAGGGGAAATAGTATGTCTCCCAGTGAACAGAGAAGTAAAGAGATAACCAGAGTGCCACACATCTCTGATTCAGAAAATAATTCAGAGAATTAACATGCAAGCATTTAGGAAAAGATTACTGTGCTTAGTAAACGCCTTCTTATATGTCATTCCTCCACAAATATGTGACTTTTCAGGCATCTTGTTCTGACCTCCATGTCTAGTCCAGAATCCTTCAATACATATTCTCATAGAATTCCTCTTTCATTCAGGTAATTTACCTCAACTTGCAAGTAATCATTTATTGGCATGATTATTTTATTAAAGCTTGTTCCCCTGTGCAGTCAGAGCTCACAGATCTTTCTGCTCACTATTGAACCCCACTTCTGCACCCCACACCTGGAAAAGAGAGGCTCTGTAGAAGCAGGGACAGTACAATTCTTTCAAACTAGAGGTGTTGGACTTGAAAGGAAAAGGTCATGTCAAAACTACCAAGTGAGATAAAAGTAGCAAGCTGTCTCTAAAATAAGTAACAGAAGCTAGAAAACTGGAACACTGAGTGAAAAGGCTATATGTATGTATCACAGGATTTGTGTTTTAATAACAATCAACACTATATATAAATAGACTTGGAAAAATCAAATTCAATTTCTGTATCAAAAACACTTGTGCCTGATGGCATACAACCACTCTGACCACAGGACTGCACTCTAGCATCCCAAAATAAAGATGTAGCCATAATTCTGGGGCGTGTGTGCGTGTGTGTGTGTGTGTGTGTGTGTGTGTTGTGGGGAGAGGTTGGTTAACCACTGAAGAGCCGAATATTTTTTCTCATATCCACAGATCATGTTTCTGTGCCATTTAGTTGGATTCTAGTCTCTTTTTACTTATAATGTTAAGTGTGAGTTTGAAATTATATATATTGAATTTAATTAAAGTGAAAGATGAGAATTAAAGGAAATCTATGAATGTCAAAATAATTTTGAAACTCGTTATGTGAAGAAGCAATTAAAATTTACTTAAAAAAAAACAGATGAAGACTTAAGAGAGACATCTGCCCAATAAAATGAATACTGTGAAAGCTCTATGATAAGCTCAAATGAAGAGTAATTCTCTAAATATGTGAGAGTAATTCTCTCAGTAAGTTGGAGCTCACCCCATTGAGACCTTTCTTCACATCATGGTTCATTTAAAGCAAGTGGAAATTTTTAAAGTATTTCAACTTAGAACTAATGAGAAAATTTGATTTCAGTCTTCATTGCTACACAATTCTGTATAAATTACATACAACTGGCTAAATGATATGACAGACTCGAATATCCTTAAAATGCAGCTTGCTTGCTTTTAATCACTGATAGTTGGAGGAGAATTGCATAATTCTTTTAAAACTGCCCAACTCTTGTCAGAGTGACTGGATTAAATATAATTAAACTTGCTCAAAAATCTGCAAGATGGGGTTCTGAAGTAAACGATGGCCATGATTTGAGCAAAGAATAGACTAATAACCTAGGAAATTTAAAATTAAGTGCAAACAAACATATAGCTTTAACCACCTGCTTTATAATAATTTACTTTGCTGATACATCTTAACCGTTGAAAATCTCAACTTTGCTGTGAAATGCAGCTTTAATTATTGAAGGACACTTGGTTAATTATGGTGAAAAGAAACTACTCAAATGTCATTTGCCATAATTTTAGTATTGAAAGTTAGACTAAAAGGAAAATGTAGAAAAAGAGTTAATTGATCTGAACATGCAGCACATAGCTATAAAGCTCACCTTCATAGAAAGATGTGGTCAATATAGAAGACTTTAGGTACAACGAGTTGATTAGGAGTGCACGAAAAGCCAAACTAGGCTCTGACACTTAATAAATGTATGACCTTGGGTAAGTTATTTTACCTCTCTGTGCCTGGATTTTCTCACCTGCAAAAGTTGTTTAATAACATTACCTACCCCTTTGGTTTTGTAAGAATTAAGACAGTGAATAAATCTAAACCATATAGAACCGTGGAACATGTGACAAGCACTTTTTCCCCTAAAGTTTCTACCTTTGGAATAAGCAAAAGAAAAAAAAAAAACTGTTTTTTAAAAGAAATCAGTAACTGTGTACACTTCAACAATACAAGTATCTCTTAAGTTCAAAAGGAAACACAAACACTTGAAATGCCAAGTGATAATGGCAGATTACAGGAAAACATAAACATCAACTCAAAAGACAATATTTTCAGACTAAGAATGAATCTAAAACATAGTAAGCTTCACTGCCAGTGTCCATCCAATATTTGCACCCGCCCCTCCGCCCCGCCATCCCCCACCGCCAACTTCTACAGTTATTTTCCCAAAGCCATACCCCAAGGCTGCCAAACACCAAAGTTTTACCATCAAGTCCCAGGAGTGGTACCACTGAGTCCTAGCCCCGCTGCCGCCACCCCTCTTCTCTCTTTGGCTTTGGTCTTTTGACAGACACCTCTTTCCACCTCCCACTCCGGATACCAGAACGAACCTCCCGCCTGCCCTCTGTCCAGCAGAAAACTTCTAGGTGGGCAACAGGCTATAAAAGCCAAAGACACTCACCCCCGTGCCCACCTGCCCGCGCCGCCCCCGTCTCCGGAGCCAGGAGCCCACTCCCACTCAGGCATCCGCCCGGGCACCGCAGTGCATTGCAACACGCCAGGACGCCGCTGGCTGCAAGGGAACCCCTCGCGGATGTCCCGGTCAATACCCTAAAGACTGTTCCCCGACGTGAGTGTCATCCCTAATGGAGGTAGACACGCCACCTCCCACCAGCTCAGCCCGCGAGGATGACCAAGAGGACAGAGACCACAACAAAAACCACTCAACCCGCGACGCGAGGGAGCCGGCTGCCATCGCCACCCCGGGAGCGGCGCCGCCGCGGCAGTTGGGGCTGCGGCGCCGCCGGGGCCTTCGCGGGCGGCGGCGATTTACCTGCGCGGCCCCGCGCCCCCAGGCCGGACATCCTGCAGCAGCCGCTACCGCCGCCCCGCGGGCCCGAGGCGCCGCCCGCCGCACGGGGAGGCGCCGCGCCGCAGTCCTGGCTGCGGCGCCGGGCACATGCTTCGCGCTAGCGGCGGCCGGCGCCGGCGCACAGGTGGGAACCCCGCGAGTGGGCGTTGAGGCGAATCCCTGCCCCCGCCGGCGCTCTCCGCCCGCTTCCACTCTTGACTTTGCTCGGTGCGCAGCGCCTGCCCTTGCTCCAGCGCCGAGCCGCCTCTGTCCGCGCCCCGGCGCCGTGGGCGGCTGCGGTCCTTGCGCAGCCGGGGCTGCGCGTCATGTGCACCTCCCGCCCCGCCGCATCGGGCGGCCGGGGGCAGCGCGCGGCAGCTCGGCCTCGCGCCCACTCCTCGCCCGACACACGGACCCCCTTCACCTCCGCGCCCTCCCCCACTCCAGAGCTGTCAAGGAAGAAAACGCAGTGCACACACCTTGGAATGGACGGGCGCTCCAGTCACTGACTCGCCAAACTCTTAGAAGGTGTCCATTGGTCTGCAGGGAGGTTTGAGCCTGGAGTAGGAGCCGCTTTCTTATTATTTAATAATGTTGGAAGTGCCGGGTCCGCTGCCAGAGTTGTGGGTCATGTGGGCACAGCAGAGGCTGGCTGCTGCCAGTACCAGGGTTTCCTGAGGATCCTGAAACTATGATCTCATCCTCCTCATCCGCCTCCCCCGCCCCTCTCTCCGCGGGCGCGCACGCACAGCACACACACACACACACTCACACTCACATTCAATGCACTATCCTCCTTCCTGGAACGAAATATTCCTCTAGAGAAATAGTGGGCACGCTCGTCATTGAAAAAAAAAAAAAAAAAAAAAAAAAACCTTTCCAGATAGAGGTTTGTCTCTTCCAAAGCTTGATTTATGTGCTTTGTTTATTTCCTACAGTTTTCCCTCACACGTGCAGGAGGTCGGAACAGAGCCTCAGAATTAAAATTAAAAATAATTATTCTCTTATGTTGACCCAGATTTTGGTCAGAACCCAAGAACTCAAAACAGTACAATTTCAATTTAAAACAGAGGCAAAATATACCAGTCTTGAATATAGAAAATTCTTAGATGTATGCAGTGGGTTTCTTTCCCAAGCTGCAAACATTCCCCAAACATTACCTCATTTATTTGCAGAGCATCTTTGCAGAGGAGGTGGATGAAAAGGCAAATAGTATTGTCACTGAGAGACGCAGAGGCATAAGTAAGATAACATGACCTATCCAGGTACACATAATAAGTCAATATCTCACTATAAATATTAATTGCACAGCTACTACTCACAGGTTGCTTATTCACTATAATCAATTTCCAGACACTTAGGTTACTGAAAATACATTCTTGATTATTTTTAAGTTACCAATTAAAATTGAAAATTATTTTATCTTACTATATGTGTGTCTTGATATAATTTTCTCTTGTATTATATTTCCAGTTCCACGTTTTCATATAATTTTCTTTCTTTTGGTGGGATTGTGTTGTGCGTATGCACACATTTATATCCAGTTGCATTGTTTAAATCCTTAGATCATAATTTCAAGCAATTTTAGCCAATGTTTTTGAAGTAGTCACCAATTTCATAATGATTTGACTATGCCATTCAAACCTCTTTCACCTGGTGTATATGAAGAGCTACATTACATTTTGAAAGTTACAGAGAAGTTTAATACAAGTACCTGTCTTCTAAGTTTACATCTAGTTGTTGAGACAAGATGCACATACCAAATGACTGCAGATTAAAACCTTTGTTATTTTGGTGCAGCGAGTTATCACAAAGAAAGTAAAGATACGGCAGGGCGCGGTGGCTCAAGCCTGTAATCCCAGCACTTTGGGAGGCCGAGGCGGGTGGATCACGAGGTCAAGAGATCGAGACCATCCTGGTCAACATGGTGAAACCCCGTCTCTACTAAAAATACAAAAAGCATTAGCTGGGCATGGTGGCGCGTGCCTGTAATCCCAGCTACTC
>NW_016107763.1:1533834-1558507 GCF_001604975.1 Cebus imitator
CAGGAGGCTGAGGCAGGAGAATTGCCTGAACCCAGGAGGCGGAGGTTGCGGTGAGCCGAGATCGCGCCACTGCACTCCAGCCTGGGTAGCAAGAGTGAAACTCCGTCTCAAAAAAAAAAAAAAAAAAAAAAAGATACACTTATTTTCTTTTTACTTAATTTTTGTTCCATGTTAAAATCATTTCATTTGCCTCTGTGCCCTATATTTCAGTCTGCCATTAACCCTCCTACCTTTTGAAGGGCCAAGGTAATTATGTCTAGCCTTGCTCTTCTCTTACACTTGTACCATACGCACATAAACAGTAAATGGGGATTGTTTTATATTGTAAAAGTTCTCAGAAAGAACACTCTTGGGTAGCTTCTCTTCAGGTGCAGATAAGAAACTCCAGCAGACTTCTAATAAACTAGCCTTCCAATAACCCAAAAAGAAGAGAAAGTGTGTGAGAGAAAGACTGATCGGAGAAAAGGCAGAAGAGAAAGCAGTCAAGAGAGGGGAGAAAGGAGGGGGAATGAAGTTACAAGATAAGAAAGTAGAGAAGGAAACAAAAGGAGAAGAAAAAGAGGATCAACTTTCATGTGAAAGCTAAAATTTTCCAAATTTTGCTGCATGGAAAATTTAGGAAATTGTAGACTTTCTTATTGTGAGCAAACCAATGACACCAGGTGTCAGTTCTGCAGAGGATGTGCTGACTGATCTCAATTTTTTAAAAAGTAAAGGATCCACTAGAAGAAATAAGTAGACTGATCTATCAGTATAATGTAATAGTAAACATGACAATGGGATGAAATAGCCATGGTATGTACATTTTTAAGAAGAAACTAACACTGAAATTCAGGGAGACAGATGGGAAAGCAAAGGCACTGGTATATTAAAGGAGGTAATGAAGAGATAGGCTTGCAATATTTAAAGGACAAAATAATAATAATATATTTTAAAGCACTTTCAGATTTTTCCTGATCTTTTCATACATTTTTATGGAGTCTAAGAATAATCAGAAGTAGGCACCTTTATGGACTTCTTTTTATTTATTTTTTTTAAGACAGAGTCTCACTCTATTGCCCAAGCTAGAGTGCAGTGGAACGATCTCAACTCACTGCAACCTCCACCTCCCAGATTCAAGCGATACTTCTGCCTCAGCCACCTGAGTAGGTGAGATTACAGGCGCGTGCCATAACGCCTGGCTAATTTTTGTATTTTTAATAGAGAGAGGGTTTCACCCTTTGGTCAGGCTGGTCTCGAACTCCTGACCTGGTCACCTGCCTGCCTCAGCCTCCCAAAGTGCTGGGATTACAGGCGTGAGCCACCACACCCAGCTGGGAGTTCATTTTTTTAGAGTGTGATAATTCTTCCTAATTTTCTATAATACATGTTGAATGGAGAAGTATTGAAAATTTTCATGCATTGTTTTGAAACTATTATTTATAGTTTCTGATCTGTCAACTCTAAATGTTGCTCAGTATATCTTCTTCCAATACTTCTCCTAAACAATAGGTCTAGATGGATTTCTGGGCATAGATCATAACAGTGATTTATAATCCTGGATTTTACACATGCTATTGGAGTTAAACTAGAAGCTTTAGTATGTGGCAGACTCTAATGGCTTTGCCACATTTCTGGGAGATTTCTGCAAAAGAGGTGGAGGGCTAAATTGAACAGCAATATATCAAGAGCACTTTTCTTTTGATCTGCATACTTATAGCAGGATTTGTTTTAATTAGAGGCATATTTAGGTTTGATGGTTATAACGTGTTTCAGAAATGCATTACAATTTCAGTGACTCAAAAATCACTAGCAGTTTGTGTCAGAATACCTTCATGTAGGGAAAAATATTTTTAATGTGGTTATGCAGAAACATTTATGGTTTGTACTAATTTAAGCTATCATTATCAAGGAAAGGGCATTCCTGATGTTTATTGGTTTGCTCTTATAATTTCTTGCTTTTTAAAATTATCATTGATCTGATAATGGCCATAAGTAAAATCAGAATGTTCACTATATTATACTAATAGTAAAACTATGTGTGTACGTATGTTTTAATATGTAATGATATATAGAGTATATATGTGCTTTAGATCAAATGGGGATAGTTACTATTATCTATGAGCTGTTATAATTTGGGGGCATGAGGCATCAAAAATTTTGGAATATTTAAATGACTCATATAACAAAAGTGAAAAGAAGATAGATTCAAAAGAGTTGAAAAATAAAGGCATTGCTATTTTTTCAATTAGAAACTCTTATACCCCTTTGATGTAGACTGTTTCAGGGAAGAATGAGGTCTTGAAAAACACAAAATATACATAAATTTTGCTTCCCCAACCAGCTGGTTAGCTTTCAAGAATGAGAAGTGTGTTAGCAGTTCAACACTGATCAAGAAAATGGATCAACTGAGCTGTGGCTTGGGGAATTAATGGTTAGATTTTTTTTTCATTGTGAGCACTACCAAATTATGAGGCTAAGGTGGGCCCTAGGCAGAATTATGAAGTAAGTGAATTTTGTCTCTCTCAATTTTTTTTTTTCCAATGTCTCCTTTTTCCTGCAGAAGCTCTGACTGCACCTGGGCTCCCAGGGATAATCAGCAGCCCCTTGCTGTTGTTCTCTTGCTTTTCTGGATACCCACATTGTGGAACTCATCAGCAGTGTAAGACAGACATCATGTTCTGACCTCCCTTGAAATGTGCAAATTGTATCCTAAGTATTCATGAAACCTGAGGGGATGCAAGTATGTGTTTGTATTAAAAAACACCAAGGGTGTCTGTCCATTCAGTCTCCTTTGCATCACCTCAAGATGTATATTTATATGAGGTTAATATGCATTTGCCTACTAAATTCAGTATTAAGACATGGCCCTGTCAGCTGTTAAAGGGTAATCGCTAAGTCTAAGAGAGCAAAGGTAGTCTTCCTTTCACCCCACCTATGCTCTGTCTCCTTAGCTAGACTGCAGCCCCCTGCACATGGGCAGGACCTCCGAGCTCAGCAGTCCCTGGCAGTGCCTATTACTGTACTCTGTTGTGATGTCTCCTCTGTTGATCTTCTTGTCTGGCTGACAACCTCAGGAGAAATGTTGTTTCCATTCTCCACGGTCTTCTCCAACTGAAGGAGAGAACCTAGCTTCAGAACTGGTGTAAGCAGTCAAGTGTATTTTGTTTCCTAGTGTTAGAATGAACAAATCTGTTGACATTCTAAATGGCTGTGAGTCCACTTTATAATGGCAATTCATTAAATACATATTATCGTGGTTCACATCTTTCAATGGCATCACACCAGCATGCCCTTTACTCCTGGGAGAATTTATTTTCTCAATGGACCATAAACAAAACACAAATGTTTTAACTGAAACTTTAATGCACTGTCACAGTGAAGCCACAGCAGGAAAAGGCCACCTGGAGAGTAGCTTTTTAAAAGGTGCTTATAATCTACATCTACTCACTTTACTGCTAAAACTGCTTTTACTCTACTTTTAATTGCTTTTTGGCTGAATGTGTGTATGTATGTGTGTGTGTGTGTGTCCGTGTCCAAGAATACAGACTATCTTGATACATGTAACCAAGGATTATATTGAATAAATCAGAAATATCAATGGCAAATATTGACAAATAAATTTGATCAATGTAGATGACTAATCTAAATAATTAAAGACCAGAAAACCCCTACTACTTATTGCACATTAATTACTTATTTCAGCAAAATGTCAAATTTTTCTGTGATGATTTCTAAATAAAACCTAATATTAAAAAAAAAATAACAAAGAAACTGTTACAAAGTGAAAAGCTTAGTCAAAACAATTTATGTAAAATCAGTTTGCTTGATTTAATTTTTTTCCACTGAAATTATTCTTTACATATCAAGTAGATACAGCCCAACTCTCTTGTAGTCCATCAGGAACAATGTTAACAAGCACACATTTTAATTTGAAAGTTAATTCCTACAGCAAATACCATATAATTTAATTGATGCAGAGAAGCCTTAAGTGTTATGAAAAACTAAATGAAAAAAAGGAGGGAGGATGAAGCTAAACTAACCAGTTTGTCATCTTTGAAATTGTGTAGTAAACATGTGGATAGATCCATAATTGAAACTTATTGTTGGGAAATAGAGTATTTTAGTCTTTAGGGGATACATTTTGAGATAGTTCAAAGTGTATTTATATGAGGTAATGATTGTTCTAGTAATATGCAAATTTTCTTTGTTAATTAAGATGCTTGTATTTTATCTGTGCCACAAATACCACACGTGATTCTCTTGATCTTTCCTCCGTTTTGTCCCTGACCTGTATCACCAGCTCAGCTTGAACATTCTACCTTGTTTCAATGCTTTTTCATTTACATATTGCTCTAACTTCCCCCTTTTTTATGTCAATCGGCTAGTTCGAAAGAAACAGGGATAGCAGGGATTTTACATCTTTTATCATAACCAAAAGCCAAAAGCTTTAATTTGTACCCAGTCCTTAATCTGTGGTCAGCTCAGTCTTTGCTGCTCAGTAGACATATCTGAAAACTTCCTGATTTTAAAATTGTTGCTATTTTTATTTGCATGTATCTCAGAAAGCATTTTAAGATTGTCAGGGACAGTGTTTATGATGAAAAACATTCTATTATTTTTTCTTCCCTAGAGAATCAAGCACGTTTACTTCATGTAAAAGGTGCTTGGAAGATGCTTATAAGATTAAATAAGGTAAATTAAAGAAATACCTCTGGCACTACGCAGTATGTGGAAATAATTCTTTTGAGCTTGTGAATTCCTTTGATAGATCATGTTTTCATATGGTTTATATGAACAAGATGAACTGGATACCTTGTGTGGTTTGCTTTTGCCATTGGGGTACCTTTTGGTTTATCTGTTTAAAACAAACAAATCAAAAACATTTTTGGTGGCAGAATTATGTACATGGAAAGGTATTCATTTAAATTGTGTGATCAATGCCACAGCAGTCTAGTTCTTATTGTAATGACATTTCTTTAATTTAATGAAGAAAAATAATTGTAACTTCCTTCCTTTATATTTGTGTCTTAAATGATTACAGTAAAAGACTGCAAGCATTTAAAAAGTATTTTATATAGCCAGGCATGGTGGTGCATGCCTGTAGTACTGGCTGCCTGCGAAGCTGAGGCAGGAGGATCACTTGAACCCAGAAGTTCAAAGTTACAGTGAGCTATGATCTCACCACTGCAATCCAGCCTGGGTGACAGAGGGATACCCTGCTCTAAGATATATACAAAAGAAATAGCGGATAGTTTAAGATCTTTTGTTTTTTATTTCAAAGAAAATAAAAACAATTTACATGTTTTATAGTAGAAGTGGAGTGAGGTAGAGTGAACACTTTAAGGATTATGGTACATAAAGTATTCCATAATAAATATTCTCTATCATTTTCTTCTCCTTCTTTCTTCCTCTCTCTCTCTCTCTCTCCCTCTCTCCTCTCTCCTCTCTCCTCTCTTTCTCTTTCTTCCACCCAGTCTGGAGTGCAAAGATGTGATCTTGGCTCTCTGCAACTTCTGCCTCCTGGGTTTAAGCAATTCTCCTTCCTCGGTGTCCCGAGTACCTTGGATGGCAGGCGCCCGCCACCATGCCCAGCTAATTTTTCTATTTTTAGTTGAGACAGGATTTCACCATGTTGGCCAGGCTGATTTTGAACTCCTGATCTCAAGTGATCCGCCCGCCTTGGGCTACCAAAGTGCTGGAATTATAGGCATGAGCCACCACGCCCACCGACATCCAAAACATATCCTTCAGCCCAAGTGATATTCATTTTCTTTGAGCTCATATCAAAGACTTACTCATGGAAACACTGTCTTAAAACCTACTCATATATAATGTGCTATATTGTTATCTAAACATTTCATGTGTATTAGGCATCAAGATTGTAAACTTCTAATCCAATATACCAGATGTACAGTTCACAGCATCTCGTAGGTATTCTAGAAATCCTTGGTGATAGCTTTGTTGATTAACTGAAAATAGACTGCTATTTTGACATGACAGTGCCCCAAATAGGAAAGAGTAATTTCTTTGCTTTCTATTTATTGTTAATCTCTATGAGTTTCAGAATATTTAAATATATTCCTAGTACAGCATTAAAGTTGTTTGTAATAATGTTATAAAGTGATAATAGAAGTTTTCTTTCTATATTTATAAATAAATAAAAAATAAACCAAAATCAATTTGTTGTTTATTTGTACGTGTGTTCTTTTAAGTTTCTACCTTAACCAGACAGGATTACTGTAGTTACCATTTATTTTGGGTAATGTAATTTTATTTCTTATATTAGGAAACTTCTAAAAATCCTTCTGGAGGTAATTGACTACAAAAGATTTTCTCTCTTTGCTATTTTTTTCTGTGTTCTTACAAAGTTTTGATAATTTAAAATTTTAAGCTGATTTACTTTTTCAATTATTTGTATGTCATATTACAAAATGGTTTATATTTGTTCAAACAAAATTAACAAATATTTCAACAACCAAAAATATTTATTGAATGCCCAATATTAATAAGCACATTTGTTTAGCAATACATCATATCAAAGAGCTGCTATCTACAATATCTAGTCTTTGGGAAATCCAGATTTACCACCTGAGTTTTTGTTTCTAAAATAAAAATCCAAATTATAGTATTTTGACATCCTGGATAGATAGAAAAATACACTAGGACCTGCTTCACTGCTACCTCCACTCCATCCAACATGAAGACATTTTCAGTCACTTTCCTGTTAGTCGGGATGATCCTTACTGGGCAGTGATGAAGGATTTGGCTCATTCCTCTCACTTTTATTTTTACTGCCCCTGCCCCCGGGGACCTTTAACCTGTGAAACTTTCCTGATATAAAACAAGCAAACCCAGCAATCCTCAGTCTAAGCAGAACAGGATAACCCAGTGAGTGCACTATGCATGGGCTTTCAACATTAGCGACAGGGGCACTAATAAAAGATTCTTTTTAAACTTCCAAGTCGCTTATGAAAAGTAAATCAAAATGTCTTTGGAATTAGCATGCTTATTTTACGGTTACTACTTTCTTTTTTTCTTTTTTAGCTTTCTTTTACTGAGAATTCAAACATACATAACAATACCCATTATCCAGGTGCAGTAATTACTGACGTATGGCTGAACTTTCCACATACCCATTCATTCCTCTATCCATATTAAAGTACATTCTAGAAAGAAGATATATCCACCCATATTATAGTGTATCATTATTACAATTTTAATTTAGAATTACATTATGTGAGTAGGTAAGTCAGACTACCATATTTTCTGTGAATAGGGGTTCTAAAAATCTTAACTTGGCTTCTACTGCAACACATGTACATGCTTAAAGCCAGTGTGATAGTTTAGAAAATGGACATTACACAGAAAAACACAATTACGTGTGCTTAGAAATACAGTAAATAACTCAGACAAGGCATCCCTGGAAGCTCCTATCCATTCTCTAAAGGCTGTTTCTTTTTATCTTAGTGTTTACTTCTGAATTTTTCCCAAAGTTGATGTTGTTTTGTAATTCTCCTATGCTTTTATCCCTGACCCAGGTTAAATTTTTCCCCTAAGACCTTGCCAGTTTTTTTCTTCTTTTTTGTCCATTTATATTCTCTCTGTCTCTCTCTCTGTTTCTCTCTCTCTCTCTCTTTCTTTCTTCTGTTTTCCTTCCACTTTCCACATTTCTGCCTTATTTTCCCTTCCTTCCTAGCTCTTTGTGATCTTCAGTGCACAATCTGACTTTTTGAGAAATGTAACCCATACCTATCAATTTGCAGACACTGATATCACCAAGAAAATTCCCTGTGCCCTTTCCTGGTAAATCCTTGCCTACTTCCTCCACCTAGAGATAATGACTGTTTTATATCTGCCATTACAGATTTGATTTGACTGTTCTAGAATTTTGTGTAAAAGAAATTATACAATATTGTATGCTTTTGGGTCTGTCTCTCAGCACAGCACCATGTCTGTGAAATTCATCAATGTCATTGTGTGTATCAATAGTTGGTTTATTTTTCTTTGCTCAGTTCCGATCCATTGTGTAAATATATCACAACTGGATCATCCATTCCCATGTTGATAGACATTTGAGTTGTTTACAGGATTTAACACTTATGAGTAAAACTGCTATGAATATTTTTGCATGAGTATTTTTGAGAGTTTCTATTTTTATCCCTTGGGTAAAAACATGATCAGTTTTATCTTTTTGATCTATATTTCTACCTTTCTTTGGTAAATACTTGGTAAGTCTTATTGAGGTTATCAATTTATCTATGAAAAAATCAGCTTTTGTTTTTTGTTGACTGTCTCGGCTACCTGTTTTCTTTTTTATTGGTTTCACTTTTTATGCCTACCTTCTGCTTATTTGAGATTTAATTTACTCTACTTTTACTTGCTTTTTTAATTATGGAAACTTAGATAATTGATTTGACAGCTTTCTTCTTTTCTATTATTACAGTTAAATGTGATAATTTTCTAAGCACTGCTTTAGCTGCATCCCTCATATTTTGATTTGCTATTTCTCATTTATATTCAGTTTATTTTCCTCCTGATGTTTCCAGTGACATTTTTTGATCAATCTTATTTAGAAATGTGATTTAAATTTCTGTACATTGGGTGGTTGTTTCTAGACATTATTCTGCTATTAATTTCCCTTTCCATTGTGGACAGAGAAACTATTCTGAATGATTTCAATCCTGGTGAATTTATCAAGGGCTATATATGGTCCAGAATATGATCTATCCTAATGAATAACCTGTGTTCACTTGAAAAGAAAGTATTTTCTTTTGTTATCGAATGAAGTGTATACATTACATTTAGGGAAATCTGGTAATATTTTTAGAGTCTTCTGTAATACATCCTGAGTTTTCTATTTATTCTATCAATTATTGAAAAAGGGGTGTTGAAACCTTTAACCTGTAATGGCTATGGTAGTTATCTATTGCCACACAGCGGATTATCCTAAAATGTAGTGACATAAAGCACCTATTTATTATTTTAGAATTTCTTTGGGTCAGGATTCTGGAGGTGCTTAGCTGGGTTATCTGGCTCTGGATCTCTCACAAGTCTTCAGTCTTCTCAAGACTTGATGGGAAGGATTGACTTCCTGGTTTACGTATGTGCTTCTTGGCAGGACTCAGTTTCTCTTGGGTTGTTGGGCCGAGGCCTCAGTTTTTAAGAGCTGTTGCCCAGCTGGTTCCTTACCACAATAACATCTCCCAACCTGGCAGTGGTTTCAAACAAGTGAGGAATAGAAAAAAGAAGTGACAGTGCTGGTGAGATAGGGAGTTCTAGCAAGACCTTGTATCCTAATCCCAAATGTCACATCCCATCGCTTTTATGATATTGCATTTGTTAGAAGCAAGTCATGAGGTTCAGCCCACATGCAAGGGCATGAACATTAGGAGATGGGATTATTGGGAGCCATGTCAGAAGCTGCCTATTACAATAGTAGATTTGTATCATTCTCTTTTTGTTTCAGTCTTTATTTAATGCATTTTAAAGCTTTTCATTAGGTGCATAAACATGTAGGATTCTTACATTCTCTTATAGAATGGACTTCCTTTTCACTATCAAATGGCCCTAATCTTTTCTTTATTCTCTCATTTGTGTTCTCTTCTGATTTTCTCTCTGTCTTATTTTTCTTGAACAGTCTTGCTTGAGGTTAATCCATTTTGTTGATACTCTCGAAGAAACAACTTTTGGCATATATTTGGGTCTTGCTTTTTAATGTCTTCTAAAAATCACCATATTTAAAAAGGGATGTTAAGTTCATTAACAGTTAATATAATTCCTAATATAGTTGGATTTATGCCTCCTATATTGTTATTTAATTTCAACTTGTCTCCTTTGTCCTTCTTTTCTGTCTTTCTTATGAGTCATAGGATATTTTTAGAATCTTAAATATATTGACTTTTAGGTATAGGTCTTTGAATTATTGTTAAATGGTTGCTATAGGAATTACAACATACATTCTTAACTTTTTGCAATCTACCTAGAGTTTATATTGTACCAATTTGAGTAAAGCATATGAATCTTTCAAACATATAGGTCAATTTATTCCCCCACCTTAACCTTGATGATAAAACTTTTATATATTTTTTCCTTTTATGGTGTAGGCCTGATTTCTTAATCCATTTTGTGTTGTTATAATAGAATACCTGAGACTGGGTAATTTATAAAGAAAAGTGGCTTATTTAGCTTATGATTGTGCAGGTTGGGAAGTTCAAGGACATGGCACTGGCTTCTACTTGGCTTCTGGTAAGGGCTTTTATGCTGGGTCATAACATGGTAGAAGGTCATAGAAGAAGCAAACACCTCTAAAGAGGGACCAAACATGAGTAGGAAACTCCCTTTATAAAAATCCACTATCAGGGTAACTAATCCATTCCTATGAGAATTAATCCACTCTCTCAAGAGTGAAAATACACTTGCTACCTGGAGAACAGTACCAAGCCAATCATGAAGAATCCATCCCCATGACCCAAACACCTCCTACTAGGCACCACCTCCCAACATTGCCATATTGGAGATCAAATTTCACCATGAGTTTTGGAATGAACAAACTACTTCCAAACAATAGCATTTCAGAGTGTTATACATTTTTCTTCAAACAGTAATATGCATTTTAAAAATTAAAGAGTGATCAATAGTGTTTTATACTTACCCAGATATTTGCTATATCTAACGCTCTTTTCTCTTTTTAAATATCCGAGTTTCTCTCTAGTATCGTTTCCTTTTATCCTTTTATCCCGATAAGATTCTATAATCTGCAATTTGTAAATATATATATATGTTTTACCAAATTTTGGATATAGTCAATCACTATGTATTTGAATATTATTTCTATCGCAGTTTCTTACTCTTGTCCTAATAAACTTTAATTACATGTATATTAAACCATTTGGTATTGTTCCATAGGAACAATACTACTCTGGTAGTTTTTTCAGTCTGTTCTCAGATTACATTTTTTTGTTTTTTGTTTTTTTCTGAGACAGGATTTTTCTAAATTGTAGAGGCTGGAGTGCAGTGACATGATTACAGCTCACTGTAGCCTTGACCTCCTGGGCTGAAGTGATGTCTCCACCTCAGCCTCCAGTGTAGCTGAGACTACAGGCATGCACCACTATGGCCAGCTAAGTTTTGCATCTTTTTGTAGAAACAGGATTTCACCATTTTTCACAGGCTGGCCCGCTCAAGCCATCCACTTCTCTTGGCCTCCCAAAGTTCTGTGGTTACAGGTGTGAACCACCATGCCGGGTGCAGGCTGCATTCTTTATAGTTACATATCTTCAAGTTTGCTGTCTCATTTTACTGTCATTTCCATTGTGCTTTTTAGCCTATCCTGTGACTTTTTATTTCGTATATTTCATTTTTAAGTACTAGTATTTAATTTTTTACTGAGAATATTTTATTTTATGTCACTGAGCATAATTTTATTTATTTATTATTTTTGAGATGGAGTCTCACACCATTGCCAAGGCTGGAGTGCAATAGCATGATTTTGGCTCACTGCAACATCTACTCTCAGGCTCAAGTGATTCTGCTGCCTCAGCCTCCCAATATCATTGAGCATAATTACAATAGCTGCTCCAAAATTTTTGTCTGCTCATGCCAATGCCTTGATTGTCTTGGAGTTAGTGTCCACATTTTTTTTTCTTGAGAATGGGTCAGGTTTTGTTTTTGTTTTTTTGAGTAATTTTGGATTTCATCTGAACACTGTGTATATAATGCTTGCAATAACCTATTTTAAATTCTTCCAAATAGTGCTGATTTTTTCATTTGTTTGTATCAGCAGGTAATAAACTTGGTTGCAGTCAAACTGCAAACAATCTTTTTTGCAGCAGCTCAAATCTCAGTGTAGTTATTTCATTCTTAGTTAGCTTCTGTAGACTGCTGCATGCATGCATGGTTTAGGGTTCTGAACAGCTTGTAAAGAGAACTTGAGTTTTCTTTTTCCTCTGTCTCTCCTTTCTGGGGATTATTCCTACACTTTTCACAAGTTGTGGTATCTTTGAACTCTATCCTTTGTTTCTTTGAGTCAGAAAATCTGCAGATTTTCTATAGGAATTGTATCCACTCGCATGGTGCCTACTGCAGCATTCCTTTAGCCTAAGAGCTGTTCAAAAGGTAGAATACTGTGTGTTATTCCATTTTAAAGTATTGACCACCCCCGATATCCATTTGCTTTTTTTCACTCGATGGTGCTTTCAGATGATTATTTTGTTATAAACGCAGTCCGTGCTTCGCACAGTACTGTGTCAGTAGAAACCTGTGAATTTTGTAACTGTGTCTTCTCTTTGCACATTAGCTGATACTGTAGAACTATATAAAGCAATGACATGGTTCTGATATACATGGCTTTTAACATGGTTTTAGGTAATACGGGGACTGCCTATGTTTTTGTCCAGAGTCTGTAGTTGTTGTCTTCATAGGGATTATTCTGGTTGTATCTTTCTTGTCCATATCAGAAGAGGAATTCTTTCTCCTGATTATTTTCTATAATAGCCTCATGCTTTTTTTTTTATTTCATAGCACTTTTCATAATTCATGACTATTTATAGTTATAATAATGTCTGTGTATTTATTTATTTTCAGACTACTTTGTTAAAATTGTATGACAAATAGGAGGCAATCAATAGGTATACATAGGATGAAATGCTGAAACATTGCATGACTGAATGATGTCTTCCATGATGGTAAAACTAGGTAGCAAAATGGTTTTAGTTATAGTCCCAAGATACTTCCAGGGACTACAATCAGGTAAACAATATCATCACAAAAGTCCACTATGCTTGTTTAAGAGCTAATATAGACATTTTTATGGAAATTATAATAACAAGATCACCTCAGCCTTACTTTTAGATATGTCTGAATAATGCCTAATTGGGGAGACAAGAAAGGCTTGACATGTTACTATTCAATAATAGAGCCAAGTTTTAAACATATAAATTTTTATGTCATCAAATGATTAAGAATCTGTGTTTGCATAGTTTTAACAGATCACAATAATGCCACATTTATATGATTAGAGAACAAATCTCAAATTTAACAGCTTAGAGACTCTCTTTATGTAAGACAGCTACTGTAGCACTTAGCTACAGGGTAAATGCTCAAGAAATGTTAGTTTATTTCTTATTGCCTCATTCTTCTCTTGTTCATAACAAATCAAATACATACCCTTTCAAACAGTTCAGATTACTAGTTTTCAAGTATAGATGCAACCCTATATGTTAATAAAGCTTAATGAAGCTTAGTTGGAAGTTGTCATTTGTTTATGACTTAAAGCAATCTGTACAGCAGATAAGAGTGGAGCATTTATTGTAAAATGAATAAGAACATAGGGATTTTCTGTATAGCTTTCTGGATTCGCTTTGCTTTTGCCCTGGTGAATGAAGCTACAAATAATAAAGGACCTCAATTAAGATTTTAAGCCAAATTTCTCCAGGTGCTAATTTTTTGGCTAGAGTGGAGGAGGTCTTCATAAATGGTCTATATCATTGTTAAGCAAAATCTAATTCAAGTTATTTCCTTCATGAAAGACCTCTTCAGGTTTACACATTTTCATTTACTAAGTGTGTTACATTAGAGTGGGTGGTAACATAAAATTCAATTAACCGAAGACAAATGAGACAGATAGGATCGCTACAGACGGATGACATGAATTTCCCTATTTTGGGGGGTGTACATTGAGTGGTATTATATATCACTGTCTCTCAAACTTGAATGTGCGTAAGAATCACCTGGAAATCTGGGCAAAATGCAGATTCTGGTTCTGCAAGTTTGGAATAGAGTCTGAGTCTGCATTTCTAACAAGATCCCAAGTGATGCCTGTGCTGCTAACCACACTTCAACTTGCTAGATTACACTACAGATTTATTTGCTGTGTCAACTGAGATGGGGCTTAGGAGATCTGTTGCTATTTCCTCCCCTTTAAAAAGGTGGTTACTGCAACCATGGAACTCTATACATTTGCTAGATAGAAAACTTTATGTATTAGGTTTATGCAAAAGTTTTCGTGGTTTTTACCATTACTTTCAATGGCAAAACCACAGTTACATTTGCACCAATTTAATAAAATAAATTCCAGGTGATATTAGTGAGGACACTCCATGATTTTGGAATTTCTTGGAATTTTTTTCTTTCGGCACATTTCTTTAGTACACCTGAACTATTCAATAATAAGCTCTTTTTGTTTTGTTTTGTTTTGTTTTTCAATGATGTAGGGTTTATATATAATAAAATGTACTTACTGAAAGGGAATTTAGCTGTCATCAATTTCTCATTTCACAGATAAGGAGACTGGGGCTGGTTTAATTATGGGACTTGAGCACTTACATGTTCCGAGGCTCTTTAACATGCAAAAAGAAATTATATTAACTTGGAAGAAGATCATACTGTGGTGCTACCACAAATATATTAAATTAACTGCTTTGATTGGGACTTAAGCAATCAATTCCATAAAACAAAAAATTTTCCCACTGCTTTGAATCAGTTACTTTGGCATTAGTAGGCACAGTATATTCAGAGACCTCCTTTGCTAGGAAAACTAGCACTTCTCATTTCTGTTCAAGGTATAAGTGGGAACACTTAATTAAATGGTAAAAATTATTCTTTGATAATAAGCATTCACTTTACGGAGCTAAGCTCTGCCAAATCAGAAGTCATTGCTTACAGTGTTCCAGCAAGGCACATGGATAAAAGAGACATGATTAAATTGAGAATATAACTAATATGTCTGAATATAAATTAAAAACATGGCAAGTAATATAAATGACTAGGTTTCCTCAGTTTTTTAATGTGATGTTGAAATTGAAACCCTAATGTTTTATCTGTCTATGTCTTTAAGTGAAGTTTTACTTAAAATTAAAATGGATACAACTCTGAACTCTCACCCAGGCTTGCATTTTTCACTGCAAACAGCATATTTCCTTTCTTATGCCTATTTATGCTTCAAATTAAAAGCCTCTAAAACTAAACTCATATCTTCCATTTTCTCTAAGAGCTTCCCATGTTGAGCAAAGTAAAAATATAATTTTCGCAACATGAAATTGGAATTGTCTTTGACTTTCTTCTCATTTGCTTTATAAATCAGACAGTTTCACTGATTTTTTTAGAAGCTTTTGTTAGTCTATGAGTTTTTGCTATTCTATGACATCACTTTGCTGAAGCTATTATTAGCTCGCACCTATTTTTGCAAATATCCCTTCTATTGATTTTTCTTCTTCCAGCCTATCTCACTTTTAATTCATTTGTAATAGTTAACACTAGATCATTCCTTTTAAATTATTATTATGCTCACATTAACTCAAACTCCTGAAATAGTTTTCCATTGTCTGTAGAATGATACACAGAATTTTTAGCCCACTGTCCAAAGCTGTTTCTAATTCTGCTCTGAACTACCTTTCAAGCTGCACTTTGTACTAATCTCAACATAAACCCTCTATTGTAATCAAATCGCTTGACTCTGTCTCCCAAACATGTCATGTACTCTCTGTCTCTTACATCATTTGCCATATTCTTACCCTTATGGGCAATCCCTTCTCCTCTGTTCCAGCAGATATAAATTTAAGTGAAAAGTGAAAACTACAGAATTTTTGGCCAGGAAGAATATTTAGAGTTAATTAAGTTCTACTTCTTACCTCTTGTACCACTTTAACATTGAAGAAACTAAAAATCAGAAAAATTAGGTTTATATTTACTAATATCTAACGAGCATTATACTAATTACAAAAACTCAGTTATTTAAAAAATTATGTGATTCATTTAATGTCTATCATATTACATAAGTTTATGTCAAAATAAAATTTTCTAAAGACCAAAAATCTGCTCTATTTGAGTATCATAAACTATCTCAAGAAAATTCAAATGAAGTCCAATTTCCTAGATGTGCTATGAACTGGTAGCAACAAGTCTTGAACTGACTTCATTGACTCTAAGATTGTCCTGGTTTCAATAAAGAAATGCTCACCTCATCTTGCTGATATCATGATAAGTTCCAGTAAAAGTTCAGAAGCTGGTCTTTAAGTAGCATGTTAAAATCTCTCAAGCCTTATTAGTGTGTGTCTTTGCGTGTGTGTGTATGTGCGCATGCACACATGTGTGTGTTGACGGGGTTGAGGAGAAATTAAATGATGGCAAAAAGTAGTTCAACTAAATTTGGTAAAAATAGCCTTTTATAAGAAAAGATAGTGATAGATAAGAATTATTCTCCTTTACACTAAGGACAAATAGAATCTGCCACATACAAGTTAACATTCTTTTTTTGTTCTGGGTACCCATTACTTATTTATTGAAGAATGTATATTTTTATAGATATATAATAATTGTACATTTTATGGGGTACATGTTATATATTGATACATGCATACAATGTATTATGATGCATCAGGGCAATTGGGATATTCATCATCTCAAACATTTACCTTGTCTTTGTGTTGGGACAATGCAATTTTTCTCTTCCAGCTATTTAATAAATAATAATTATTAATATCTACAGTCACCCTACTGTGCCATTGAACACTAGAATTTATCCTTCTAAGTAAGTGTATTTTTTTACCCATTACAGATTAACATTCTTTTTTCTTTTTTTTTAATACTTTAAGTTCTGGGGTACATGTGAAGATCTTGCAGGATTGTTACATAGGTATACATATGCCATGGTGGTTTGCGGCCTTCATCCCCCATTCACCTATATTAGGTATTTCTCCTAACGTTATCCCTCCCAACATCCCCACCCCCTGCTATCTCTCCCCTAACCCCTCACCCCACAACAGACCCCAGTGTATGATGTTCCCCTCCCTGTGTCCATGTGTTTCATCATTCAACACCCACTTATGAGTGAGAACATGCAGTGTTTGGTTTTCTGTTCTTGTGTCAGTTTTCTGAGAATGATGGTTTCCAGATTCATCCATGTCCCTGCAAAGGATATGAACTCATCCTTTTTTATAGCAGCATAGTATTCCATGATGTATATGTGCCACATTTTCTTTATCTAGTCTACCCTTGATGGGTATTTGGGTTGGTTCCAAGTCTTTGCTATTGTAAACACTGCCACATGTGTCTTTATAATAGAATGATTTATAATCCTTTGGGTATATACCCAGTAATTAAATTGCTGGGTCAGATGGTATTTCTATTTCTAGATCCTTGAGGAATCGCCACACTGTCTTCCACAATGGTTGCACTAATTTACACTCCCACTAACAGTGTAAAAGTGTTCCTATTTCTCCACATCCTCTCCAGCATCTGTTGTCTCCAGATTTTTTGATGATCTCCATTCTAACTGGCGTGAGATTGTATCTGAATGTGTTTTCGATTTGCATTTCTCTAATAACCAGTGATAATGAGCATTTTTTCATGTTTCTTGGCCGCATAAATTTCTTTTCTGAAAAGTGCCTGTTCATATCCTTTGCCCACTTTTTGATGGGGTTGTTTTTTTCTTGTAAATTTGTTTTAGTTCTTTGTAGATTCTGGATATTAGCCCTTTGTCAGATGGGTAGCTTGCAAATTTTTTCCCCATTCTGTTGGCTGCCAGTTCACTCTAATGATTGTTTCTTTTGCTGTGTAGAAGCTCTTAAGTTTAATTAGATCCCATTTGTCTATTTTGGCTTTTGTTGCCAAAGCTTTTGGTGTTTTAGTCATGAAGTCCTTGCCTATGCCTATGTCCTGAATGGCATTGCCTAGGTTTTCTACTAGGGTTTTTATAGTGTTAGGTCTTATGTTTAAATCTTTCATCCATCTGGAATTAACTTTTGTATAAGGTATAAGGAATGGGTCCAGTTTCAGCTTTCTGCACATGGTTAGCCAGTTTTCCCAACACCATTTATTAAACAGGGAATCCTTTCCCCATTGTCTGTTTTTGGTAGGTTTGTCAAAAATCAGATGGTTGTAGATGTGTGGCATTTCTTCTGAGGCCTCAGCTCTGTTCAATTGGCATATATCTCTGTGTTGGTACCAGTACCATGCTGTTTTGATTACTGTAGCCTTATAGTATAGTTTGAAGTCAGGTAGCATGACCCTTCCAGCTTTGTTCTTTTTGCTTAGGATTGTCTTGGCTATGTAAGCTCTTTTTTGGCTCCATATGAAGTTTAAAGTGGTTTTTTCCAGTTCTGTAAAGAAGATCAATGGTAGCTTGATGAGGATAGTATTGAATTTATAAATTACTTTGGACAGTTTGGACATTTTCATTGTGTTGATTCTTCCTAACCATGAGCATGGAATGCTTTTCCATCTGTTTTTGTCCTCTCTTATTTCCTTGAGCAGTGGTTTGTAGTTCTCCTTGAAGAGATCCTTCACATCCTTTGTTAATTGTATTCCTAGGTATTTTATTCTCTTTGTAGCAACTGTGAATGGGAATTTGCTCATGATTTGGCTGTTTGATTGTTATTGGTGTATAGGAATGCTTGTGATTTTTGCATATTGACTTTGTATCCTGAGACTTTGCTGAAGTTGCTTATCATCTTAAGGAGATTTTGGGCTGAGATGATGGGATCTTCTAAATTACAATTATGTCATCTGCAAATAGAAACAATTTGACTTCCTCTTTTCCTAACTGAATACCCTTTATTTCCTTTTCTTGCCTGATTGCTCTGGCTAGAACTTCCAATACTATGCTGAATAGGAGTGGTGAGAGAGGGCATCCTTATCTAGTGCCATTTTCAGAGGGAATGCTTCCAGCTTTTGCTCATTCAGTATGATATCGGCTGTGGGTGTGTCATAGATAGCTTTTATTATTTTGAGACACATTCCATCAATATCTAGTTTATTGAGAGTTTTTAGCATAAAGGGCTGTTGAATTTTGTTGAAGGCCTTCTCTGCATCTATTGAGATAATCGTGTGGTTTTTGTCTTTGGTTCTGTTTATGTGATGGATTACATTTATAGATTTTCATATGTTGAACCAGTCTTGAATCCCTGCGATGAAGCCTACTTGATCATGATGGATAAGCTTTAAGATGTGCTGTTGTATTTGGTTTGTGCATTGTGGGGATCCCCACACTTTTATGGGTATTACTTTCAGGAACTCCTCCAAGTTTTTATGGTGAAGAGCTAAGAAACATCTCTTTATGTTTCTGGAAAGAGGAGAAGTAAGGTAATCATTGTCCACGAAGCCAGAGCATTCTACATAACAAAATTCTACTTTCCAAGGAACACTATCTCTTATAACGAGCATTTTCTCAGCTGGGCTAAGCACACTGCTCTTGCTTCAGCTCCCTCGAGACTTTGCATGTCACCTAAGGGTGGAAAAATGTTATGGCATTATCAATGCACTTATGAAGGTCACAGCACAGAGACATGTGCCTAAAACTTTAATAACTAAGATAAAATGGACCAATTCATTGACAGATACAAACTATAAAAACTCATGCAAAGAAAAATAGATAATCTAAATAGGTCTATATTTCCTAAAGAAATTAAATCAATAATTAATAACTTTTCAGAAAAAGAAAGCACCAAGCTCAGACGGTGTTACAGGTGTATTGTACTGAACATTTAAAGAAGAAATGATACCAGTTCTTTACAATGTCTTTCCCAAAATAGAAGTAGAGGGAACACTTCCTAATTCATTCTGTGAAGCTAGCATTACAACAATAATAAAACTAGTTGAAAATTTATGTCCATGTAAAAAGCTGCACTTGAATGCTTATAGAAACATAATTACCCTAAATTGGAAAAAGCCAAGATATCATTCAATAAGCCAATGGATAAATAATGTACATACATACAATGTAATATTATTTAGTAATAAAAATAAATAAGCTATCAAGCCATGAAAAGACATGAATAAATCTTAAATGCATATTACTAAGTGAAATAAGTCAGTATAAAAAGTCTACATAATGTATGATTTTATTATGTAAAAAAGCAAAACAATGGAAATTGTACAAAGATCAATATTTGCTAGGATTTTTTTGAGGGGGGAGGGAATGTTGTAAAGGTAAAGCACAGGGAATATTTCAGGGTAGTGAATTTATTCTGTATACTATTGTAATAATAAATATATGATACTGTGCTTTTGTCAAAATCTATAGGACCTTACAGCTACAGAGTAATACTTCATGTATGGACATTAAAAAATAATTTAAGAAGTTAAGGGATGGAATATAGAATGTGACAAAACAATCTCAATCTAATTATGGAGGTTAAGGGCAAAATGTGCTGAGATAAGTAGCTTTGGAAATGTGTGGAGTCTATAAGATTAATGGCCAAACTATATCCAATCATTATATTCTACTGGATAAAATTGTTCCCACAGGGGTATGGGTTAATAATTCTGATATCACCACACATATATATTGGAACTAAACAATTATGTAAATGGATGGTGGATGTTGGGAGCCACGTTTCCCACTTTTGGAATGTGAGGTTGTAGATGAGTAAGCAGAGGAGGCTAGAATGAGACAGGTTGGTAACAGATTAGAGTGTGAGAAATCACTATGAACTGATGTTTAGCTTAATATAGATACATATGGTATTGTAGGTGTATTCATTTGCTAGGGCTGCTATAACAAGATGCCACAGACTGAATGGCTTAAATGTTAGAAATTACTTTACTAATAGTTCTGGAGGATAGAAGTTCAAGATCAAAGTTTCTGTTTGGTGTCTTCTGAGACACCATTTCTTGGCTTGCAGATGTCCATAGCCTCCTTGCTATGTCCTCACATGGTCTTTCTCTCTGTGTGTATGAACGTTTGGTATCTCTTCCTCTTATAAGGACACTAGTCAGATTGTATTACAGTCTATGCTAATGACCTTATTTAAGGCTCTATCTCCAAATATGGTCAAATGCTGATGTATTGGGGATTAGGACTTAGGCATTTGAATTTTGAAGGGGCATAATTTAGCTCATTGTAGGCTTAATAATGGTATTTCAAAGAAATCCACATCCTAATCCTCATAAACTGTAAATACATTATTTTATGTGAAAAACGGATTTTGCAAATGTGGTTAAGAATTTCGAATTGAGAACATTATCCCAGATTATTCAGGCAAACCCAATGTAATCACATGAGTTCTTACAAGAGGGAGACAGGAGGGTCAGAGTCAGAGAAGGAGGTGTGACAATGGAATCAGAGGTAAGTGCAATGTGGAGCCATGAGCCAAGAACATGTGCCAAGGAACTTATAGCCTCTATAACATAAAATGACAAAACACACACACACACACACAAAAAAAAAACAAAAACAAAACACAAAAATCTGCTATACAGCATATAGAAGTATGACAGCCAAGCTGTGGGTGACGGAAGATCCGCCAGGGAGTCTTGGCCAGCAAGAGGGTCCCGACCTGAAATAGGGGGTGCGCAGAAATAAAGAGAGACAGAAAAGCTGGGGTCTGGAGGACTGAAAAGGCAATGCCTAAACAGCAA
The DNA here is from genome assembly GCF_001604975.1 of Cebus imitator. Classification (NCBI taxonomy): domain Eukaryota; kingdom Metazoa; phylum Chordata; class Mammalia; order Primates; family Cebidae; genus Cebus; species Cebus imitator. The sequence continues at coordinate 1,555,171 of NW_016107763.1, forward strand.
ATTTATTTTTGTCCAGGGTCTCAATATATACCTTAAGATCAAAAGTGTTTACATAATCAACAATAAGAGGAATGGAAATTTACAAAATATAGGATCACGAAAACAATCTTAAGCATGACATTCAAGGATCATAAAAGTGGGCAGGTGGTATGCTTTATCTGTTTTTACCAAAACACACTTGTGAATAACAATACCTAAGAGTCACAAGCTAAGCCATAAAGTCATTATCTAGGGTTCAAGGCAGTCTTGCAGATAAAGTTAAACTTCTTGAAAAGTAAAGTCGTAAAGGTCATGCAGAGGCCTAGTAGAGACATAATGTCTGACAAAACCACACGACCCTTGTCCAAGCGTCATTGCAGTCAGAAGTAGAAACTTTTGCAACATCAGTCATTTCTTAGTTCCTTCTTTCCCATAGCTCGACTGCCTCCAGCAGGAAACTGTGTTTGGGCTTAAGCTCACCGTCTGGTGAGGCCCACACATTAGGGGGCCTTACACAGGAGCAATCCCCACACCACGCTACCTTATTTTAGAATTCTGGCTTCCATATCTAGAGAGATAATACATTTTTGATGTTTAGAGTTGTGGCAGTGCATTACAGAAGCAAGAAGAAACTAATACAGATGCTTACGTGTAGAAATATTTACAGATATGTATGTACACATGGGTTAGTATACAAATATATATTTCCTTGCTCTGTCAGCTGAAAGGAACTAGAATTAATGGCACCTGAGTTACCATCAACATATCTAGTACTCAGATCTTCATTTTTAATGCCATTCTCCAATAAGAGGATTCAGGAATTATTGGAGAAATGACTAATTCTAGGACTGGAGGTGGAGACATATGAGAGGAGCCTGGAACTTCTTATCGTGCCAGAAAGTAAGGAAAAGAAGTCAAACTATGGCTCTTCTCTGATGATACAATTCTGTATTTACTAAACTCTAAAGATTCTGCCAAAAGGCTACTAGAATTGATTAAAGATTTTAGCCATTTTTCAGGATACAAACTCAATGTACAAAAATAAGTAGCGTTTCTATGCACCAAAAACATCTAGACTGAGTCAAGTCAGGAACACAAGCCCATGTATAGTAGCCACAAAGAAAATGAACTATCTAAGAATACAGCTAATCAAGGTGGTAAAAGTTCTCTAAAATGAGAACTAAATAATATTGCTGAAGGAAATCAGAGACAACACAAATCAATGGAAAAAACATTCCATGCTCATAGTTTGAAAGAATCAATATAGTTTAAATGGTCACACTACCTAAAGCACTCTACAGATTCAATGCTATTCCTTTTAAACAATCAATCATTCTTTGCAGAATTAGAAAAAGTATTCTAAAATTCATATGAAACCAAAAAATAGCCTAGATAGCCAATGCAATCCCAAGCAAAAAAAAATAAAGCCAAAGGCATCATACTAACCTACTTCAAACTACACTACAAGGCTACAGTAACCAAAACAGCATGGTACTGGTACAAAAACAGACACGTAGACCAATGGAACAGAATAGAAAACTCAGATACGAAGCCATACACCTACAACCATTTGATCATCAACAAGGACAACAAATACAAGCGATGGGGAAAGGACTCCTTATTAAGTAAATGGTTCTGGCATAATGGCTAGCCATATGCAGAAGAATGAAACTGGACCCTTACCTTTCAGCATGTACAAAAATTAACTCAGGATGGATTAAAGATTTAAATATAAGACCTCAAAGAATTAAAATCCCAGAATAAAACCTAAGAAATATTCTCCTCAACATCAGTCTTGCCAAAGAACTCTTGGCTAAGTTCCCAAAAGTAATTGCAATAAAAACAAAAATTGACAAGTGAGACCTAATTTAACTAAAGAGTTTCTGCAAAGAAAAAAGAAACTATAAACAGAGTAAACAGACCGCCTACAAAATGGGACATACTATTTGCAACTTATGTATCTGAAAACGTTTAATATCCAGAATCTGTAAGGACTTTAGAAAAACCAAGAAGCAAAAACCAAATAATCCCACTAAAAAGTGGGCAAAAAGATATGAAGAGACACTTCTAAAAAGAAAATATAAAAGTGGCCAGGAAACATAAAAAAATGCTCGTCATCACTAACCGTTACAGAAATGCAAATCGAAACCACAATGAGATACCATCTCACACCAGTCAGAATGGCTATTACTAAAAAGTCAAAAAACAGTAGATGCTGATTAGACTGCAGAGAAAAGGTCGGAATATAAATTAGTTCAGCTACTGTGGAAAGCATGTTGGAGATTTCTCAAAGAACTTAAAACAGAGCTACCACTTGACCCAGCAATCCCATTACTGGCTATATACACCCCCCCAAAAAAATACATAATTATACCTAAAAGACAAATGCACTCATGTGTTCATTGCCATGCTATTCACAATAGCAAACATGTGTGTTAGGGGTCTCTAAAGGGACAGAACTAATAGGATGTACATATATATGAAGGGGAGTTTATTAGGAGAATTGACTCACACTATCATAAAGTGAAGTCCCACAACAGGCCATCTGCAAGTCAAGGAGCAAGGAAGCCAGTCCAAATCCCCAAACCTCAAAAGTAGGGAAGCCAATAGTATATCCTTCAGTCTGTGGCCGAAGGCCTGAGGGCCCCTGGCAAATAACTGGTGTAAGTTCAAGATTTTAAAAGCTAAAGAACTTGGAGACTGATGTTTAAGGGCAAGAAGCATCCAGCAAGGGAGAAGGATGAAGGCCGGAAGATTCAGCAAGTCTCCTCATTCCACTTTCTTCTGCCTGCTTTATTCTAGCCACAGTGGCAGCTCATTAGATTGTGCCCACCAGATTGAGGGTGGGTTTGCCTCTCCCAGTTCGCTGACTCAAATGTTAATCTCCTTTGGCAACACCCTCACAGGAACAATACTTTGCATCCTTCAGTTCAATCAAGTTGACACTCAATATTAACCATTACAACATGGAATCAACCTAGGTACCCATCAATGATGGATTGCATAAAGAAAATGTGGTAGATGTACATTATGGAATACTATACACCATAAACAAATGAGATCATGTCTTTTGCAGCATAATGGATGGAGGTGGAGGCCAATAATCCTAGGCAAATTAAGGAACAGAAAAGCAAATAGTAAATATTCTCACTTAAAAGTGGGAGCTAAACATTGAGCACACATGGACACAAACATGAGAATGATAGACACTGGGGACACTACTACAGGGGTATAGAGAAAAGGGGACATGAATTGAAAAATTGCCTATTGGGCACAATGCTCACTACCTGGATGCAATGTAACAAACCTGAATATGGACCTCCTGTACCTAAAATAAAAGTTGAAATTAAAAAAAAAA
>NW_016107763.1:1558526-1594402 GCF_001604975.1 Cebus imitator
AAAAAAAAAAAAAAAAAAAAAAAAAAAAAAAAAAGAAATGCTCAAAAAGAAAAGAAAAAAAGCAAAATAAAAATTCTTGGGAGAATGTCAAAGAGACACAGGAGCTGAAACAATCTGAGCAAAAAAATACTGGATTGAGGTCTAGAGTATAGAGTAAATATACAGACTTTGTGTTAATATAAATGATTAAATAAGTAAATAGATAAATTAGGGGTAACAGACCGCTCCTGTAGAGGAGAATTCCAAGTAATTGATATAGCTAGTCCATTCTCAAAGAGGCAGAGCATAACTTCCCATTATTTTAGCACAGACATACATAGTCACTCCCTGACAAAAAGTATAGTATGGAAACGGGAGACAGTAACTTTACAATGGATAAATTCGACAAAGACTACTTTAGCAAGGTGCTCAAGGTTAGTATCAAGAGTGACAAATTATGTGATTATATTTACTCTTGATAATATCAGATAAAAATTACACTTGACCAGTGTGGTCTTCCTTCTGAAACCTCATAATTACTATTTAATTATGAGACAAACATCAGATAAATTTCAGTAGAAAGGCATCCTACAAAATGCCTGACCACTACTCCTTAAAACGGTTAAGTTCATTCAAAACAAGGTAAGTTTAGAAAGCTGACACAGCCACAAGCCTAAGGAGATATAATGAGCATAGATAGTGTGGTGTCCTTGATAGGATCCTAGAACAGAAAAAGGACATTAGGTAAAAATTAAGAAAATCTGAGTAAAGTATGGACTTTAGGCAGTAAAAGCAAAGAAGAATAAATGACTGTTACACATGAACAAGTCTTAGAGAACTAATGTTGAGCAAAAGAAGACAGATAAAAGAGAACATATATGCGAAACTTAAAAAGTGGCAAAGCTAATCTCCTGATAGTCAAAATAGGGGTTGCCTTTGGAAGGGAGTATATCTGGGAAGGAGCAAAATTGTGCATGCTACGGTAATGAAACTGATCTGTTTCTTATCTGAGTGTTAGACACATGAATATTACATTCATAAGCATGTATCAAGATATACACTAATGCAGTTAATTTTTCCCTCAGCAAAAATATAAAAATAAAAATAAAGAAATCACAGATTTGAAAACTTTGCTTGCTGTGGAAAGAAGAGCTAATTTCCATAATTCAGATTATATATATATATATAAACAACTGTATTGAAATCGAACTTAAATACCTTATAAGTCACTCATTAAGTATTAAATGATGTGTGATCATTGCCACAGCCAATTTTAGAACATTTTCATAACCTCAAAAAGAAACCTCCTTTATCAATTATCCCTCTAATTACTTAATTACCCTGCATTCTCCAGCCCTAAGTAACCACTCAATTAATTTCTGTCTTTGTAGATTTCCCTGTTCTGGACACTTCATATGAATGGAATAATATAATATGTGGTCTTTTGTGACTGGCTTCTTTAGCATAGCATAATGTTTTTAAGGTTCATATATGTTGTAGCTTCTTTCATTTTTATGGCCAAAAAAAATTTTATTTGAAGTCTATACCACATTTTATTGATTGATGGACATTTGTATTGTTTTAATCTTTTGGCTAGCAAGAAAATGCTTCTATAAATATTTGTGTACAATTTTTTTGCATGGACATATGTTTTCATTTTTTTTCTTGGGTATACACCTAGGAATGGGGTTGCTGGATTATATATTAAAACTCTACGCTTAATCATCTGAGGAACTATCAGCCTGCTTTCCAAGGTGGTTGTACCATTTACATTACCACTACCAGTGAAAAAGTTACTGATTTCTCTACAACCTCACCATCATTTGTTGTTAAATGACTTTTGGAGTCTAGTCATCTTAGTAGGTATCAGTCATATCTCACTGTGATTTTGATTTGCATTTTGCTCACAATTAATGATATGGAGCATCTTTTTATGTGCTTATGGGCCATTTGTATATCTTTCCTTGGGGAAATGTCTACCATATCTTTAGACCATCTTGAAATTGAATTATTTGCCTTTTTGTTATTGAGATATAAGATTTCTTGATATATTTTGGATACAGTCCCTTTTCAGATACATGATTTGCAAATATTTTCTCCCATTTTGTGGGCTGTCTTTGTACTTTTAAAAATGTGTCCTTTGAAGCACGAAAATGTTTAATTTTGTTAAAATCCAAGTATTTTTTTCTTTTGTTGCTTTTGGTTATTGTGTTATATCCAGAAATCCTTTGCTGAATCCAAAGTCATGAAGATTTACTACTATGGTTTCTTCTAAGAATTTTACAGTTTAGTTCTCACATCTAGTTCTTTGATCCATTTTGAGTTAATTTTTGTACATGGTTTGAGGTAAGGGTGCCAGTTAATTCATTTGTATATGACTATCCAGTTGTCCCAGCATCATTTGTTGAAAAGATACCATTGGATTGTCTTAGCATCTTTGCCAAAAATCAGTTGGCCATAGATTGAGTTTATTTCTGGACTTTCAATTTTATTCCATTGATCTATATGTCTATCCTAATGCAGCTACCACAGTCTTGATTACTGTGGCTTTCCAGTACATTTTGAAATTTAACAGATTGTGAATCTTTCTACTTTTTTTTTTCAAATTTATTTCAGCTATTATCAGTCCCTGGCAATTCCATAAAAGTTTTAGAATTAGTTTGTTAATTTCTACAAAGAAGTCATCTGGTATTCTGATGGTGATTACACTGAATCTCCAGATGAGTTTAGGGAGTTTTACTATCTTAAAATAGTCTGATCCGTGAATACATGGCATTTCCCCAATTAGTTAGATTTTCCTTAATTTCTTTCAACAATGTTTTGTCGTTTTTGGAGTATTCATTTTACATTTCCTTTGTTAAATTTATTCCTAAATATGTTATTATTTTTGATGCTATTGGAAGTAGAATTGTCTTTCAAATTTCACTTTCAGATTGTTCTTTGCAAGGGTACAGAAATACAATTAATATTCATATACTGATCTTATACCCTGCTAACTTGGTGAACTTGCTAATCTGTTCTAGTACTTTTTCAGTGGATTTTTAGGATTTACTTATATGGCACAGGTCATATGCAAATAGAATAGGTTTACTTTTTTCTTTACAATCGGGATGACTTTTTATTTTTTTGAGATCATCTTTCTTAATACGGCATAGGAATTTACAGCTATAAATTTTCCTCTAAACACTGTTTTACTGCATCCCATAAATGTTTGTATGTTGTACCTTGGTTTTCATTCATCTCAAGGGATTTTCTGATTTTGCTTTTTATTTCTCCTTTGATGCATTGATTATGTTGGTGTGTGTTGTCTAATTTACGCATATTTGTGAGTTTCAATTTTTTATGCTATTGATTTATAAATTTTTCCCATTGTATTTAGAGAAAATGCTTTGTATTCTGTCTGTCTTATGAAATGTATTGGGGTTTCTTTTATGACTTAGCATATTGTCTATCCTAGAGAATATTTTATGTGCTCTTGAGAAAAATGTATACTCTGTTGCTATGAGTGGAGTGTTCTATGTTGCCTAATAGGTATAGTTGGTTCAACTTCATTAATTCTTCTTCCCAGTTAAATCTACTGTTAGGCCTCACTAGTTAATTATTTTATTTCAGTTATTGGACTTTTCAACTTCATAATTTACACTTGACTCTTTTCAATAATTTAAATCTCTTTTTTTATGTTTCTCTTTTTGACGCAACATTTTTATCATACCTTCATTTACTTCTTTAATCATGGTTTCATTTTTATAATGGCAACCTTAATGTCTTTTTTTAAAAAAAATAAATTCCACACCTCGTTCTCTTATAGACAGTATTTGTTGCCTACTTTGTTTCCAGTGCACAAGTGATACGGTTTGGCTCAGTGTCCCCACCCAAATCTCATGTTGAATTGTAATCCCCATGTGGAGGTGATTGGATCATGGAAGCAGTTTCTAATGATTTAGCACCATCCCCCTAGTGCTGTTTTGAGAGTGAGTTCTCAAGAGATCTAGATGTTTAGAAGTGTGTGGCTCCTTCCCCTTCACTTTCTCTGTCCTGCTCCACCATGGTAAGACATGCTTGCTTTCCCCTTGTCCTTCCACCATGATTTGAAGTTTCCTGAGGTTTCCAAAACCCTGCAAAATTGTGAGTCAATTAAACCTCTTTTCTTCATAAATTACCCAGTCTCAGGTATTTCTTTATAGCAGTCTAAGAACAGACTAATACAGTGAGTGATACTTTTCTGCTCTATGTATATCTCATAATTTTATATTGGATACTGGAAAATTTAGATAACATAACATAGCCACTCTGAGTACTGGACCTCTTTTCTGAGGCTTATTACTGTTATTTGTTTTTTTATTTTTATTTTTTTGGTGACTGGATTATTTTTGTGTCTGTTTACCCTGCACATGTTTGGTCTCTGATGTTTTCCTCAGAGAGAGACAAAACTTTGACTATGCCCACAGTCACTATGGGATGACAGTTGTTTTGGTAGACAGTTGTTTCTCTTTCCCTGAGCACAATGAGTTGTTGAAATTCACTAATTACTGGCAATTGTGCCATTATTTATAACAGTGTCTTGGAGTAATGAATTTCTGTAAAAATTTACCCCATCAAATATTGACCTCTTTGAAGAAATAATATCTGAGATCAGTGTATTTTTGTTCTGACTTCATAAGAGCTTCTCCAAAATGTCTTGTTTTCTGGTTTTTACTTGCAAACTTGCTGGTTTATAGTTTAGCCTGCATCTTGAATATCCTCCTAATATAATTTTACCACAAACTCCATTGTTCTTTGGAGCACCTTTATGGTTACTCTTTAGCCTCTGTCACAAATGAAGTCAGCTCTTTTGGGAAGAGTTTGGCCTGTTTCTCTATGGGCAAAACATGTGACCCCGGGCTTTGGAGCTAGGGTAGGAACAACAGCAATCTTCTGAGTGAGACCTTCACTTTAGAAACTAATTGCTTGCCTCCTCTGGTGTAGTTGCTTTAATATTCACAGCATGCAGCTTTCAAGGTAGAGTCTCTATTCCACTAGTGGAGGCTGGGCAGAAGGGAGTCCTCACCTCTCAATTGCACTCTGCAGAGACTTAACCTCAACAACAGATAGCTGGGACAAGATAAGAAATATTGATGTCCTCCTGGACCTCCTGGGAGGAAATTCCTTCATCTGGCTGCTATCAGAAGAGGGAACCTTATGTTCTTTGCTACAAGTCTGTACTAAAGGCTCTGCCTTGCTGAGCTGGGATGAGGAACAGTGAGAGTAGTCTAGACCAAGTTTCACAGACTCTTGCCTTTCTTAATATATTTTCATACATAGATGTCCTTGAATAGATGCATCTTCATTTGTTGTTTACCTTTAGTATTATTTCCAGAGGCTCTAAATTATTGTTTTCTGTTTCATTATATAATTTTTTACCAGTTTCACTGGGAATTGAGTCAACAGAGTTTCTCATGTGGTCATGATGATTTGATCTCAGGCAATGTCTTTTATTAAATGGAAAAGTGTCCACAGCCATCTTTCACTTTCCACATTTCCTCAATGTGTAGCATTCCTGACCGTTCTGTGGGCAGTCTGTGTACATGTAATTGCTGTCCTCCCTTCTTTTAGTGATATTAACTTCTCTGGTAATCAGTAGTAATCAGAATTTGGAGTATAGTAAGAGCTGGGGATACATATATCTCCAAATAATAGAATATTATATTTGTTTATTACTGTCTAATTTATGTTATGCTACCTTATTTGTTGTTTAACTAGAAATGCACTTGTTTGGAAAAAAGAGTAGTCCTATATTAGTATCTCTGAGGGAGAGTCTCTGAGAAAGCAGAAGAATATTAGCAGGCAGAACATTTTAAATTAATCATGAAGACTATAAAATATGGGATTAATAGATTAACGTGTCTCATATCTTTCTCATTATTTTGTCAAAACAATATATACAGTGTTAAATGTAGTTTTAATATTTCACTGCTTAAATGGCATCAGCATTCAAACTGCTTCTGCAATATTTACTGTAGCAGATTCCACACTGGCAACAAATGTCCTACTAGATCAAATTCAGAAGCAATGTTTGGTTCAATGATAATGGCTTCTGTTGGTAACTTCAACAGTTTATGAAATGCTGGCATATAAATAATAGTTTTAAATTTATTTTCTCTTGATTATTTTGTAAAGTATATAAAGCCAAGAGTTCACCCAGCTGCGTCAGTAAATGGCAGAACCTAGACTCAAATTCTAATCTATTTCTTGTGCCTACTGCATTTGATAATCTTCAAGACACACATGTTATTAACAAATATGTACCTACATGCTAATAGGATCTTCTTACCCTGCTACTGGCTCATGCCTTTTGTGATTGGATTTGGAGTCTAAAAGTTGTGGGACTCCTAAGACAGTAAAACAGACCACAGTTTCTAATTCCAAATGCCTAATCTCTGGTCTTAATTGGAACTGTCCTTCTCCAACCAACACTTTCTGCTTCCACTATAGCAGTTGCCTTTTCTAAGAGATTTCTCAGTATTCTGAGTTTACCTCTGTTAACAACACTTATCACCTGACTATAAACATTATTTCTGACTAAAATTTACACAGTGAAGCACATACCAGATAGTCAAAGAAGATTGTTGGGTGAAGAAATGACTTTTCATGTAAATTGGTATTGCCGTATCTACTTTTAATTCGTTCATTTTTCCAGGTACTTGATTTTTATTTTCACCAAATTTCACAGACTCTTGCCTTTCATAATATATTTTTATACATAGATGTCCTTGAATAGATGCTTCTTCATTTGTTGTTTACCTTTGGTATTATTTCCAGAGGCTCTAAATTATTGTTTTCTGTTTCATTATATAATTTTTTACCAGTTTCACTGGGAATTGGGTCAACAGAGTTTCTCATGTGGTCATGATGATTTGATCTCAGGCAACGTCTTTTATTAAATGGCAAAGTGTCCACAGTTGTTTAGCGTATTAGTCATTATTATTGTTCCTTTTTAATCCTTTCTCTAAACCATCATCATTTATATGCTTCTTTGCTTACTAGAGTATTCCCAGGGTAACTGGAGAAAGTAGGTAAAATATAATACCAACAAAAAAAGAAAACAGAAGATTCTCTAGTGTAATTTGCAAATTAAAAATCTTCATCAAATTTCTAAAAGAAATGTGATGCCAATGTTATTGTACTTTAGGGGATCGATAAATATTTGCTAAATGAGTAAACAAAGGGGAAGACACTAAATATTCACAATGATGAAGAAAAATGGGCAGGTACAGAATCCAAAGTGATTCTGTACCAACACCAGATGAAGCAGAAAGAGAAGGTAACTATTACTAGAGGTTACATAATTATCTGAAGACTTGTTTTGCAGATCTGGGTAACTGAGAAACAAGTAAAATTTAAACAGTTCTTTAATAGTGAATATTGAAGATGGGAAACTTTTTTTTAAAATTAAAGTGTTATTTATAGGTTTTAAAATTTGTTTACATATGTCAAAATTTTATATTTATAGATTACAAATTGCATATTACATATTATATAACATGTTACACAATTGACATGGTTTGGCTTTGTGTCCCCACCCAAAACTCATCTAGAATCATAATCCTGTGATTCCCATGTGTCCTAGGAGGGACCTGGTGAGAGGTCATTGGGTCATGGGGGACCTATGACAGAGATATATAAAGAACATTAAATCTCTGTTCTTTATAAATTACCCAGTCTCAGGTATTTCTTCACAGCAGTATGAGAATGGACTAATACAATAATCTAATAGCATAATGCTATTAAAATAATTTTTGTAAATCAGTATTTATATGCAAAGAAAAATTGCAATATATTTTTATTAAGTAGTTTATATAAAAAAAGCCTTCTGTGTTTATTAGAAAAAGTAAATATGTAGATATACATATATGTGTAGAAAACTCTCTGGAAAGGTAGGCAGTTAGGCTAAAGTAGAAGTTTTATGTTTTTTTGGTATCTTTTTAAAGTAGCATATTTAAAAATGAAATAATAAATATCTTTTAAATTTTGAAAAACAAAATGAAACAATCTGGCTATTCTCAATAATTTGTGTTGTGCTTTTAATACTGCCTGCTGCTAATATTCAATGATATTAAATGGTACCTGGGGCTTACACAGGGAGGAAGAATGGCTGGCAAGAGACACAGAAAATGAGAATTGATTTAGAAAATAAGGAACCTTCCCAGAAATATTTAAAAGTCATAATTAGGTTCCAAGGGAAGGCTATCTCTTCCTCCTTAAAAATTTCTCTTTATTAACATTGCTTGGCATATGAGGAATTCGATAATGTGGGGCCCCTGAGGTTGCAGAAACAATGAAAAAGTGCTATATCCCAGGGGTGAAAGTAGGGGAAAGAAAGATGAGAAGGTGATCAATTAGTCTAAAATGGTACTCATTGACATCTCTCAAGTAAAGTACTACATAATTTACTTACCTGGTTTTTAAGTTTTAAAGCAAAGTAGAATCAATTATTTTGAAATTTGCTTAAATAAGCTCCTTGAAATTTCTTCCATATCTTTCAACAGATTAAACACACATAAAAATAGATATTCTATTTTTAATATATTTCACCCCAATATAACCAGTTGTTGCACAATATGGTGATTACGAACTGCCAAAATTCATTAATTACATTTTGAAAACATTAAATAATTAAAGTCAATTTGAATTTTTTAGTCCTCAAATTAGTACATTTTTAAACAGGAAAGATTATCTTGGGGGTGGGTTACAACTCAACGGAGAATTCTCTAATTTTTATGGTATTATTGTTGACAAATGTAAAATGATATAATGAATAAAAAACAGAAATAAAAAATTTAAAATATAGAGTTTAAATTTTCCCTCTAAATCATTAATTCTGTAAAGGTGTTACTGTATTATGCAAAATGAATCAATAAATTTAAGAATAAAGTAAATTGATGTCAAAGCTAATGAAAAATAATATAGTATATAGCTTTCAAATGGTCATATTAATAACAGATAATTAAGAAGAATATCAACATCCAAGAGATTGATTGAACTGACTGAAATTTTGGTGGCAGCTGATTTATGGGCTTATAGTTTGACCTCCTTGATTGTGTATGAGGCAATTTTCTTGAAAACTTAAGACCCTAATTGGGTATGTATAAGTCCATTCTCACACTGCTATAAGAAATACGCAAGACTGGGTAATTTAAAAAGGAAAAGAGGTTTAACGGACTCACTGTTCCACATGGCTGATAGGCCTCACAATCATGGCGTAATGCAAAGAAGAAGCAAAGGCATGTTGTACATGGTGGCGGCAAGAGAATATGTGCGGGGGAACTGCCCTTTATAAAACCATCAGATCTCATGAGACATTCACTATCTCCAGAACAGCATGAAAAAAACCTGTCCCTATGACTCAATTATCTCCTACTGGGTCCCTCCTATGAAATGTGAGGATTATGGGAGGTACAATTCAAGATGAGGTTTGGGTGGGGACACAGTCAAACCATATAGTGTAGTTGCTTTCAGATAAACTTTTGGAACTAGCTTACAGTTGTTTACAAAAAGCATGCTTTCTTTGATTTAGAAATCCCAAAGGGAGAAAGATGATAAACACGCAATTGAATCATTTTCTGCTTTTAGCAGCATAAAATATTGTTATTAAAATAAATAATAACTGTTGCTGTTTACTTTCTAATGCTTGTATACATATCTTAATCACCATATTATTCAGAAGCTTGTTAAGCAAATTCAGACTTCTGACTATAATCGGGTATTTCCCACGCCAAACTTTATCTGCTTCCCATCTTTTTTATTTCAGATTTCATCGTACTTGCTCCAAACTTTGAATTATTCAGAATTATTCAGTCTCTATCTCTAATTTTTAATTCCATAGCTCACACTTTAAATCGTATTTATGACTCTTTAGATAAAAATTTAATAGTTGCTTTTCTAATATTTCTATTATTTATATTAAAATGTTGGATAACTATAAACTGTAAGTGTATACTAGTGTTATTGTCATTCTTTCATTTTTTTAAGAAAAAATGATGTTTTAAATTAAAGTTGGAAGTAATATGGACTAACAAATGTGATAGAAATCATTGCTACCATTCATTCATCTTGATATGACTCGCATTTAGTGGGAAATACATGATTAACATCAAAACTTCAGCAATCCAGCATGTTAAAACAATTTTAAATATGGCTTTAATTTTTATGGATTGAATGAAGAAACAACCATAGAGAAAAAGCTTTCCTGGTAAATAACAATGTTTTTCTGATGTGCAATGACTACATACATTAGTATTGGAGTGAGATGTACCTGAACTATTTTTCAAAACTGTATTAGTTTTTAATCACACAAGTGCCTTTTACATACATTTTCATGATAAGAGTTAACATACAATAGATGAATTGAAATCTAAATTTTTCTTCACCTCCAATCCCAGTTACTTTACAGAAATAACCATTGTCAAGTTATATATATTGCCCCAGAATTTTTCTAGGCTTTTATATAGATACATCCTATAAATATATTATAGCTGTTAGTAGATATAAATTGAGTTCCATGGAAAACATATATTTTTTATTGATATTTTGTTTACTCAACAATGTGTTAGGAATTTCCCATAGCTAGCAACTAACGTGAAAGTTTGTTTTCATTCATATGCTATAAGAATCAGTACAATAATAGTGAAATAAATGTCCTTGTGTTATCTTCATTAAACAAACATAGTAGTAAAATTGCTAACTCTTGGTGTATTTGCATTTTTTTGTGTTTATGGAGCACTTATGTATCTACTTGGCTGTCTTATAAATGTGAGGTAGGCTGTTATTTCTCCATTTAACATACAGGGAAACTAAGACATAGGGAGGTTAAATATTTTTAATAAAAATATGAAAACTGAAGCTTGAGAGATTAAGGAAACAGCTGAAGATTACATGGAGGTAAAGTAACAGAACAGGGATTTGAACCCAGATTATGTCTGCACACTTCACTATGTTGCTATACTGTCTCTATAACAGATACTACCAAACTGAACAAGTAACAAAGCAGATTTGCACCATTCCTAGTGAGGACGGTGATTAGCAGGACTTGTTTTCTGAGTATTCATCACAACTCTACTGTTAAAAATAGGACGCATTAAAGAAATCAACCAAAACCAGCTAAAATCAAGATGGCAATGAAAGCAAGCTAAAGTTGCCCTCACTGCTCATTATATGCTAATTATTATAAATTAGCATGCTAAAAGACACACCCACCAGTGGCATGACAGTTTACAAATGCCATGACAACACCCAGAAGTTACCTTAAATGGTTTAAAAGGGGAAGAACCCTCAGTTCCAGGAACCCACCATCCATTTTCTAGAAAATGTGTGAATAACCCACCCCTTGTTTAGCATATTGTTAAGAGTTGTTATAAATCTATTTAGCCAGGAATCCTTGAGTGCTACTCTGCCTATGAGGTAGCCCTGCTCTTGGGGCAGCCATTTTCCTGTACTCTGTTGCTCTAATAAACTTACTTTGCTTTGTCTTCACTCTGTCAGCTCACTCTTAAATTTATTCATGTCTGAAGCCCAGAATCCTGTCTGGCTGAGCCCCAGTTTTGAGATTTGACTGCGTCATTGGCACTGTATTTGAGTTCCCATTACCCTTCACCTTTACCAATACTTGATATTATGAAATGTTTAAATACTTGCCAATTTGATGAACAAAAAGTATCTTTTTAATTTTAATTTGCCATTTCACAGATTTCTGTTAATGTTGAACATCATTTTATAGTTTATCAGACATTTGTATTTCCTTTTTATGTGAATTATTTTTAATATCTTGAAACAAGATTAGAGGTAAGGGTGAACTGAAATCATACTCTGGATCTATCTTTTGCTACACACACTCTCTCTCTCTCTATCTCTCTCTCTCTCTCTTTCTCTCGCTCTAAGGAGTTGCTATGTGTTTATGTGTAAAGTTAATATCTGTAAAATACATGAAATATACAGTTAATATGTGCACATGTGTAATACAAACAAATGATTTGAAAATGTACAGTATGGACTTGGTGCTTACAAACAATACATTTTGTTCTGATTATTGTCAGCTTGTCCCCTCTGGGTCCATTGTCTGTTTTTCTGTCTCCTGCCTTGAAAGAACGACCTCTATGGACTGCAACACATTGGATGCTTTGCCCTTTGGCTTCTAGTTGTCTGTGTCAATGGAAAAACTGCAAAAGATCAGAGAGCAGTAGGAGAGACAAGCTTGGTATTTATCTCTTTTCTTCACCGTTGTCTCACTGTGGTTCTGGCAGTGGTTACCCACACCACAGCCACAGTTCCTGTAGGGCAGATGTCTTGCAGGGCTACAGCTCCCACTGGATTTGGCCTCCCATTGTCCTACCTCCTGAATGCTTCCTAACCCCTGTTGGTCCCATCATTCTGCCCACTCTTCTGCAAGTAGTCTTTTCATTGAAATCTCCTTAGTTAAATGATTTGGGGTATCTTATCTGTTTCCTGCTGTAACACTGCCTGGTATAACTTCTAATTAGGGTACTAATGACATCCTAATATAAGAGTAGCTAAGAAAATGCCTTTCCTGATTTGAATCTAAATCCTCTTCTTTAGAAAATCAGATTGTACATAATCTACTTATTTATTCCACATCAAGCAGATTCATGCCAGTCAGGATTGTGTTGAGCACTTGTACATCTCAAAGCTGCGATTCTTTCTAGTGAGAGTAAAATTTGAAGTTCAAGCTGATGTTTAGATAATTTCACCAACTGTTTTGTGTAGTTTAGGTGGATGTCTCAAATATTATATTTATTTTTTACTTTGTAAAATTTTGAAAATATACAAAAGTACGTGGAATAATATAATGAACCCACATATACCCATAAGTCAGTTTTAATGATTATCAACACATGGCCAGTCTCATTTTATATATACCTCCATCCACTTGTTACCTTCCATATTATTTTGAAGAATATAATATATAGTCTTATATATTTTGTCAGGTATTTCTAAAAGGTCAGGAATCTTTTAAATATAACTAGCCATTCACCATGTTACAAATAAGAATAGTAATGATTATTTCTTTATGTCATCAAAATGTACAGTGTTCAAAATTTCAATTGTCTTATTTTTTAATAGTTTGAATCAAGATTTTCATACGGTTCCCATATTTCAATTGATTATCATGTATTTTAATTCTGTATTCATCCATAGTTTCCTCATTGATTTCTCTTTTCTCCCATGCAAATTATTTGTTTGAAGAATTTCTCACCATTTGAAATCTGCTGTTTGTGTCTCCATAGTGTTATGCAATATGTCTCTCTAACCTGCATTTCCTGTTAAACTGGTAGTTAGAAGGTGGTAGGGCTTTGTCAGATGCAGGTTAGTTTTTGCTTGTATTTTAAAGAACCATTTCACAGGTGGTGGTGGTTTATTCTTCTATCAGGAAACACCTAATCTCTAGTTGCCTCTGTTTAGTTGGCGTTAGTAGCCATTCATTCTCAAAGTGTGGTTCCATTTGTTGTTGCAAAATGGTAAGAGCTATATTCTATTATTTCTACTTCATTTATTGGCTGAAATACTTCTGTTAAAAAAGTACTCAGATGCAAAATTTTTCATCTGCTATTTGGTACCATTCATGTTGGAAAGGCAAGAAAAAAAGCTCAATTTTTCAATTACTATTTTCAAAATATTGAGTTGGTTTATTATAACCTCCAGTAGTGACTAATTAATGTATTTTAATATTATTATGAATTCATGTATTAAAAATATTGATGTGCTTCAGTTATTCTTATTGACAGTTAAATTGCTTTATCTTTGGTGAGTGGGAGCTTCTTTAAGTTGGTTATATGCGTGACTGACATAATTCTAATAACCCTTGACAGCTTTCTTGCTATCTCATGTTCTAAACTCATCTTACACATTTCTGGCCCTAGATTGGAAACCAATTATTCTCCAAGGATCCCTATTTATTTATTTATTTATCTAACTGATAAATGGTTTTTCAAGATCAGAATCTGGGTATTAGGGGTATTATCATTACTTTGCTCATTGCTACTTTCAATTAGGTGAATTCAGGGAAAAAATAAGGCATAAAATACATCATGAGTTCTCATTTATACCTTCAATTCAAATGCAAACTCAAAGTCAACATTTGAGTTACTTTTCTACTGAACTGAATGCATGTCTCAAGATAACTGAGAATAAGAATTAGAGCATCATGTAATTTTATTTGTTTTGTAGCCCCAAAATGTGTATACATATACAATGTTATGTTACACTTTTCTTTATTGCGCTTCACTGATACTGTTTTTGTTTTTGTTTTTTTACAAATTGAAGGTTTGTGGGAACCCTGTGTCTAGCAAGTTTATCAGTGCTATTTTCCCAATATCATGCATTAACTTTGTGTCTCTGTGTCCATTTTAATAATTTTCACTATAATTCAAACTTTCTCATTATTATTTTATAGATCATGGTGATCAGTAATCAGTGATCTTTGATGTTACTACTGCAATTGTTCTGGGGTACAAAGAACTGCACCCATATAAGATGGCAAACTTTTAAAAATAACTTTATTTTACTTTCAGTGAAACATGTGCAGGTTAGTTCTGTAGATAAATTGCATGTTGTAGGGGTTTGGTGCACATATTGTTTCATCACCCAGGTAAAAATTGTAGTACCCTATCGGTAGTTTTTCAGTCCTCAGCCTCCTCCCACTCTTCACTCTTAAGTGGGCTCCAGTGTCTATTGTGCCTTCTTTGTGTCCATGTGTACTCAATGTTATCTCTTACTTACAAGTGAGAACATACGGTATTTGTATTTCTACCTCTGCCTTAGTTTGCATAGGATAATGCCCTGTACCTCAATCCATGAGGCCAGAAAACCAAAAGCAAGCACAGGATCTCATTCTATTTTATGGCTGCATAGTATTCCATGCTACATATGTATTACATTTTCTTTATCCAGTCTACCATTATGGGGCATCTAAGTTGATTCCATGTCTTTGCTGTTGTGAATAGTCCTGCAATGAACATACTCATTCATATGTCTTTATGGTAGAACAATTTATATTTCTTTGGGTATATTCCCAATAATGGGATTGCTGGGTCAAATGGTAGTTCTATTTTAAGTTATTTGAGAAATTTTCTTCAAAGTAGCTGAACTAATTTACATTCCCACCAGCAGTGTATACGTTTTCCCTTTTCTCTGCAGTGTTGTCATCATCTATTATTTTTTGACTTTTTACAGCCATTCTGCTATTTCCCTCTCTCTCCCTCTCTTCAGGCCTCTCTATTTACTAGGACACAATAATATTAAAATTAGGTCAAGCAATAACCCTACAATGACTTCTAAGTCTTCAAGTGAAAGAAAAAGTTGCACATCTCTCACTTTAAATCAAAAGCTATAAATGGTTAAGCTTAGTGAGGAAGGTACGTCAAAAGCTGAGATAATCCAAAAGGTAGGCCTCTTGTACCGGTTAGCTAAGTTGTGAATGAAAGGAAAATTTATCAAAAGAGATTAAAAGTGCTATTCCAGTGAACACATATATGATAAGAAAATGAAACAGCTTTATTACTGATATGAAGAAAGTTTTAGTGTTCTGGATAGATTAAACCAGCCACACATTCTTTTAAGCCAAAACTTAATCCAGACTAAGACCCTAGCTTTCTCCAATCCTATGAAGGCTGAGAGAGGTGAGGAAGTTACAGAAGAAAAGTCTGAAGCTACTGGAGGTTAGTTCACAAATTTTAAGGAAAAAAGCTGTTTCCATAATATGAACATGAGAGGTGTAGTAGCAAGTGTTGATTGATCTACAAGCTGCAGCAAGTTCTCCAGATGATCTAGCTAAGATAATGAGAAAGATAGCTTCACTAAATAACAGATTTTCAATATAGACAAAACAGTCTTCTATTGGAAGAAGATGCCATGTAGGACTATCTTGGAGAGGAGAAGTCAACTCCTGTCTTGAAATCTCCAAAAGACAGTTTGACTTTCTTGTTAGGAGCTAATGTACCTGGTGACTTTAAATTGAAGCCAATACTCATTTACCATTCTGAGAGTCCTAAGGCTCTTAATAATTATGCTAAATTGACTCTGTCTGCACTCTGTAAATGAAATAACAAAGCGTGTATGACAGTACTTTTGTTTATAGCATGGTTTACTGAATATTTTAAGCCCACTGTTGAGATCTCCTGCTCAGAATACAAAAGATTTCTTTCAAAATATTACTGCTCATTGACAATGCAATTAGTCACCAAAGAGCTCTGATGGAGATGTACAAAGAGATTAATGTTGTTTTCATGCCTGATAACACAATATCTATCCTGCAGTCCTTGGATCAAAGAGTGATTTTGACTTTCAAATATTATTATTTAAGAAATACATCTTGTAAGTATCTATCTGCCCTATATAAGAATTTGAGAAATCTGGATGAAGTAAATTGAAGTACTTCCTCAGAGGAGGAATTAACTGCAGATGCAGTTCATATAGCAAAAGAAATAGAATTAGATGTGGAGGCTGAATATATGACTGAATTACTGAAATTTTATAAAGCTTTAATTGGCGAGAAGTTAATTCATGCCATTGTTTTTGGTGGATGAACAAAGAAAGTGTTTTTTTGAGATGGAATCTACTCCTGGTAAAAATGCTGTGAACATTATTGAAATAACAGCAAAAGATTAAGATTATTAAATAAATTTAGTTGATAAAATAGAGACAGGGTTTTAGAGAACTAAATTTTGAAAGAAGTTCTACTGTGAGTAAAATGCTATCAAACGGCATCACATGCTACAGAGAAATCTTTTGTGAGAAGAAAAGTCAATTGACGTGCTCACTTCATTGTTATCTTATTTTAAGAAATTGCCTCACAGCCAAGTATAGTGGCTCATGCCTGTAATTAAAAGTGTTACTCCAGCAAACACACATATACCAAAGCATGAGGATTCCTTGAGGCCAGGAGTTTGAGACCAGCCTGGGCAACACAATGAAACTTGGTCTCTACAAAAAATAATATTAAAAATTAGCTAGTTATCATGGCACATGCCTGTAGTCCTAGCTATCTAGGAGGCTGAGGCAGGGGGATCACCTGAGTCCAGGAGTTCAGGGCTGTAGTGAGTTATGATCCTGTCATTGCACTCTAATCTGAGAGACAAAGCAAGACCATGTCTAAAAAGAAACAAAGAAATTGCCACAGTCACTCAGCCTTCAGCAACCACCACTTGGATCAGTAAGCAACTGTCAATATAAAGGCAAGACCAGCAAAAACATTATCACTTGCTGAATGCTGAAATAATTGTCAGTATTTTTTAGCAATGAAATATTTTTAAATCAAGGCATGTATATTTTTAAGACATAATGTTATAACACACTTAATATAATCAAGTATTGTATATTTATAACTTTTGTATGTTCTGGGAAACCAAAACATTTGCATGACTTGCTTTATTGCAGTGTCTGTCTTATTGCAGTGCTGGAGTGGAACCCACCATATTGCTGAATCATACCTGTATATAACAATTTAAGAATACCAATAATAGGCTGGGTGCAGTGGCCCATGCCTGTAATCCCAGCACTTTGGGAGGCCGAGATAGGCAAATTACTTGAGGTCAGGAGTTCGAGACTAGCGTGGTCAACATGGTGAAACTCTGTCTCTACTAAAAATGAGAAAAATGAGCCTGGAATGGTGGCTCATGCCTCTAATCCCAGCTACTTAGAAGGCTGAGATAGGAGAATCATTTGAACCTGGGAGGCAGAGGTTGCAGTGAGCCAAGATTGTGCCACTGTACTCCAGTCTGGGTGACAGAGTGAGATGCAATCCAAAAAATAAATAAATAAATAAGCATACCTGTAGTAGCACTACCACCAGCAATGTTTACTTAAAATAGCTAAATTATGAGTATTATTATTGCACTTCTTTTTGAAGGTTATCTGAGTCAAATTATTATTTTTGAAGCCACTGTGCCTTTTTGAAGCCACAACTGTGCCATAAATAGTATTTTCATCTGGGTTCAGTTGTTTCCATATTTCTCCAAAGCCTTCTCTAACATTGCCCATGTCCAAAATTCTCGTTTTTCTCAACTCTCACATTTTTACACAATACCACTTATCTTGATAATGTACTTGATTATGTAGCAAATTAATATATATTGAACACAGTTCAGTTATTGACATTTGCAGAGTGGGCTAAATCAGAAACCTGGAAGTAATTCTGAAATCTTCAATCCCTCCCCATCTTTTTTTTCCCAATGTTTTCCTACCTCTCTACTGAGAAATTCCATCAGTTTCTCCCTATTTGCACTACTACCAAAGCAGTCTACATTTCTCTTGTTGCTGGACTTCCTTTCTAACTAGACCCCCTTTCCCAAGTCTTGACTCGTATGCATCTATACCCAATATAACAACTTCAGTGATCTTTCTGAAAGGCAAATTGCCTCATTTAAATCCGTCAATGGCTTTCTATTGCTCTTAGGGCAAAATCCAAACGCATCAACATGGCTTATAAGACCTTTACATTCCGTCCCCAGGCTTATTTTAAGATTGCCCCCACCGCCTCAATCCCATGTCCCTTGTACAGCCTGCTTCAGTCACCCTGATTTCCTTGAAGCTCCTCTTGTGAGCATGTTCTATCTCTCCTCAGTATATTTAGTCTGTTAGTCTTCTCTCTGCCAGGAAATGTGGCCTCCCTTCTGGCTCCCTTATCCTGGATAACACTTCTCTCAGGTCTCAGCCTAGACATCACTCACTCACAACTTCCCTAGGTCACCAACTCTGAGTTTGCCATCCTTCCTTTGCTTTTCTATACCGTAGTGTATTTTCTTTGTCATGCAACATATGATTGCATGACACACAAGCATATTTCTCTTGATTACCTATTTACTGTCTCCAGAGAGGAAACTTAAGAGCAATGGCTATATCCATTTCATTATATTTCTATTGCCTAGCACAATCCCAAGCACAAAAAGACGTATAGTAAGCACTTATGGAAAAAAAAGGATGAAAGAAGGGAAAGAAGGAAGGAAAGAAAACAGGGTAGAAGAAGGGAAAGGTAGGTAGAAAAGAAGGGATTACCCATTTCATGTAAACTGTGAACACTTTACAGCAGGCCAGATCTATGCCTCATAGGAACTTCATCAAAGTAACTCATAGACTCTCTCAATTGATTGAAAACACTCCCGGCACACTCCAGCCTTAGGGCCTTTGTAGATGTTCTCAATGCTGGAAACTTCTCCTTTCAGATATCCACAGACTTTATATCCAAGGATATCCTTCAACTTTTTCTACATTTTACTCAGTTTGCCTACTTTTATACTTGCATTGCTACTCATTCCTAGCAGGCCTTGTCATCTTTCTTTTCTTTCTTACATAGCACTGATTCCCCCATAAAATATTGTATTCATTTTCTATTGCTGCATAGCAACTTATCACACATTTAGCAAGTTAAAATATTACCCATTTATTAGCATACATTCTGAGGCTTTGAAGTTCCGCATGGTGTGGCTGAGTGTTTCGTTTAGTGTCTCACAGAGCTAAAATCAAGGGATTGGCAGGGCTAAATTTTTGACTAGAGGCTCTAGGAAACACCTTTTTCGGGACTCATTTGAGTTGTTGGCAAATTCAGTTTCTTGCAGTTGCAGAAGTGATGTCCCCATTTTCTTGCTGGCTATCAACCTGGGGCTATTCTTTGCTCCTAGAGGATCCTTCAGATTCTTACCATGTGGTCTTCCTCCATCTTCAGAGTCAGAATATTCCTCACATTGAATTTTTGTCACTCTTTGGATTTCTGATTCTGTGTTTCTGAAGGGGTCATGTGATTAGATCAGGTCTACCCAGATAATCCCCCTATCTTAAGTTCAACACATTTAGGACCTAATTTACATTAAATATTATTTTCCCAGATAAGGTAAAGTAATCACAGGGGTGATATATTTTATCATTCACAGGTTCTATCTCAACTCAAGGTCAGAGGATCACACAGGGCAAAGGTCACTAGCTAACATCTTAGAATTCTTTCTAATACAAATATGATACAGTTACCCTGTTTATTTTTGTTTGGTGTCAGTCTCCCTTCATTAGAATAAAAGCTTAATGAGACCTGAGATTTTTATGTGTTTTGTCACTGATGTGTTTCAGTGGTGCTCAGAATGGTGTCTGAACTATCATAGATGCTTAATAAATATTTCCTGAATGAGCAAATGCCCCAGATGCCTGACATAAAATTTTTGCCATAAAATTTGAAGATATTTTGGAAAATTGTTGAAATGAAGAAATGAAGTTTTAATATCTATGGGGATATGAATTAAACTCGTATTTTTATAATTTTTATAATTCACTATATCTTAATTAATTCTTTTTGTGATGGTTTCTATTTATGCTTCCCCATTGTCACCTTGAGCATGAAAGCAGAGATAACCCTAGCTGACAAGGAAACAATTCACAGCAGCTTTCATAAAATATCGGTGTCATGTTTTATCTTCTTTGATCATTCTTCCAGACCTTGAAAATCCAAGAGATGTTGGCGTGCTTTCTGTCTCTCTCTTTCTCTTTTTCTCTCTCTGCCTACCATAAGGACACTAGTAAGAAGTGATTTAGCATGGCATTTATTCAGCTTAGTCGTTTAGACTTGAACTCTAGTTGGCCTAATGAAGAAATTAGTTATGCATGGAGGGTGAAAGATCAAATTTATATACAGTGCTCTAGGATAAAATAAAAACTGAACTTATAGTACAAGGTACTATTAGAATGAAAGGAATATATTAAGACATGCTGTTCTGGTAAAATAACACATTCTACAAAAGGAATGGAATATATTAAGAATCACATACCTAAATATAAAGCAGTTACATAGCATTATAGAAACAAGATTTTCAAGAATGTGAATCAATTTCTCTATCACATGCTTGAGTCTTTTTTTACTCACAATTATTTTGAATTGTGATTTTGAATGGCACAAATGGAGTGACTTTCTAAAGTCATGCTGAGAATCAGTGATCTTAGATGCATTTAAACCTATGCATGTATATTTTTGAAACATGAGTTATGACTATATGATGATAGAGACTTAAATATATTTGGTTTTGGTTAAACTAAGCACATAAAGAGCAACAAAAATGGTTTTAAAATTCTAGAAACCCATTCTTCTATTCAGATGAAGTATAACGCCAATGTACTTGGAAGATGTGTGAGAAAATATGTGAGGGTGGCAATATTCATTAAAAATCTAAATTTACTTAGTCTTTGATATAGCACATCTAAAATATTCTCTTATGAAAATTCAGTTGTATGTGACTAAAGGTAAATAGTAAGGCAAGAATGTACATTGTACCATAATATGTAATAGAGAAAAAAAATAAAAAATATTAAAATGCAATACATTAAAGAATTAGATATGTAAATTGAGGGAGAGATAAAACAAAATACAACTCAACAGTCTAAATTTTGACAATAAAGCTAAATTTACTGAAATAGAATTTTACCCATGTTCCTTGTTAAGAAAAATAAACAAATTTCAAAAGAAAACCATGTATAGTCCCATTTTTATAAAAACAAAGGTAACTGTACACATAAAGTTGTTTTTGCATAGGAACAAAATTTCAAGTAATACATACTATTCACCTAAGCACAAAAAAAGGGGATGAGTATTTCTATTTTTTACTTTATGCATTTCTATATTACTGAATACATTTTGAGTAGGCATAATCTATGCTTCCAGCCACAAAGAATTAATGGTCATAGGATTTGCCCTTCTGGGAACAAGAGAAATAGATGTAATACTGACACATGTTTTTTAAAATTAAAAAGGAAAGAGCAAATGACTGATTACTGAACAAAGAGAAACAAATGAGGCTATGCCTATAACTTGCCCCTAGCTTACTGCCTAGAGTTTCAACACCACAGTTTAAAATTGGGGAACCTGGGCAGAGTTCTGCAGACTTACTGACCTCAGGAAACAAAGATAGGTGTTTAGGGAGGCAAAGGTTGCTGTGCCAGAATAACCCAAGATGAAGCTGCATAGAGAGATCAGAATAATTGTAGGTAAAAAACTGGAGAGAACTACACTACAATCGGTGGTATATCATTATCAAACTGCTAAAGACCAGTGATAGAGAAAAATTATAAACATTTCAAAAAGCAGCCCAAGGTAAAGTCATATTACCTCGCAAGCATAGTTTAAAGTCTAGATCAATAACTACAAAAGCACAACAAAAAACTATGTCTAATAAGATATTCATGGAGATAAATGGAATTTAAAATGTATCAATGCAAAAAACATAGGAGAAAGGAAACAAAACCAAATAGAACAAATAGAAAACACATAAGATATTACGTTTTAATTGCATAAGTATATTACATTACATGTAAATGGTATAAAAATTCTAATTAAAAGGCAGAGACGGTGAGGTTGGAGAAAAAAGCAAGTCCCAACTATAAACTGTATAGAAGAGCACCATCTTAAAAATAAAGATATATAAGTTGATAGTAAAAAGAAAAGATTTACCACATTACTATTAATCAAAGGAAAGCTGAAATTTTATGTTGATATTAGACAAACTAAATTTTGGAGAATTTTGGAATCAAAATGAGGGATAAAAAGAGATATTATGTAAGGACCTCAATTTACCAATAAGACATAAAACATTTGAGTATGTATGTACACACTGACATATCTTCAAAATTCATACAGAAACAACTCATACAGTAGAATTGAGCAAGAAATAGGAAATTCCATAGTAATAAGTAGAGATATGTCTCGAAAAAGGAGTTGAAACACTCCTTTTTCTGTAAGTTATAGCATAAACAAACAGAAAATCCGTACAGTTATTGGACGACTCAAACAGCTGGACCAAATTGATATTTATGGAACATGTTACTCAATAGCAGCATAATACACATTCATTTGAAATGCATATGGGATACCGTATGTTCTACATGATAAACCATAGTTTGAGTCATAAGAAAAATCTGAACAAATTTAAAAGGATTTAAAAGAAAATGTGTTCTTTGATGACAATGGAATTAGATTAAAAAATCAGCAACATAAAGATGTCCATCAAATCCTCCAATATTTGGAAATTAAACAACATACTTCTGAATGAATCAATCAAAGAAGAAATCACAGAAGAAAGGATACTTTGAAGTGATTGAAAGTACAACTGTGTTAGCCATGAGAGTGTGCCTCTTGGAACAGCTTTTAAGAGAAAACTATTGCAAAGAATCTGAATTTTTGCTTTGCTTTCAACTTAACAAGTTAGTTAAACAAGTTGTTAATTTAACAAGCTGTGTTAAATTTAAGAAACCTAACACGGTTTCTTAAATGCTAGATTAGAGACAGTACTTTTTTACCCATGGCTTAGCAAACAGCATGATAATCAGCATATTTACATCAGCTCCCCTTGTCTCAAGTCCCATGAGTATATCAGTAATTGCTGAGCATAGACTGGATTATTCTTACCCGATACGAAACTCTTCTAATTACTTTGATGAGTAATGTTTACTCTGGGACTCCCTATCAGCTTGGCTGTGATATTCTCAGAATTTTCGTTGAGTCTGAGGTTTTTCCTACCCAATGCTTCTTTCTTCCCTCACTCTTTTCATTTTTCTCCATCATATTCTGAATGCTCTCCACACTTGCTCCTGTTCCCTCTCCTTTTTATAGCTTACAGATGTTTTTCCCAAGAAAGTTCTTGGGTATCAAATTCCGTATTGACATTTGCTTCTTAGAGAATCTAAATTGACACAGGAAATACTGGTAAAGGTCTGAGAAAATATGCAACAGATTGAGTTTGCGATTGGATTACCTACTCTGTAGCTGGAATGTGGTGCATAAATAATCTCCAATGAAAGGTGATGCCTTCATTCTTAAAAGTTTAGTGGTGGCGACCATGGAAAATGTCCTTAGCCAGCATCACCATCTGGAAGCATATGGAATGTCTGATACATAGTCAAAGAATCCTACATATCATAACATGTAAATCCATGATTAATTTCATACGGAAGGAAGTGTAAGATTCAGATTAATTTTTAAAATATAACGTGAAACGCCATCCAGAAAAAATTTGTCCGATGGAAGATTAAAATTGTCTCTGAAGTCATGAATGAGGCACATGTTCCAAGGCAATATTCTGCAATGATGAGGTGCCATCCTATAGTTCATAATACATTAACTACATCAAAGACTCCTATGGCTCTGTGTTCCCACTAGGAATGATTTATAGGTCCAGAAATCAAGGACTGAAGCAAGAGGAGCTTCACTTATTACTTCCAATGACCCATTTGGAAGGCTTTGTGTCTTACATTGATACAACTCTAGGATCTTCTTGGTTAAAGGTCCTCATCTGCAAAGAGGATGTCCTCTTGATAGGGGACATAGCATGGATATGTTTCAACTATAAGGCACAGATATTGCCTTGCCACTTTTGCCTCCTTGTTTCTAGGAACCAAATGTCAAGAAGTCAGCATACTGACAGGGGTGATTAACCCTGATTAGCAGGAGAAGTAAGGCTGCTTTTACAGTGGGGAACAAAGGGAAATACATGTGGAACCAACGTGATCCACTGAGGTCCCTTTTGGTACTCCTTGCCCAGTTATAAATGTGAGTGAACACATACAGTGATGCCACCCTAAAAAGCTGATAATTATCTTGTAAATTAGACTCCTCAGGAGTGGGGGTTAGGGTAAGCTACTGTTAGGTAGATGGAATGCCCTGGTGAGTAAGCTATAAAGATCGGCAGAAATTGGAGTGGATAAGCTACTAAGAACTTCAGAACTGATGGCTAAGGGTTGAGGGAAATTTGACTGAATAGATAGTGGAGAAAGACCGTGAACCTCTTGTGACTCAGAGACCAAATGGAGTGATGGAGACTGTAGTTTGTCCCACTTTCCCTTTTTTGTTTCCTCTCAGAGGGAAAGATCCATAGAAATTGTAGAGAAGTTGCTTGCTGAAAATAAATGAAGGAATGGATTATTGTGGCAGAAAGAATGGGCTGTGGCAGCCATGGGAGTTTGCTGGCTAGATTCTCCCACAAGAGAAAACTTCCTGAGGAGTGTGATTAAGTAACATTTTTGGAATCTCTGGCAGCATTAATTCTCAGGCTTTTCTCTTCTTGTGCTGTTCCTTGGCTATTATTGAACATGGTGGGGATATAGACTGTCTTGCTTAATGAAAGCTCCTCTAATAGGCAGTATTTTCACTAAAGCACTTCAGCAGCCTTGCTGAGATTGCTACAGAGCTCTACTGCAGTTTTATATTCTTTCTAACCAATTTTTCTTCCTTCCTTCTCTCCTTTCACAGGTGACACACATGCATTTTAGTCTGAAATTTTGCTAGGTCTTATGTTTCCTGTGAAACATATCCTCCCTTCAATAAATCTCTTGAACATGTAACCTTATTTTTAAAACTGCTTTTGGGGAACCTGAGATAATTCAACTTATCAAAATCTGTGGTATGCAGATAAAGCCACTCTTAGAGGAAAACTCACAGCATTATACACCTATGTTATAAAAGGAAAATGATCTAAAATAAATTATTTAAACCTCTATCTTAAGAAACTAGAAAAAATCAGACCATCAAAGTAAGAAGAAAGAAAGAAATCATAAAAACTCCAAAAATTAATAAAATGGGAAGCATAAAAAAACAATATAAGAAAGTCAGTGGAACCAAAAGCTTTGAAAAGACCAATAAAATTGATAAGCTGCTAGTCAGGAAGAAAAGGAACATAATTACCAACATATGGAGTGAAGGAAAAAGCATCAGTGCAGATCCTACAAAACACTTAAACATAATCTTAGCAAAACATGGTAAGAACTCAACAAATCAGATGTGATGGAACAATTACTGAAATATGCAAACTACAAAAGCTTATCCATAAAAAAAATCAATCTGAGTAACTGCATATCTAGTAAAGAAACTTAATTGTTTATTCAAAATCTTCCTACAAAAAAACGTATGGCCCAGATGGCTTTGTTTGTGAATTCTATCAAACATTTAGGAAAAAAATAACACATATTGATACAGATTTCCTCAGGAAATAAAATACCTGGGAACTATTTTCACTTAATTTTATGAGGACAGCATTGCCCTGCTACAAAATCAGAAAAAGACATTATAGAAGGAGGAAACTCCACATCATTATCCTTCATAAGAATAGATACAAAATTCCTTAACACAAGTGTATCTAGCTAATTGAATCCATCAATATGTAACAAAGATAATACATTATGACCAACTGAGGTTTTTCCTAGGAGTGTAAGATTGGTTTAATATTCTAAAATCAACCATAACTCATGATATCAACAGACCACATGATCATCTCAATAGGTGAAGAAAACTTTTTGACAAAATTCAACATCTGTTACTGATGAAAACTCTTAGAAAACTAGGAATATAAGGGAATTTCCTCAACTTGTTAAACGGTATCTATGGAAAGTCTCTATCTAATTACATTCTTAATGATGAAACACTGAATAGTTTATTTTAAATATTAAGAACAAAGTATGGCCGTCTATTTTCATCACTTCTTTTCAGCATTGTACTGGAGGTTTCAGCCAGTGTAATAAAGCAAGAAAAATACACAAAGAAAATAAATGCAAAGGAAGAACTAAAAACTGCCTTTGTTTTCAGTAACTTTCTAATTTTTATAACCAAAAATGTCAATAAAATGTGGAGATGGTGGGTAAAATTGAACTATCCCAATGTTTGCTGCCTCTATCTTGTTTTCTGTCAACAGGTACTTCGAAATGGCTATTTTTCAAGACAAACTCCAGTGGAGATACAACTAATTTCACTGAAGGTAATAATACAAATGTGAATTCTTTTCAAACCAGGCAACATCAAACTATCTGCAGGTATAAAAAATATTATCCTTTGTGCAGGAGGTGAATTTTATGGAAAATAAAAACACATATTATCCTGCAAAGTCAGACAGTCATGAAAATACTACAATTAATTTGAAAAATAGCCTGATCACTAAGCATGGAGGACATTACATAAAAAAATGTGAGATGAACCAGTACAGTACTATTTTCTTCTCTCAGAGTTATCCAAATAATTTGAACGTTAGTTTTAGTAGATAAGTTTATTTTAATCACAGAAATAGAATGTAACTGCCATATTTCATAAATTTTATTTTTATAAATAAAAAAGAGAGGAAATATAAACATGGCCATGACTGTTTGGTTCATAATTCAGCTTTTAAATGTAGATTGTACAAAAGTACAGTGAAATAATGGGCAAATATAGATGATGACTATGAAGTCACAGAGGTAATTTCTGGCATTTTAAGCTTCAATTCTCAGATTGGCTTTATAATAACTGTGGTTTATAAGTTCTGTTCTACAAAATTATAATAGAAATAAGGCAGCTGTTATATTCCTGAATACAAAATTATGTATTTTGACACTAAGTATTTGCTGTATGGGAATTTTATTATGAACGGTCCAGAAAAATGTTTCCTTAACAAAGTGGTAAGTAAAATTGCTGTGAAAATATTTTATATCCTAAGCATTATAAAGAAATTTTATCCTAATCCTTATCTGACAACTGGTAAATAGCCTGCAGTTTTTTACTGTAATTTTTTTATTCAGGCTCTCACTGCCTGTGTTCTTAGAGTGAGTTAGCTATAACTACACAGTTCTTTCCTACTATTTTGGGGAAGGAAATTTACATACTCTTTTTCTCACCATTTTAGTTAGGACAACCCCTGTCTGGGTACCTATACACATTTATTCAATAACCTCCATTATTATGCATAAAATTATGAAATAAATAAGACAGGAAAATCAGGATATTTCCCAGATTGATCTCTGTTATTAACTCACTTTGTGTCTATGAATATTTTAGTCTGGATGGGGGGCCTCAGTTATCAGTAGATTGTAAATAATGATAGTTACCCCATATAGCTCAGGTATTAAGGATATGAAAATTATTTAATCTATTTAAACATATCATTAAGTGGACAATTTTGTCATTTAAACTTGATTGACAACATCTGCAGTTTGACAATATCTGTAGCTTCTATGTCCTATGTCAGGAAATTTACCTTAACCCTATGAGAAGAGTATAGTTCTTAGAACTGTGAAATCTTACTAGCTGTGAAATCTCAAGTGGGTTACTCAAACTTGTTAAGTAAATCTGCAAAATAAAATCAATGTCCTTTTGTGGAGTTTTGGGTACTAGAGTTAATATATAATGTACCTAGTGCATATGCTTAATGTAGGTGCAGTTATTATTAGATATACAATCGTCTATCATATGTACTGCAGGAGGTCGTTTCAGAGCTGGAAATGGGATGGAAATAACTACATCATCACTTCATGCCACTCTGAACTTGGGGTGAAGTATAGAGGCAGCATGTGTGAGAATTTTACCTCTGCATGGTAATATCTGGATAACATGCACAAGTCAACTCTTCTAGTTCTGCATCTGTAAAGGCATATAATAATCCCATCTTCCAAGAGTTTTGAAGGGAAGATAGTCAGACATAGATATTGCTATCTATTTATCTATGTTACTTAGCACTATTTGGGACACAGTAAAGATTGATTAATATGTAATTGTTTTACTTAGTAATTACTAGTAGTATGAATTGTTTTTTTTATTTTTGCTACTTGCGTATGACATTAGCCCACATACATTCATTCTTTCTCTTTCCTACAAAATATCTCTGACAGGCTCCATTGTTTTTCTTATCATTTTTAGTCATAAGAACAACCCTCATCTCAGCAATTTCAATGCCTGTTCTGGTATAATAAGCAAAACATTAAAGTCTCTCAACTTAAAGTTTCACCTATTTCCCTTCTCAGGCCTTGGAGCCTGCAGTGATGGCAAGGGAGCTGGAGTTTCTTCCTGTTTTTATTTTTTATTTTTACCCCTCTTTAATCCTAGTTTTATAGCTGTCCCCTGTCTATTAGGCAGCATTTTTTATCCCACTAGGATTGAGCTCAAGGAAAGAAAGCATGAGGAGAGAAAGCACCATATTGCGTGGCCCTTGGCTGTTTCTTTGGGGGCTGATGCACAGTTGCTGAATCTTTTTCTCATGAGTGCAATTTTAAAAACTTTTTATTTTTTAGAGATATTTCAGTGGTGTTCCTGGTCCAGGGAAATGTCTCTCTTATAATGGCCATTTTTTTGCTCTCCCTACACTGCTGTTGTTCTGAGTTTCCAGTCCACACAGATGATCCCTCTTGGGATTCCTTTGTTCTCTGGAAAAGTAATCCTCTTGAGCAGAAGTCCTTTTATTTTGCAATGGCCTCAGGCTTGTGTTTTCTAAATGATTAGCTTGGCCCAAGAGAAAATTCATGCTTCCTTGCTCCATTTTTTGTTAAGGTACTGTTTCCTTCTACTTTTTTGTTTTCCTTCTGACTTCAGGCCAAAATTCCAGTGGACACTCAGGCTCTTAGAGTGATCCCTGTGAAGGCCCTCTGGCAGTTAACGCTATGTTCCCCCTGTAGGGAATGGTTGAGGGTGGAAGATACATGCAACATACCAACAACTATCCCCAAACTACTTTCTCTTGGACTCTTTACTTTCCAGGCTCTTCTTACCTTAGCTTGTAGTGAGAGGGAAGCATTTAGCATTTGAAGGACTCTCTCCAAAGGTGGTCTCTTTCTTCCTCTTAAACAAAGAGGGAAGTGATCTAAAGTTGCCAGAGCCAGTTTCACAACTGAGTAGCATGTTTTGCATGTAATCTCACACACTCAGATATAAAAAATATTTGGTGTCAATTGTATTGTTCTTAAACTTTGATATCTCAGCATAAGGCAGAGTAATCTCATTTAAACATTTGTTAGAGATATTGACTATTGCAACTGAAAGTTGGTCACCTCGTGCCTGGCCATATCATAGTCCTTTATTTAAAAGAAACACAATGCCAACATCTAGAAAATATAAAAAGCATTAAAGAGTAATTTAAAACTTTACAGTTTGGTTTCACCAAAAAAATTCTGAAGTTGGAATTGCATTGTGCTATCACATCATTATTAACTAGCATACTTACAGTTATGAGAGACTATAATTCACAGATCAATTAAATACTTTAGTGTTTATGAATGAATGTTACATGGGATGAAGAGTTAGAAGAAACAGATAAATCTGACTGTCTTTAATTAATTGAGTCTGAAGTTGCATGATCAGTCCATAAAACTTTCAATGAGGTCTCTCTTTTATTGTATACATTAGTTTAAAAAATTATCTGTAACAATGTTAAAAAGTCTTCTTTGCCATAAAAATACATTGAAAATTTTCCCCTAATGTAGAAATGATTATAGAAACATTGTACTTACTTATATAAAATATATTTCTCAAAGGATGAATTTATTTAGAAAACTGACTGGCCAACCAAGCAACCAACCAGATCTTTTATATCTTTTTCGGTCTATAAACAGTTGAATATATTCTATGTTCCAAGTACTAACAAAGTGGACAAAGAAGACGTGATACCTACACTCACATAGCCCACAATTTAGTCAAGAATGGTAAAAGCAAACCTGATCAAATGATTACTAAAAGTCCCAAAGATACTGCTGAGCTTAGCAACAGAGTTATAGAAGCCTGAATTTTATTATTGCTTATATAAGAACTCGGGATAAGGGAAAGGAGTCATTCATGGAAAAGAGTAAGGCTGAATGGCTGAGATGAGGCTAGATCATGCAGTGTTTTGGGGGGTTAGAACTTACCCTAGGGACAATAGGAAGTAAATTAAGAATTTTAAGTTAGATAATAACCTTATATGTCTTGACTTTCTTTAAAGATTATAAATCCCTTGATGGAAGTTTTCTGTGCTTTCAATGATATCAACATTTAGTCCAGTGTTTTACATAATAGTGGGCTAAATATGCTCATTACTAATGAGTACTAATGAGGAGGAAGACTTGTTCCTGGAACATTAGTTTTATGAGAGCACATAACAAAGTAATCCCCTAAGAGCTACTGATTATCAGGTTAAAGAGAAGATAATATATACTTTTAAAAACATTTAAGTAGGTTAGGCATGGTAATTTATGCTTTGAATCCCAACACCTGGGGAGGCTGAGGCAGGAGGATTGCTTGAGGCCTGAAGGTTGAAATCAGCCTGAGCAATATAGTGAGACTCTGGCTCTAGAAAAAAGAAAAAATATATTAGGAGGGCATGGTGGTGCATATCTGTAATCCTATCTACTCAGGAGGCTGAGGTGGGGGGATTGCTTGAGCCCAGGAGTTTGAGGCCTCAGTGCACTTCAGCCTGGGCAACCTTGACTCAAAAAAAAAAAAAAAAAAAATAGAAAGTTTAAGTGTTTAAGTGTTATTTTCTCTGTATATAAGACTGATAAAAATTTAAATAGCATGAATGAAAAATTAAGTTTTCATTAAAGACGATTGCTACCAAAATACCAGAGGTTCAATGCAGGTCCTGCTATTCACTGCACAGAAAGCTAATCACTGAAACAACCAGTATTGCCAGGGAAAAAGGCTTATTTGGGTGCTACAGCCAAGGAGATGGGAGCCCAGTCTCAAATTTGTCTCTCTGTCTGACTAAAATTGGGGGGTTTTGTAGCAAAAATGTAACTACATGCAGAAAAAGAGGAGTTAAGGAGTGGTAAGGAAGAAGAATTGGTCAACAGAAAGCAGGTGATTGAATAAACAATCATGTTGGGTAAGAGGTTTGGCTCTTTATTTTCTAGATGCAGTGATCTGGTAAGCTTCAGCTCCTTGCTACTATCTGGGCAGCCTGATGGTTAGTTTCCAGAGAAGGGAACTCAGATGAGACAATTGTAAATTTCTCAAGTTTAAAGACTGGGAGGGTCACTTTTTATGTTTTTTCAAAAGGAACCATAAACATCATATCTATGGGAAAATTGAGCAGGTTTCATAGTGAAACTTAAATTTTTATTGTCTACTTGAACATATCTACTTGCTATGCAATCTTGGGCCTCACCTTTCCATGCATGAAGCAACGTTATAAAACTTAGCAAAATGAGTGTGGTAAAATACCTGATTTAATAAATAATAGTGAGATTCCATACACATATGATCTTTTAAACATTTCTGTTTCATGACTTTAAAAAGCTTTTGTATTTATAGTGAAATTTATTTGAATAATTGAAAAAATTCGTCTGTTCTCTTTATTACAAATTAAGAAATACTAACTCA
This sequence comes from Cebus imitator, assembly GCF_001604975.1. Taxonomy (NCBI): domain Eukaryota; kingdom Metazoa; phylum Chordata; class Mammalia; order Primates; family Cebidae; genus Cebus; species Cebus imitator. The sequence continues at coordinate 1,590,601 of NW_016107763.1, forward strand.
TAGCTTTTTTCTAAAAGTTGATGTTAGTTTATTTTTTTCATGGTCAGTAAGTAGTAAAGTGTTGAATAAACCCAATGTACAAATAATCTGTGGAAGATAAAAAATGAATTTAGCTCCCGGGGGTAAGGGAGAAGGATGGAAGGTTATATGGAAAGATTGTGCTCTGAATAAAAGCTCTTAGTTGGCAAAAATACTCACTGATTTAAGTGGCTAAACTCAGAGTTCCTTTGGAAATGTTAATAGCAGTATGTTGAAATTTTATTTTCAGAACATTTAGTAGAGAAAATTTTAAAGTACTTCCTGCAATTAACACATTTTATATGCTAATACTTTAACAGTATCAGTGAAAATCAAGGTAAAATATAGATTATATGTGTATTTCTTCCAAAGTTAAAATAACCATTAAATACAGTTTTATGTTTAAGAAAAAAAGAGATATTCCAAATTACTCTCCCACTTACAATGCATAGTTACATTAAAAAATCTAATCCTATCTCATTCTAAACAAAAGTTTTAGAGAAATATTCTTAGTAAATATAAACACATACAGGATTCATTTATCATTTAGCTCTGTGACTGCCCAAGAGATGCCATCATGACCATCATTAGGAGATGCCCTTCCACAATTTCTTCTCATTAAATGTTGGGAATGGAAGACTGAAAGATAATATAGGTGTAATGATGGATGAAGGCAGAAATAATGGAAGAACAACAAATGCAATATATAGCTGGAATACACATTCCCATTGTTCCCTCCTTAGAAATTCAGGCTCATTCTTAGATGTCAGCTCAAGATAATCTACTCAGAGAAGTCTTCCCTAAACCCCTGTTGTGGATTAAAATGTGTCCCCCAAAAAAGATATGCTGAAGTCCTAACCCGTCATGAAAGATATTTGGAGACAGAGTGACACAGAGATAAGAAGGCCATATGATAACACAGGAAGAGATCAGAGTGATAGAGTTACAAGCCAAGGAATGTCAACGATTGCTGGCAACCACCAGAAGCTAGAAAGAGGCAGAGAAGGATTTTTCCTCAGAGCCTTCACAGGGAGTATGGTCCTACCACCACCTGGATTTCAGACTTTTAGTTTTCAGAACTCTGAGAGAATAAATTTCTGCTGTTTTCAGTATGTGGATGCTCATTATGGCAGCCCTAGGAAGCTAATTTCCTCCAGACTAGATCTATTTCACTGTTATAAACCTCCATGAGATTTTGTTCCTCTTCCCTAAAGCCCTTTCAAAATTAAGATGAATGCATTAATGTGTAATTTAAATTCTTGCTTGCTAGAATGTAAGAAGAATACTCTGTGAACAGGAACCAGGCAGGTTTTGTTTACTCCCTGCATCCTCAGTACTACTACATTCCCTGGAATAAATAGGTACTCAATAAACATTTGTTAAATGCAGAAATAAATTTCTAATCTGTTTCTTCTTAAATGCTGATACATAGTAACTCCATGTAATACTGAAATCAAATCTGTCAGTTCCTATGTCACTTGGAAGTCTTTTGGCTGCATGGAATAGAAAACAAACTCAAAAAGCTAAAATGAACAAATGAAGTAAATATACATTGGCTTTACATCTCAAAAATCCAGTGGTACAACTAGCTCTGGATGAAGCTTTACTCAGCTGTTAAACAATATCACTAACATTTGGATTCTCTCTCTCCAATCTGCCTTCACTTACGCCAGCTTTATACTTAGGAACTACATGGTGATTCCCCTGCTGGACAAAAAACAACTAAAGCTTCACCAAAAAACTGCTAGAACTAATGAACAAATTCAGTAAAGTTGCAGAATACAATACCAACATACAAAAATCAGTTGCTTTCTATATATAAATAATTAACCACCTGAAAAAATATTAAGAAAACAATTCCGTTTAAAATGGCAACAAAAATGTAGATACTTAGGTGTAAATTTGATCAAGAATGTAAAAGACCTGTACACTGAAAACTATAAAACACTGATGAAAGAAACTGAAGAAAACACAAATAAACCGAAAGATAACCCTTGTTCATGAAATGGAAGAATTCACAATGTGAAAATGTCCATACTATCCAAAGCAATTCGCAGATTAAATGTAATTCCTATAAAAATATCAATGTTATTTTTCAAAGAAATGGAAAAAAAATTCTTACCTGGAACCACAAAATACCTCAAACAGCAAAAAAGTGTTGAGCAGAAAACCCCAAAACCAGAGCTATCGCAATTTCTGATACCAAACATAAAGCAATTGTTATTTAAAAACCATGCTACTTGTATAAAACAGACACATCAACCAAAGCAACAGAAAGAAAACTCAAAAACAAACCCCGGCATTTTTAGTCCATTTAGTTTCACACACAATGGAAGAGAGTTCCTTCAATAACTGGTGTTGGGAAAACTGAATATTGACATGAAAAAAGTAAAATTAGACCCTTATGTACAAAAATCAACTCAATATGGGTTAAAGACTCAAATAGAAGACCTCATATTGTAAAACTACTAGAAGAAAACAGGGGGAAACTCCACAACATTGACCTCCACAGTAATTTTTGAGATACGATCCCAAAAGGAAAGGTAACAAAAATAGATGAATTGAATGATTTCAAACTAAAAATCTTCTGCACAGTGAAGGAAACAATTAACAAAATGAAGAGACAGCCCACAGCATGGGAGAAAATATTTGCAAACCATACATATAATAAGGGGTTACTATCCAAAATGTAAAAGGAAAAACTTGAATAACTCAATAGCAAGAAAGCAACTCAAAAAATGATCAAAGCTCAAACAGGTATTTCTCAAAAGAAGCATACAAATGGTGAAGAAGTACATGAAAAAATGCTCAGCATTACTAATCATTAGGGAAATGTTAAATAAAACCACAGTGAGATATCACTAGGATAAATGTTAGAGAGGATGTAGAGAAAAGGGGACTCTTACACAGTATTGGTGGGAATGTAAATTAGCATAGCCATGTTGGAAAATAGTATGGAGGACTGAAAAAACTAAAAACAGAGCTACCATATGATCCAGCAATTCCATTTGGGGTATGTATCCAAAGGAACTGACATCAGTATGTCAGGGGGATATATGCACTCCCATGTTCATTGCAGCATTATTCAAAATAGGCAAGATATGAAATGAACCCAAGTGTCCATCAACAGATGAATGGATAAAGAAAATGTGATATATATATATTTTTGTGTGTTGATATTGTATTGCAGAATACAATATCAACACAATATATATGTATGTGTATATGTATATATAATATATATACTGTATTGCAGAATACAATATCAACATAAAAAATCAGTCACTTTCTATATATGTATATGTGTGTGTATATATATATGTTGTATTCATACACATACAATGGAATATGATATATATACACACACACACACACTATATACATACACACACACATACAAAATGAAATACTATCCTATACTATATACTATATATATACCTCTCACACACACACACACACACATGCAATGGAATAATATTCAGCCTTAAAAAGGGGAAAATCCTGTCATTTGTGAAATACACCCTCCCAAGACTAAACCAGGAAGAAATCAAATCCCTGAGCAGACCAATAACAAGATCTGAAATTGAGGCAGCAATTAATAGCCTACCAACAAAAAAAAGCCCAGATTCAGACGGGTTCACAGTTGAATTCTACCAGAGGTACAAAGAGGAGTTGGTACCATTCCTTCTGAAACTATTCCAAACAATAGAAAAAGAAGGAATCCTTCCTAACACATTTTATGAGGCCAGCATCATCCTGATACCAAAACCTGGCAGAGATACAA
>NW_016107763.1:1594428-1652835 GCF_001604975.1 Cebus imitator
CAGAACATCGAAAAAAAAAAAAAAAAATTTAGGCCAATATTCCTGATGAATCTCGATGCAAAAATACTCAGTAAAATACTGGCAAACTGAATCCAGCAGCACATCAAAAAGCTTCTCCATCATGATCAAGTCAGCTTCATCCCTGGGATGCAAGGCTGATTCAACATAAGCAAATCAATAAACATAAACCGTCATATAAACAGAACCAATGACAAATCCACAGATATTTATGACAAACCCACAGCCAATATCATACTGAATGAGCAAAAACTGGAAGCATTGAAAATCGGCACCAGGCTGGGCACGGTGGCTCATGCATATAATCCCAGCACTTTGGAAGGCCAAGAGGGGTGGATCACGAGGTCCGGAGGCTGGCCAAGGTGGTGAAACCCTGTCTCTACTAAAAATACAAAAATTAGCTAGGGATTGTGGCAGGCACCTGCAACCCCAGCTACTCGGGAGGCTGAGGCAGGAGAATCACTTGAACCTGGAGGGCAGAAGTTGCAGTGAGCCGAAATAGCACCACTACACTCCAGCCTGGGAGACAGAGAGGGACTTTGTAGCCAAAAAAAGAAAACCTGTACAAGACAAGTATGTCCTCTCACCACTCCTATTCAACATAGTATTGGAAGTTCTGGCTAGGGCAATCAGGTAAGACAAAGAAATAAGGGATATTTAATTTGGAAAAGAGGAAGTCAAATTGTCTCTGTTTGCACATGACATGATTGTATATTTAGAAAACCCCATAATCTCAGCCCAAAATCTCCTTAAGATGATAAGCAACTTCAGCAAAGTCTCAGGATATAAAATCAATATGCAAAAATCACAAGCATTCCTGTCTGTTATTACAACAATAACAGACAAACAGCCAAATCATAAGTGAACTCTCATTCCCAATTGCTACAAAGAGAATAAAATACCTAGGAATACAACTTACAAGGGATTTGAAGAATCTTTTCAAGGAGAACTATAAACCACTGCTCAAGGAAAATGGGAGAGGACACAACAAATAGAAAAACACTCCATGCTCGTGGATAGGAAGAATCAATATCGTGAAAAAGGTCATACTGCCCAAAGTAATTTGTAGATTCAATGCTATCCCTATCAAACTGCGATTGACTTCCATCACTGAATTGGAAAAAAACTACTTTAAGTTTCATATGGAACCAAAAAAGAACCCACAGAGCCAAGATAAGCAAAAAGAACAAAGCCGGAGGCATCACACCACCTGACTTCCAACTGTATTACAAGGCTTCAGTAACCAAAATAGCATGATGCTGGTACCAAAAAACGATATATAGACCAATGGAACAGAACAGAAGCCTCAGAAATAACACCTCACATCTACAATAATTGGATCTTTGACAAACCTGAAAAACCAAGCAATGGGGAAATGGTGTTAGGAAAACTGGCTAGCCGTATGCAGAAAGCTGAAACTACATCCCTTCCTTATACCTTATGCAAAAATTAACTCAAGATGGAATAAAGACTTAAATGTATAACCTAAAATCATAATAACCCTAGAAGAAAACCTAGACAATACCATTCAGGACATAGGCATGGGCAAAGACTTCATGACTAAAACACAAAAAGTGATGGCAACAAAAGCCAAAATAGAAAAGGAGATTGAATTAAACTAAAGGGCTTCTGCACAGCAAAAGAAAATATCATCAGAGTGAACTGGCAACCTACAGAATGGGAAAAAAAAGTTTACAATCTATCTATCTGACAAAAGGCTAATATTCAGAATCTACAAAGAACTTAAAAAAATTTACAAGAAAAAAACAACCCCATCAAAAAGTGGGCAAAGGATATGAACAGACACTTCTCAAAAGAAGACAATTATGCAGCCAACAAACATATGAAAAAATGCTCATCATCACTGGTCATTAGAGAAATGCAAATCAAAACCACAATGACATACCATCTTACACCAGTTGGAATGGCGATCATTAAAAAGTCAGGAAACAACAGATGCTGGAGAGGATGTGGAGACATAGGAATGCTTTTACACTATTAGTAAAAATTAGTTTAACCATTCTGGAAGACAGTGTGAGAATTTCTCAATGATCTAGAGCTAGAAATACCATTTTACCCAGCAATACCATTACTGGGTATACAGCCAAAGATTTATAAATCATTCTACTATAAAGACACATGCACACAGATGTTTATTGCACACTGTTCAACATAGCAAAGATTTGGAACTAACCCAATTGTCCATCAATAACAGACTAGATAAAGAAAATGTGGCACATATACACCATGGAATGCTATGCAGCCATAAAAAAGAATGAATCCATGTCCTTTGCAGGATCATGGATGAAGCTGGAAACCATCATTCTCAGCAAACTAACACAAGAACAGAAAACCAAACACCATATGTTCTCTCTTAGAAGTGGGAGTTGAACAATGAGAACACATGGACACAGGGAGGGGAGTATCACACACCGGGGCCTGTTGGGGGTAGGAGTTGAGGGAAAAATGGCATTAGGAGAAACACCTAATGTAGACGATGGGTTATGAGTGCAACAAAGCATCATGGCACAGGTATACCTATGTATCAAATGTGCACATTCTGCACATGTACCCCAGAACTTAAAGTATAATAAATAAAGGAGAATATGGGTAAATCTGGAGGACATTATATTAAGTAAAATAAGCCAGTCACAAAAAGACAAATACCATATGATCTCACTTACATGTGAAATCTAATAAAGTTGAACCATAGAAATAGAGTAGACTGGTGATTACTGGAGCCTGGGTCAGGGGAGTGTGGTGGGAAGAAAGGGAATGAGAGTTGTTGATCAAAGGGTACAATGTTTTAGACAGAAAGGAGGAAAATGTTTTGAGGTCTATTGCATAGCAGGGTGATAATAGTCAATAACAGTGTATCGTATATTTTAAGACAACTAAGAGTAAATTTCAAATGTATCATCATGAAAAAAAGATAGGTGAGCTGATGGCTTATTTTAATTAGCTTGATTTTACCATTCCACATTGTAGACAAAACATCACATTCTACCTCTATAGCTAAGGCATCCGCAAGCCTCATACACTTAAATCTTATCTAAAAGGACAAGATCAATGATCATAGCTATGCACCTCATATGATTTTTTTCTCTTTATTGGTCCAAAATTGGACAACTCTGCATTCATGAACAAATCAGATGGCTTAATTCAAAGGCTGGGGATGGGATTCATTTTACCCCCAACTACGTGGCTGAGGACTCCGGTGGAGTAAACTCCTTAGGAAAATCTGAGTAACAATGGTGGGAAATAAGAGGAGTGAATACTGAAGTGACAACCAATGAATGTCTACATTGATTACAATGAAATATCCTCAGGTTGAAAATATTTGCCTTATTCATGAGAAATCTTGTGCAATAGAGTAAACTAGGTAAATTAGTTTTAAAAATGCACGAACATATTTGAATCAATGAATGTCAAGTCAGTTTTCTAGACATAGTTTTAGGACACCTATTGAATTAATTTAAACTGTCATTCTTGTTACATTTTACATGTATATAAAGAGCAGAGCAGAATGATGTAATTTTTATTCCTAATATTTATTCACCTGTCTTAGCCTGCTTAGAATAAAATCATGCACTTAGCAGAAGACAAATCATGATTATAGTTATAAGAGAATTCAGACTCAAATTTAATACATATTCTTCAAATGACTCATAACATAATTCCATCATTTAAATTAAATTTACAAATATTATGGACATTCAAGTTACGGAGAAAATGTTAATAAACCTGAGAAATAAAGCTTAATCTGCATTTTCTATATGTACACTACAATGCATTGCTTAACAATGGAAAGGATACTTTATTAGGAAAGTTAGTCTATTAAATGGGTTATTTGACCCAGATATGAACCTGGAAAAATTTTGGTTTATACAAAGATTGTAGTAGACAGTTATCTTAAGCCTATGATACATATTGATATACAAAACTATAATAACAGTAGATAACATTTAGTGACTACTCACAAATATATACAAAATACAATTCAGCTTGAGTGCCAGTGATACACAGAATGTTGCAATCTACTCAGAAATGTGCATCAATTTATTCTTTATTATGTGGAATCACTTTCTGCATGTCTATTAAAAAGAAGTGGACAGGCTGAATGTATATGCATATGCAACATTCTTTTAGGAGGAAGAAGAATATTAATTTAGCAGGCTTGAGTACTCTGTCTCTGAAGAGAGTTTCTCTATAGTGGGGAACTGACAGACTTTCCTACAATCAGTGAAATATTTTTAAAGAACATCCAATGATCTATTACTTTATGCTCACTAAAAAGATTTTTCAGATTCACTTACTGAATGCCTGATTTATAGGAAAAGTTTGCCTTGACTAATGGGCCAAGGTATTGATGTACACTCTAATTGAAATTAATAAACTGGCATTCTTGTTTTTAAACAGTGTCATGTGAGTTTGACAAATTTGTCTTATCAGTTCAGGGAGAACTGTTGAAACTGAACTCTTGGAGCAATCCACATGGGACCAAACATGATACCATGATGGCCACTCCACTGTGTGGCCCTTAATCATACCCTGCCTCCTTCTTCAGTTGCATGTATTGGGATAATTAATGTAAGGAAGCATAACAGAAGATGTATAATGGTCATTTTATAAAGAAAATGAAAGCAGACAATGCTTTATAAATAAGCTTAAACAGAAAGTGTTCAGAATTCCTAGTCAAGAAACTTCAATAGAGCTAGATAAATAAAGCAGAGTAACTACAGCACATCTATGAGGGAATTAACTGTAATGGGTCTTATCTGAAAACAGGTATAGTAAATCCTCACTTACTATTGTCCATAGGTGATTGGCAACTATGACTTGAAGCAAAACGATATTTAATGAAACAAATTTTACCATAGGCTAATTGATATAAACAAGAGTTAAGTTTCTACTGCATATTTATGGTCACAGAAAACATCACTATACTTCTAAATAAAGATCCCAGACATTTATCATATTAAACATTGAAATAAAGGTGAGCTATACATACATTTAAGAAATATTAATCAAAACAAGTAACATAATTATTTACCTAATTTTTGGTGAACTGGGAATGAGGGAAGTTATAGTGGTGATGGATTAAGCCAAGGAATTAATGTTTGCAAAGCAAAAATTGTTAGAGCACCCCCTTACCACCATGCAGCTAAAAAACAATCATAAAAATGGTGGGCTTGCTGAGCTCTTTTGTCCAGCATCATTTATTGCAATGCATTTGTATGAATATCTTAAACTTTATGAATTATTATTTTACAATCATCTGTATTCATTCATTGATTTTCCAGCCCAATTTTTCCAGTTCAGGGTCAGTTTAGGGTACAATGCAGGAGCCAACCCTGGATAAGATGGTGCTGTTTCACTGCAGGGCACACTCATACACACCTATCCTCATGCCAACTGACACAGTAAACACATGCCAATTCACCTAATGTGCATGGCTTTGGGATGCAGGAGCAAACCAGAGGACCTGAAGACAACCCACACAGACATGAGGAGAACGTGCAAACTCAAAACAGACATCAGTCCCAGAAGGAATTGATTATTTTTCTCATTCCACATTACAACAAAATGTTACGGAGGACCTGTCGTGTATTGCAATTCGTTTTTGGTCTAAACTCAAGGCTTTGTATTCATTTCTCAGAAATTAACATTTATTTACATTTCAAGGAGGAAAAAAGTCCACCATTTTTAGTAAGGTTTCTCAGATGTTTTTACTTTCTTCTCAATGTGTATTCCAACTTAGATGAAGAAATTTAAGGCTTTGGAAGATTTTTTCCTGTAACATTTAATTCACTCAAACAGCCATGGCAAGGCTACACAGCCAAATCACTTAGAGGAAAACAGAAATGCCAGTTCTACTGTTCCAATTTTAACTACTAAAACAGCACATTTTGTAGTATACTACAGGACTGTTTTATTTTCTGTACATTCATCCCTGTATTCCACAATTATGTACCAGGATATAATGACGAACAAGATGCCTAAGTCTGTCCTCATGGAGTTTACAGTCTAATAGGGAAGAAGGGCAATTATAGAACCAATTACCATAAAGAACCATAAGGGCTCATGATGTGTCACATAGAACTTCTATTAGTTCCATTAGTTTAAGCAGCAACTCTCAATTGCTTTTCTGCCACACGCCCCCAAAGAGGTGATATTTCTAGTGAGATACCACCTACTTGGCAATAGTCAAGGTTATGTTCAACTATCATCAAGGCTACTAACTCAGTTCTTTTTCTTTCCATCAGAAAAGTTTATTGGAACTTAAGTGAGAGAGAACAATATAATATAGACGAACTTTAATTAGCTTGGAAACAAGTAAAAGTAGCTTGAAAGTAAATCATTGCAAAATTGACCTACTTGCTGCAAACTCTAAAGCTTTGGGATGACATACCAAAGTCTCAGTACCACTTATATACTCAACACTCAACAATCATATACATGATATTTATTCAGTCTTTGAAAAGGGTTTTTGAGACACAACTGATTTGAGATAAAATATTTATGATAAATATGACAAAAATGTTGATAATTTTTTTATGCAGGAAGAATTCATCAACACTCAACAACCATATACATGGTATTTATTCAGTTTTTGAAAAGGCTTTTTTAGACACAACTGATTTGAGACAACATATTTATGATAAATATGACAAAAAAGTTGATAATTTTTTTACTTATTTTATTGCATTTTAGGTTTTGGGGTACATGTGAAGCTCATGCAAAATTGTTGCATAGGTACACACGTGGCAGTGTGATTTGCTGCCTTCCTCCCCATCACCTACATCTGACATTTCTTCCCTTGCTATCTCTCCCCAGCTCCCCACACCCCACCGTTCCTCCCCTATTTCCCCCCAGCTGACCCCAGTGTGTAGTGCTCCCCTCCCTGTGTCCATGTGTTCTCATTGTTCAACACCCGCCTATGAGTGAGAACATGGGGTGTTTGATCTTCTGCTCTTCTGTCAGTTTGCTGAGAATGATGGTTTCCAGATTCATCCCTGTCCCTACAAAGGACCCAAACTCATCGTTTTTGATGGCTGCATAATATTCCATGGTGTATATGTGCCACATTTTCCCTATCCAGAATTTTTTTTATACATGAAGAATTCATGAACTTCCCAATGAAAATGGACAAACGGCATGAGAAGGTCATGTGTAGATAAATCCAATGACTAATAAATACATGAACAAATAGTAAGCCCCAATTGCAAGTGGAATGTGCAAATGAAAATAACTAGATAACTAGAATTTTTAATATATGTCAAATAAGGAAAGAGTAAAAAGAAAATTACTGCCTGTTACTAAGGCTGCTACAGTTGAATTGATACTTTTGGGCTTTTGGGAAGAAGATACTGTTTATTGCTTTTAAGAATATTTAATTGCAAGACAAAGAATGCACAGCATAATGCCATAGTGGAAAGAGTAAAAATAAATGATTTACTTCATTAAATTGTTAGGTCAAGAACCTTATATTAACCTTTGAAGAGTGTCAACACATAGCCTTCCAAATGTATCTATAAAGAGGCTCCTATTATGCTAGGAACACAGGGAGAGAAAGAAAACAGTGACGAGGAGGGGTGCCATGAGCCTCCTGAGGCTCGCCACCCATCAACTCATGAAGATGATGGGCAACTTGGGATGCTTTCCTTGGCTAACTTCAATGCAAGGGCCATAATGTTCAAAGAAATCAAAGCACTATAGAGGTGAAAAAAAAAAAGGATAAAGTGGAGGAAAAGAAAAAGCTTGCTGCATGATGCATTAGACCATGGAGGAGGAGAGAACTGGTTCAGAAATAGAATACCTGTTGTCAACCCCCCGCAGAAATCACCCCTTCACTAGGATCTAGATAATAATGATAGATTGGAAATGTTTGAGAAAGGTACCTTCCTGCTAAGTTCACACTGCTTGGTGCACAGGATGCAATATCAAATTGGAATTTCTAATTCCTCTTCACCTAAGAGATAATGGGGAAAAAACTTCTACTCTCCTCTGCTCGGTGGCAAAGTGTCCCACTCAACAAGTATGTGAAAAGACTGAGCATCCATTCTTACTCCTCTCCATTGAGGAATCAATAAAGGATTTTTTTTTCCTTTTTAAACTGTGATTTTTAAATTTCTTTGCCTTCTTCTCTTCCTCTTTCCTTCCCTTCTTTCCTCCCTTCCCTTCTCCCTTACTCCCTGCTTTCCTTCCTTCCCTCCCTCCTGGATTCCTTTTCTACCTACCTTAGTCTTTTGGTTATGAAAAAAAGGAGAACAACAGTTCTCTTCTCCCGCTCATACTCAGTCTCTGGAAGCCTAGAACTAATGGGGGAAAAAAAGGAGTCTATGAAGATTTCTCTGACTGCAGAGAAAGTGTGTGTGTGGAAAGCATAGTGAGGAATATGTGAGGCGGGGCGGAGGAGGAGATAGTAAGAAGAATCAATGTGCTATAGAGATGGAGAAATGCATGAAAAGACAGAAGGGAGTAGTGTGAGATATTCTCTGGACACTCTGTATAAGTTGAGACTATATATAGCAAGAGAATAGTAGCAAAAATATGTAGCAAGTTTACAGAGTAAAGCTTTAAATTCATTTAATGTGCTCAAGCACAAATTAGTTAAATTGAGTTTGTGATACTCAAATTTCATGCTTCTCAGGTCTCTGCATGGTTATCATCTATTACTGTAACCTGAAGTTATAATGTGTACGTGCACATTTGCTTGAAAAAGGGGATCATTTCCTGCCTGTTCCCCTAATCAACTGATAGCAGCTACTGGAGACACCTTCAGGAGGAAGAACGAACATTTTTTTTTTTTTTTTTTTTAGTTTCAGGCTCTAAAATGTTTATTTAATGAGTGATAATATTAAATGTTTATTTGTTCCCAATTAGGTAGTATGCAAAATAAGTTACAAACATTGCTCTTGCCTTTTAAAAGTTTATAATCTGCTAAAACATAGATGCTACAGAAAAATATAGCATCCAGTGATCAATTTGACTTATATGGTTTTTTTTTTCCCATTTATTTATTTTATTGCATTTAAGGTTTTGGGGTACATGTGAAGAACATGCAAAATTGTTGCATAGGAACACACATGGCAGTGTGATTTGCTGTCTTCCTCCCCATCACCTACATCTGGCATTTCTCCCCTTGCTATCTCTCCCCAGCTTCCCACCCCCCACCCTCCCTCCCCTATTTCCCCCCAACTGACCCCAGTGTGTAGTGCTCCCCTCCCTGTGTCCATGTGTTCTCATTGTTCAACACCCGCCTATGTGTGAGAACATGCGGTGTTTGATCTTCTGCTCTTCTGTCAGTTTGCTGAGAATGATGGCTTCCAGGTTCATCCATGTCCCTACAAAGGACCCAAACTCATCGTTTTTGATGGCTGCATAATATTCCATGGTGTATATGTGCCACATTTTCCCTATCCAGTCTATCATCGATGGGCATTTGGGTTGGTTCCAGGTCTTTGCTATTGTAAACAGTGCTGCAATGAACATTCGTGTGCACGTGTCCTTAGAGTAGAACGATTTGTAATCCTTTGGATATATACCCAGTAATGGGATTGCTGGGTCAAATGGAATTTCTATTTCTATGTCCTTGAGGAATCGCCACACTGTCTTCCACAATGGTTGAACTAATTTACACTCCCACCAACAGTGTAAAAGTGTTCCTATTTCTCCACATCCTCTCCAGCATCTGTTGTCTCCAGATTTTTTAATGATCGCCATTCTAACTGGCGTGAGATGGTATCTCAATGTAGTTTTGATTTGCATTTCTCTGATGACCAGTGATGATGAGCATTTTTTCATATGTTTGTTGGCCTCATGTATGTCTTCTTTTGTAAAGTGTCTGTTCATATCCTTTGCCCACTTTTGAATGGGCTTGTTAGTTTTTTTCTTGTAAATCTGCTTTAGGTCTTTGTAAATTTTGGATATCAGGCCTTTGTCAGACGGGTAAACTGCAAAAATTTTTTCCCAATCTGTTGGTTGCCGATTCACTCTAATGATTGTTTCTTTTGCTGTGCAGAAGCTGTGGAGTTTGATTAGGTCCCATTTGTCTATTTTGGCTTTTGTTGTCAATGCTTTTGGTGTTTTGGTCATGAAGTCCTTGCCTACACCTATATCCTGAATGGTTTTGCCTAGATTTTCTTCTAGGGTTTTTATGGTGTTAGGTCTTATGTTTAAGTCTTTAATCCATCTGGAGTTAATTTTAGTGTAAGGTGTCAGGAAGGGGTCCAGTTTCTGCTTTCTGCACATGGCTAGCCAGCTTTCCCAACACCATTTATTGAACAGGGAATCCTTTCCCCATTGCTTGTTTTTGACTGGTTTGTCAAAGATCAGATGGTTGTAGATATGTTGTGTTATCTCCGAGACCTCTGTTCTAGAACAAACATTTTTTAAGGGGAGGTGTCCAAGCTAAGAAGCATAGTGTCTGAAGTAAAATATGTCAAGATGTTGCCTGTAGTTACACACGGGAAGTTATCCTGGAGAGTCTTTCTTTTTTATTTTTTTCCTATCTTTTCTTTTACTCTTTTTTCTCATTCAAAAAATTTTAATAGGCTTTATTTTCTGTCATTTACCCAAATTAAAAAAAAAAAATTCTCTAGAAGAGCACCATTGGTTTACATGTTGCAAATCTCTTTATTTTTAGCTTAATAGATACTCATATCTGTATTCAATTTATTGCAATTTATCATTTTGATTGGGGTATATGATAAGTATTTGGACAAGGAAGCAGCAGTATTTTAACAGCTTTTTAAAAGATCGTTGTGAATATCCTTTGACACTACACCAAAACTTGACCATTAATAATTCTTAAAGTTAGTTGTGATGTGTTATCTGAAATAATGTAAAAGAATTTTGCTTAATTAGTTATGTGCTTGATTACATTAAAGTCCATTGATCAGTTTTTGCCGTTTGAATGGATGTTTTCCTCAACCAGAATTTTATAACATCCATGTATCATGGAGATCCAAATCTTGACAGATTTCATTATATTTTTTAAATCCTTTTTTTTCTATTATCACTTATTCATCACAAAATTTATTAAGTATTGGAAAACTGAAATGTCACTGTGGCAGATGCAAGGTTTCCAAAATTTGAATTTTCTCTTGAAACCAAAATTTTGTCATTGACAACATATTGTTACTTTTCTTACAATGAGAAGCTCACCTTTATGTTAAAAAGGATGTCTGATAATACTTTAGGCTGAACAATTACAGTGGGTCTGTAAATTGTTCTTACAAGTAAAAAAGGTGTTCCATAAAATGTAAAGTTCGTTTAACTTGCAACTCAGTCACACAGTGCTTCTTCTCAAGACAGCTGTCCTATTCCACAATACAGCAGGAGCACTTTATGCAAACTTCCCACTTTGCTGCGCATAATATTAAAAGTATATGCCCTTGAGACTTGCAATGCAATATAATGAACTTTTAAATTCTACTAAACGGCATTTAAGTAGATATGAATCTAGGACTTTTTACTGTGAATGCTTATCTGTGATTACTGGTACAGTTGGGTGCCACTGCCTTGAATCATGCTAAGGTGCCAGCAGTCTTACCTTGTTTTTGTACAATCTGTGCAAATGTCAACACAATAAAAAAGACTAACATTTTTGAATTTTGATCTTATAAACTACCTGAAAGTGTGAGATTTTTAAAAAGTGAAGAATGCAGACATATTTAAACCCTGTCTCCTCCAATCTAAAACTTATTTGCCCCTCTTTTTTTCTAGAGAGGAAAACTATCCTAAATGAGTGTGCATTCTTACCATAGTACATGTAAACTTTTTCTGCAAATACATATATCGATCCACAATATGTATCATTTTAGGTGGTTTCAAACATTACCTAAATTATATTTATATATTATATTTTATTACATTATACATATTTTTATGCAAACTATTTTATTCCTCTCTCTAATATACCCTAATACACATGTTGGTACATGTAGATACATCTTATTTATTTTAAAGGGTATACAATATTCCATTATATAAATATTCAAATTTTTATGTATAAATAAATATATATGTAACATTGATCTAGTTCATTTCACCTATCAATAGACCCTTGGGTAGTTTCTGAGATTTTGGCTTCATAAACACACATAGGCATATCTCAGCAGGTACAGAAGTGAGAATTTCTTACAGGTATTTACTTAAAAGAGGTACTGGGCTTACTGATTGGTTAAAAAAAAAGAAAGAAAAGTAATATCGAGGGTGAATTTAATCTGTTATTGATAATATAAATTTATATATTTATAGGTTGGCTACATTATGGAATAAGCCTTTCTGGTTTTAACTGGGAAGCAAGTAAACTATAATAAACTATTTGTGATACCCTTTCTATGAGAAAATATATTTCAATTTAAAGAAAATGAAATTAAAAAACAATGTTATGAAATGTAGTGTGCTTTTAAATTGAGAATTGTTAACCTTTTTTATTTCTTCCTCCAGAATTTAGTAATAATATAGTAACAGAATAACTTTTAGAAATAATGTTAACATATGGCACATTTATCTCTAAAATCCTCTACTCAGCAAAGATAAGCTCAAAGAGAATCCCATTTCCTAATATGCAAGAGAATCAAAGGAAGAAGATGAGAACCATTTTTCACTAAAACCTATAAGCATTGTTCCAATTTCTGAGGTCTGCGGGTAAAGTAAAACTGTTGGATAATGGAGATTCATTAACATGACTTAAAGAAAATAAATTACTCTCCCATAAATTCTGGGTAATTTGTCTTTTTCAAGCTATCTAGTAATGAGTTTCTATTTGTTTACAGATCAGGTAGGAATACCTTTTTCACAAATGGTGAGGGCAACTTGCCATATTTTATCTGTCTGCATTTAACCAAAGTGTGTGTGGATCTAGAACTTTTATTTCTTTTTTGAGTTTAAAGCAGATAGATAAGTATGAATTCCATATTTACTGACCGAAAAGGCATATTCATTTCTAAGGGCAAATTTCAATTAGTTACAAGTGTACTATCACTACAGTGGTAAAGAAAGATCTAAGTGGAATTATCAATATATGGGAAAAACCTGAAAAACTGAATTGGATATGAGCTAATAAAAAAATCTTAACTGCTTCCTATTAACAGAATATTCTTGTTGAAAATTCTCATTCATTAGAGGAAAAAGACTTTTCATGCTCTTATTTTCCTAAACAAAAAGCTGATAAATTATTAGTTCTGTGTATTTTATTTATTCTTCATGAAAGTTATATACTGCCTGTGGAAGCTTTTTAGAGCCGATTAAATTCATCATTCTTTTAATACACCATTCAGAAATTTTTAAGACTCAATTTAGAGTAATTAGCTATGATAACTTTCAAAACATCTAATATATATGTTTATTATTAGTTTCTAATAGGTGGTCTTAAACTATATTAACTTTACAAAGCTATTTATGGTTGCATTTTTCAAGACATTTAAAACGAAGAGGTGAGTTGGAAAAGTAAATGTAATGAAGATTACTGATGACTTAAGGTAAAAATCTCACAGAATAAAGTTGAAGGACTTAAGGACAAATGTGACTTTTTAAACATTTGTTACACTGAGTAGTGAAGGAATTTATTCCTGACTTCAAATAGACATTTTTTTTTTCCTGCTGAATTGCATTATAATTTTAGATTTTAAAAAATGAAGTGAAGACTACTATGTAAATAGTATTAAGCTCTTGTCTAACTATGTTATTAAAATTTATATGTAAGTTCCAAGACATTAGATTTACAAGCAAAATCATAGAATGAGAACATTTATAAACAGAAGAGTCACTTAGCACCCACAATAATTCCTCCAGGCCCTCCAAACTCTTCCTTGCCATAAGCTAACAACAATAAAAGGTAACTATCAAAACTACTACATAAAGCTGCTATGTAAATTATAAAACATAAATCCTGGTTTTGTTTTGTAGTAATATAAAAATCAGAAATAGTTTACAAGGTCAGAAATAAAATCATAGAAAAGATTTGAGTACACTTTCCTTGAAAATTTCACTCATACAACAATCAAGTAATGTGTCCTTTTCCCTACCATTTTAATCACCTATGTCTCTGTATTTCACAATTTATTTTGGAATTTTTCCAATGCAATGATATATTCATAATAATTAAAACATAAAATGACAAAAACATTGTATTGTGATTTGTTGCTACGGAGAAATTTGTATTTTTACATCTGGCATCTATTACCTATTTATTTCTGCCTATCAGTTTTTGCCTTGAGAGGTTGTAGTGGATGATGGTTCAGAATATAAACTCTGGAGCATGTGATTTGAATCTGAGACCCACATTGACAACTGGTATAACCTGGTAGAAGTTATTTACTCATCTAAATCTTTCTCCTCATCTGTAGAATGAAAATAATATTAGCATCTATGGCCTATTTTTTTTCTGGAGATAAAATGTATTAATATATGTAAAATGCTTAGAAAAGTGCCTGGCACATAGTAACAATATAAAAGTGTTTGCTATTGTTATCTATTTGTTTAAATATGGTCTATAAGTTTAATTTAAAAAAAAATCTCACAGAAGGATACAGGTCGGGGCGCAGTGGCTCATGCCTGTAATACTAGCACTTTGGGAGGCCAAAGTGGGCAGATCACTTGAGGTCAGGAGTTTGAGACCAGCCTGGCCAACATGGCAAAATCCCATCTATACTAAAAATACAATAATTACCCAGGTAGCCAGGTGTGGTGGCACCGCCTGTAGTCCCAGATACTTGGGAGGCTGAGGCAGTAGAATTACTTGAACCTGGGAGGCATAGGCTGCGGTGAGCCAAGGTCACGCCACTGCGCTGTGCCTGGGTGACACAGTGGGACTCTGTCTCAAAAGAAAAAGGATACAGAGAGTGACAACAAAAAGTTGTCACTTGTTTGATCATTATTTCAAAGAAGAATGAAGTAAAGGATCTTTGACTGTAAGGGAAACAGATGGCTGTGACCCAGTGGGGTACTAATATTAATCACTCTGCATTGGTCACCAGGGTAACTTCAGATAATGTGGATATAGAAGTCTCACTCACAGAAACCTGAGCGTGTTTTAGGAACTTAGAGACAATGAGGCATAACACGGTTTTCTATAACAGGCCTTATTTCTGATCAACTCCCCCATGAGTTTTACCGGATAGGTTCCTCTGTGAGGAAGTTATCTGTTTTGAGGGCAACACTGACTTTGTCTGTCCTATACTCAGATTTGATATTTGAAGGCCCACGTGTGTTTTACATCTGCTTTGTCCACAAGTATGTCACAATTCAGGTCTACCAAAACAAAAATCATACTTTTATTTTCCCACTTGCTTTTTAGTTTTTCTTCTTCCATAATTGGTTCAGAATTTGGAAGGAAGAGTGGAAGCATAAAATTTATGGAGCATTCTTGGATCTTAAGTCATATTCTTGTCTATTCTTTCATAAGAAACATCAAAAAACAAGGAAGTATAATTTCTAGACAGCGGTTTTTCACAATAATTTTTCAAATATTATATGTTTTCCACCTAATTGCTGGAGACAGGCTTCAAGATTTTACTATACATAAGAATAACAGAAAGAACTCACAGTTTACAAATTTTAATGGACACCTAAGGAAGAGGAAGACGCCATTAATTATAAGAAGTGGAACTTTAAGCATATAGATGGAAGTGGGAACATGACATTTATTTGAAATCATTATCTACCCAGATTAAGTAAAAGCATTCTTTAGGCACATGTATGAGTAATTCACGTGCCTGGTAGAACCAATGATTATATTGTAGAATGACATTGGAAAGACGGCATAAAGTTTTATGTATATGTATAAAACTTTGCTTGAAGAAATCAGAAGTACTTTCTGCTTCTGATTTATACTGACAAGAACAGATAAGGTTGCTTAATTAACACTAGCTGAGGATAGGCTGGTAACAGATGGGAAACAAACTAAGGTATAACCTCAAGATATTTCAAGGTGAGAGAATTTGAAAAAATAGCAACATTTTATGTATGTAAGTCTAAAAACCACTCACTCATTTTGCCATTATGACTATTTAAATCAGTTTTTTTAGTTTTATACTTTTTTCATCACATATAATTGTGAGTAGAAATTGGTATAAGTTAAACATATCTGCTTCTACAATTAAATCCTTCATTTTTATAGAAAATTAAACATCAAAGAATGAATGGTATATCATATTCTTGCCCACCTAGGTTATTTAAACTTGACCTACAGAGGGCTTACACTTATTGGTAGTTACTGTGTGCAAGATATTGATTGGTCTAAACATTTTACCTCATTTAACCCTGACAATAATTCTTATAGTTTCTCACATCATCCATATTTTTCAGATAAGGTGATTTTTTAAAAAATTTTATTTTAGAGAAGCTAAGTGACATGCAAAGCCCACACCATGTTTATGCAGTGGAGTTTTGGAGACCAGAAGCATAACTAAGGCCTGCTCTAAAACTCTTTGAGGAAGGCTTAACTATTACATCTATCGAAACAGTTTATCAGTAGCCACCTCAGGAGGCATACAGATTATAATCCTGATGAAAGAAGAAGTTATACCAATAGAATGATAGATTTTGGATACACCATGAAGGAAAAAAATCCCAGGAATGGGAGATATTAACGTGGCCTAAAATCAAGCAAAGCCTAATGAGATTATATATTAGAATATGAAAAAAAATTCATGCAAAATTAACCACATAATGTTACACTTACGGGGTTTTTTTTTTTTTGTTTGTTTGTCTTTATTTGTTTTGCTTTACAAGTAAAAGACCATATCATGGAAGGCAGGACTTTCAGAATGACAGAGTGGTGAGCTTGGCAGACTCCCCACCAACCCAGAAAGTAATCATTTAGCTGAATAAAATGATTAAAAAGAAACCAATTATTTAAAGTTGCTGGAAATTGTCATTGTCATAAGAGCATCAAGAAAATAGTGAAACAATCATCTGAGAAAATCAATAAGTCACTGCAAGAACAGCAAGAGTCTGTAGCACTTAAGCCACTATTTACTCCTCTATCCCATCTCCATCTATGGAATCTTTTCTCTGGGTCACTACTTTGGGAGAGTAAAGCTAAGAAGATAGTGCTTTTTCTCCCACCAGCTCTAACTCTAGGACTGTGAGAGGGGCAAACCACAGATATTTATCAACCTAGCCCAGCCCCATGTAGTAGAAACACTATTCTAGACATAAAACAGCAGCATATTATATGATTTTGTTTATATGAAATGTCCCCAATAGGCCAAACCATAGAGGGTTTAAAAAAAAAAAAAAGTATTAGTGATTGCCAGGAGCTGGGGGGAAGGCAGAGTAGAACGTTACTGCTTACAACCATGGAGTGATAAGAAATGTTCTGGAATTAAATAGTGGGGTTAGTTATACAACCTTGAGAATGTACCACAAACTATTGAGTGGCTTATGGCATGTGCATTATAACTCATAAAAAAGGAAAACAAAACAACAAAAGTGAAAGCACCATAGTATTTTTCTCATTAATTCTGCAAATTAACATCATCTCTAGTATCTCAGAAAATAAAAACAAACATAAACTCCTTAAACTGTGATTGCAGCCTCTAAATCACATACAAATCCAACAATAAAGCTTAAGTCTAACTAGCCAAGAGGGTTTAGACATAGCTTTAACCAGTAAGTGACCTATGTTGACCCAGGGTGATGTAGAAGTAGACAGGTTAAAAGTTAAAAGCAAAGGGAAAAGAAAAATGTAAGGAGAAACCTCAGAGGCTACACACTACATGATAACATTAAGAACTGACTTCTCATCAGTAGCAATAAAAGCCAGAAGAAAATTGGATTCTGGGCTGGGTGTGGTGGCTCACACCTATAATCCCAGCACTTTGGGAGGCCAAGGTGGGCAGATCACGAGGTCAAGAGTTCAAGACCAGCTTTGTCAACCTGGTAAAACCCTGTCTATACTAAAAATACAAAAAATTAGCTGGGCATTAGCAAGTAATCCCAGCTTCTTGGTAGGCTGAGTCACAAGAATTGCTTGTACTTGGGAGGTGGAGGCTGCAGTGAGCTGAGATCATGCCATTGCACTCTAGCCTGGGTGATAAGAGTGAAACTCTGTCTCAAAAAAAAAGGGAAAACAAAAACAAAAACAAAAAAACACAGTCATTTAAATTTCAGTTGGCCAATTATAAAATTTTTCTTCTAAGTATTGGCTTTTGGGCAATCTTCATGGATAAAAGAAAAAGCTCATCATTACTGGCTATTAGAGAAATGCAAATCAAAACCACAATGAAATACCATCTCATGCCAGATAGAATGGCAATCATTAAAAAGTCAGGAGACAACAGATGCTAGAGAGGATGTGGAAAAATAGGAACACTTTTACATTGTTGGTGGGAGTGTAAATTAGTTCAACCATCATGGAAGACAGTGTGGCGATTCCTCAAGGATCTAGAACCAGAAATACCATTTGACCCAGCAATCCCATTACTGGGTATATACCCAAAGGTTTATAAATCATCCTACTATAAAGACACATGCACACATATGTTTATTGCGGCATTATCCACAATAGCGAAGATACCCATCAATGATAGACTGGATAAAGAAAATGTGTGTATCACATGGCAAGGGGGATAATGTAGTGGCTCAGGTCTCTGTTTCTCTTCTTATAAATCTACCATTCTCACTCATGGATAACCCACTAATTCATTAAACCAGTAATCCACTAATCCATGAATAGATTAACCCATTCACAAAGGCAGAACCCTCATGACTCAATCATGTCCTAAAGGCTCCACCCCTCAAAACTGCCACATTAAAGATTAAATTTCAAGATAAATTTCAGAGAGGACAAGTATTCAAATCATATAATGTATCAAAATCTTTCCTCTTCCTACTATATTCCTCAATACCAGAAGATAGATTACATTCTGGAGCTCAGAGATAATTTAATTTTAAAAAGATTCTTAACTTATATTGATACAATTAATTAAATAATTGGCCATGATATCTGTGAAAGTCTAAGTTTCACAGTTATTTAGGAGGAGGATTCTGTATGAAACATAGATTTTTCTCTGGAATACAGTTTCTTCAAGCACGTGGTTACTTACTACTTACTAGTATGGTGCCAACTATACACAGTGGCCCAGGAGCCATCTGAAAATGTATGCTAATTATAAAGCACTACATAAATAAATGTACTACATTATTTTTCTACTACTATCACTAAAGAAACTTCTGGAAATATATAGTAGTAATTGTTGTATTAATTGGCATCCGAAATTAGATTTATATGAATTATTCCTAAGGCAGTAGTACTCTGTACTTAGAAGGACATTACACAGAGTTTTATGGAGTTACAAACTTATAAGGAATTTCAGAAAAATAAAACTTAATGTTAACACTCCACAAACTGCATTTTATATTTTGACATATTCAATTTTTGTATTTTATATACCCAACCACATTTTTCTTTATTTTACTTTCTTTCAGAAAATTGGAATTCTGTTCTCATACTTTTAAATATTTAACACATCTTCAGCATTTTCTTATGTCATTAGGTAATTCTCAAAAGCATCATTTTAATGACTGCATAATATTCAAGTATATGAAATGCATTATATTAAACAAATAGAGATTTTCGTAAATTTTAATCTTTATAAAGGAGCCATGTTACATTTCTTCCTATTGTTCCAATTTTACTATATATGTCCCATAAATGCACTCTCATAAGGATTTTCTTTAAGGTTCCCCAGATATCTAAAGATTAACTTTGATTGCAACATTTATGATCTCTGAAGTGACCTCAGAGGTTCCTTATTTTTCACTGCATACAATTCAGTGTCCTTGGGTAGAGCTTTTTTTCAAGGCCCCGCTGTGTGTTAGCCAAACTGGACTGTTCTCTGTTCCATATTTATGGTTTGCTGTATGTTCTCATGCATTCAGGCTTTTGATCATATACTTGGGTCAAACCACTTAGGATTTTTTTCTTGATTTCTCATGTGTAAATTCTTCCCCTTTTCATGGACCACCTCATGGTTTATTCTCACAATGAAACTTTCCTTCTGCCATTCAACCAGGAGAATCTATTATTTCTCTCTCAGCTGTCACAGCGCTGTATCCACGTGAATTTTTCTTATGACACTCATTACTTCTAATCATAGGCTATTTGAAGGAACTGTGTATCAAACAGCTAATACATGGCATTCAAAGGGGCCCAGTACACACAGCTATCTCTTTCCTACCTGCGTTTTGAACCAAATGACAAATAAGAGTCTAGCAGATGAATCAAACAGCCTCTTAATTACTAATAAAGCAAAAATATGATTTCTAGTACTACTTACCTTGTCATCAACAATGCTGCCTTCGTACAATTTGTGGTGTACAAGAAGATACTCCATTCGGTGCTTTGTATACAACTGATTCCCAAGTGGAAAAGGAAGAGAGGAACTTGACTTTGAATACCCGATTTCTCTCTAAAATTCACTTTCAGGTAATTTATCTCACTTTTGTTGGAAAGGCTTGAGAAGAAAGCAGTAGTATTTAGTGACAGTCCTTCCTCATGAAAACTCAAACACTCCTCAACAACACTACTTAGCTTTCTTGTCTCTTAAGTGATTGGATTTAATCATTGAGCCCTGGTAGCTCAGAGGTGTGCACAGGTGTAACTCTCCTCCTTTGGGGAGGTGATCAGCACCCTATTGGAAAGTCCTGCTTCTACCTTCCTGACAGTGCTTCTCAAACCTCACTGCTTTGTGGATTTCCTGTAGAGGTCAATATTTTGTAGCAGAAGACTCAGGAATATGCCTGGCAAATTATTTTAAAAGATTCCAGGGCCAGTCTGTATTCAAGACTAAAACTTTTCTCCCTATTTTATTACCACCCCAAAGTTTATCCAGGCATTTTGCCTCCTGGAGAGTTAGGCTCCTCAGTTCCACATCTGGAGGTAAAATTCAGTGGAATGGTTACAGTTCCTTATAGGTTCTGACATGCTTCACTGTTAAAGCATTTACAGGTCACACAGTTTCACTCATGTTGTTTAAAAATGAAGCCCATATTGCCCATGCCTAATGAAGTATTCTAAGGAAAATAAATGTTGCCAGAACCGATTACTTAATGTTGGGCATAATTGAGACATAGTGACTCTTGAGGGAAGAAGGGCGAGACAGGGAAAACCTTGATATCTGCTTCTCCAGAGTCCCAGTCAATCTAAGCCAGTTGTCTTGAGCTCATGACCTGCAAATAAACAATTGGGAGAACTCTCCCGGCATGAGAGGCTTATTATCATTTCTGGGAACAAACATTCACCTGTGCCTATTACCTTCTTTCATAGCGGGATTTGACTGACTTCTTGCAGTCTTTGAAATGTGCAAGGCTGGCACAGCCACAGGCAGAAGTTCACTTTTTATTTTGAGCTGTATTTTTAATCCATCCCATTCAGATCCCGTTAACTTCCATTTCTCCTCTGAACCCCAGGGATGTATTATGTGAGAACCACCTCTCTACACTTTTGCAAGTGACGTTGTTAATCCTTTGCCTCCAACATGTGATCCCCAAACTCTATGAATGTTTCAGGCCTTGCCTGGAATAGCAAGAGCAGTTAGGAGTCACTTAATTATCCAAGTGACAGAAAATTTTAACTTGGATCCAGGTAGCAGTGTTGGAAGGGGGTGAAATGATCAGAATCTGGGTGCATTTTAGAGATAGAACAGCCAGGCTTTGATTATAGACTGGCTAGGTGTTGTGGAAAGAAAGGGAATGGTAACAAGGATTCTCATTTATTTATTTATGTTAACCTGAGCTACTGGAGGAATGGAGTTGCCACCTACAAAATGGAGGGTCATCTAAAACTCACCCAAGAATGCTGCTAAGTATTTAAAGCACTGTCTTCCTGGTCTTATCCTTCAGATCTGCCCAGAGTTTTTACAGTCACTTTATATATCTATTCCTATCTTTGAAGAGTTGTTTCCCAATTACTCACAATGTGGCTTCTCTATCAGGGATTTTACCGCAATAATTCTTAGCAGCATCTAGATGTAGATTCCCTCTATAGTAATGGTGGGGTGGGGGGTTCCTAACTGTTTTTCCATCACCCTTTTGTGAAATCTGGTGTAACATGATTGCCTTTTGTTAGAACAATGCTTTCAAATATAAAGGAAACCAATAATATTTTTTAAAAAACGGCTATCAAACAATCTTTTAAATTTGTGTCACAGTTATATATGTGTTTCTTTATTAATGCATTAAATAAAAAGATCTAACATTGAGCCCAACATAGATGATATTTTTATATCTTGGCTATAGGGTAGTGTGATATAAAAATATGCATCATTTATATTAGTAACAAATCGATAAGATAACTGGGTCATATGGATCTACAAATACCATTGCTGTTTGTTGCCTATGGTGATCATTAAAAGGAATGCAAAATTTCAGTTCTCCAGATGAAAGTAATGAAAACCCAATGTATTTTTTTAAATTATACTTTAAGTTCTGGGGTACATGTGCAGAACATGCAGGTTTGTTACATAGGCATACACATGCCATGGTGGTTTGCTGCGTCCATAATCCTGTCATCTACATTAGGTATTTCTCCTAATGCTATCCCCTCACCCTCTGCCTCCCCTAGGCCACCACCCCCCAACAGGCCCCAGTGTGTGATGTTCCCCTTCCCATGCCCATGTGTTCTCATTGTTCAACACCCACTTATGAGTGAGAACATGCAGTGTTTCGTTTTCTGTTCTTGTGTCAGTTTGCTGAGAATGATGATTTCCAGCTTTATGCATGTCCCTGCAAAGGACATGAACTCATCCTTTTTTATGGCTGCATAGTATTCCATGGTGTATATGTGCCACATTTTCTTTATCCAGTCTATCATTGATGGGCATATGCAGCCAACAAACATGAAAAAATGCTCATCATCACTGCTCATTAAAGAAACGCAAATCAAAACCACATTGAGATACCACCTTATGCCAGTTAGAATGACAATTATTAAGAAGAGGAGACAACAGATCCTGAAGAGGATGTGGAGAACTAGGAACGCTTTCACACTGCTGGTGGGAGGGTAAATTAGTTCAGCCATTGTGGAAGACCGTGTGATGATTCCTCAAGGATCTATAACCAGAAATACCATTTGGCCCAGAAATCCCATTACTGAGTATATACCCAAAGGATTATACATCATTCTGTTATAAAGACACATGCACATGTCTGTTTATTGTGGCACTGTTTGCAATAGCAAAAACTTGGACTATGCAATGTATTTTTATTGTCATCCAAGTTCACAGACCTCCTTTGAGGATGAAGGAACTAACCTGAAAATGTGTTCTCTTATAGAACATGTTTGAAGTTTGGAATGAGGTGAATGTAGTAGGAAGGAGGGGGAAAGTAGGTTCACTCCCAACACCTATTATATGTAAGGCACTATACCTAGATTTTTAATGTACATCAGCCCAATTAATTGTCAAAACAACATTGTATGTTAGATAATATTTCTATTTCATAGACTGTGAACTGGAAAATAGAGAGTCAGAGTGATTTGCTCAAGTTCCTGTAACTGGGAGTTTCCAACCTGGGACATAAATTTATGCCTGCTCCATTCCAAAGTATATAGAGTTTCATCTAGGAATAACTATGACATCTCAACATGTGGGTCGAAAATGTATCACCCTCACTAGTCTGTAAACTCCTTCAAGTTAGTCTTCTCAGCATCCATTACCAGTTTTGCAGTCTCGTGTGTTACCTTAATCCTGTTATACTTTGATTTGTAATTACTATTAATTGAATATCTTTAAAAGACAAAACAAATGTCAGAATATGTTTAAATGTCACTATTTTTATCATCTCTACAGAAAAGCAATGTAGGGGTTAATGGAGGTGACTACAGGGGAATCTGATCCAGAGAGATCCTGGTTAAACTTACACTGTGTCAGCTATGGCATAATATCATGAAGTAAATGCTTTCCTGGAGTGCCTCACTGTGCCAGTGGATGTGTTCTTGCTTAAGAATTACATACATAGGCTGTACAGGGAACTTCATCCAAATCTGTAAATTGGTAGTAATCATACCGAGAATAAACAGGCTAATTAATATTAACTCTCATGAAAACATAACTGCTTGCTCAATGATCCTGATTACATAGTTTACTTAGTAAAACACAGGCTTAGAAATTTCTTTAACTGAGAGAAGTAATGGTTGTTAACAGTAAATCTTCTCTGTTTCCATTAAAGGGCCTCTAAGCATATTAATTGCAACTTCAGACCATTTATTGATCTTAGTGCCTTGCAGTTTGAAAAAAATGAAAATCTCTTGGGTTGTTTAAGGATTCCTCGAAATTTAATACATGCAGTGATTTGGGAATAGAGAGGTTCCATTGGCCAGTTTTAATTAAAAAATACAATACAAATACAATACAATGAAAAATAAAACTCTAGGTTGGCCAAATTCCTTTCTGTTCAGTGGGGAAAAAATCCAGATAAATTAGACTTTCTTGCATTCATGTTACTAATGAGAAAGTAGAAGCCAAGAAAATAAATCTTTTTTTTTCCTGAAATGGCAGTTTGTTAGAACTAGAAGTTTTATTTCTTATTGATTAGGTAATAGATATAAAGAGACCAATTAGTCTTGAGTGTCCCGACTTGAAGAATGATGACACAAGACAGAGGGATTTTGAGTTATTCCATGAGTTTACATATAAAGGATATGTATGCTCTGTTCTGTTTTTGTTTGTTTTTTTACCACAGGCATTCTTCAAAAATAGAAGTGAATACAATAGTAAGTACCAGCATTTCCCATTTAATTTAAAAAATACAGCATTAGAAACTATAGTATTGAAAAACTATTTTCTTTCATTTGAATACTTTTAATTTCTAAAGCTTGATGCTTGGGCTCATTTGAAAAAGATAGCACATTGGATTACTGAAAAGGGTCTAGAACCTAAAATATTAAAACAAACAAACAAACAAACAAAAAAAAAACAGTAGGATATCCAAGTACATCACTGTGTCAGCAGTGGTCCCCAGGCTGCAGTAATATTTACACATACAGTGTGGGAATTATTCCTGAACTCTTCCTAATGTGACATTTGGGAACCATCTTTCTATTTTTTGCTAATTGGCAGAGTATGTGACAGAGACCAAAAAGCATTAGTCATTCTTATTTTTATTTTGCTGCTGTGTGATTAAATAGCTTGCTACAACACTATCTTTGGCATTGCAGGAAGAGTTCTGACTCCACTCAATGGTTTGATGGGACTTTGGTGAAGCCAAATAACTAATCCTGCTATGTACTTTGTTTTCCACTAAAATCCCATTTTACTACTATGGGAAATAGGTGAAGCCGACTGCTGGCTTCAGGAGTTATAAGCCAAGGAAACTGATCTCAGATTTTGTTTTTTGTTTTTTTCTTCAGAAATCATGTAGCGTCAATTTACCTGAGCACATTCTGGCTAATGGAAGCATTAATATATGGACATAAAAACCAGATGCTTCCAACTGGGCAAAGTTTCTTGCTCAGGCAGCAAATATCTTCTTGGCCTAGATAGATTTGCTTAAGCTCTTTGAGCCCCATCTTCTACAAGTGCAAAATGGGGAGACTAACCGTATGGATTTATGGTGAAGAAAAGTAATTATAGGCGCAAACCATCTGACTGAATACCTAACACACAGAAGGTAATCAAGAAAGGAGAGCAGTGTGGTAGCATTGACACAATAGAAAAAGACCTAAAATAGACTTTTTAAACCCTATTTTGACTTTTTATTTATATTTTTGAAAGTTTTGTTTCCATAGGTTTTTGGGGAACAAGTAATATTTGATTGTAAGCTCTTTAGTGTGATTTGTAAGATTTGTGCACCCACCACCCAAACAGTATACACTGAACCCAATTTGTAATCTTTTATCCCTCACTCTTTTCCCACCCTTTCCCTGTGAGTCCCCAAAGTCCATTGTGTCATTCTTATGCCTTTGTATCCTCATAGCTTAGCTTCCACTTGTGAGTGAGAATATATGATGTTTGGTTTTCCATTCCTGAGTTTCTTCTCTTAGAATGATAGTCTCCAATCCCATCCAGGTTGCTGCGAATACCATTAATTCATTCCTTTTTATGGCTAAGTAGTATTTCATCATATGTATATACCACAGTTTCTTTATCCACTCGTTGATTGATGGGCATTTGGATTGGTTCCACATGTTTGCAATTGCAAATTGTGCCACTATAAACACGTGTGTTCAAGTATGTTTTTCACATAATGACTTCTTTTCCTCTGGGTAGATACCCAGTAGTGGGATTGCTAAATAAAATGGTAGTCCTACTTTTAGTTCTTTAAGGAATGTCCACCCTGTTTTCCATAGTGGTTTTGCTAGTTTACTTTCCAACCAGCAGTGTAGAAGTGTTCTCTTTCCACTGCATCCACACCAACATTTATTATTTTTTGAATTTTTGATTATGGCTGTTCTTGCAGGAGTTAGGTGGTATCGCATTATAGTTTTGATTTGTATTTCCCTGATCATTAGTGTTGTTGAATACTTTTTCATAAGTTTATTGGCCATTTGTATACCTTCTTTTGATAACTGTCTATTCATGTGCTTAGCCCACTATTTTGTGGGACTTTTTTTCTTGCTAATTTGTTTGAGTTCATAATGGATTCTAAATATAAGTCCTTTGCCAAATGTATAGATTGTGAAGATTTTCTGCCACTCTGTATGTAGTCTGTTTATGAGGAAAACTACAAAAAACTGCTGAAGGGAATAATAGATGACACGAACAAATGGAAACACATCCCATGACCATACTGACAAAAGCAATCTACAAATTCAATATGATTCCCATTAAAATACCACCATCATTTGCAGAACTAGGAAAAAAAATCCTAAAACTCATATGGAACCAGAAAAGACCCTGCATAGCCAAAGGAAGACTAAGCAAAAAGAATAAATCTGGAGGCATCGCATTACCTGATTTCAAACTATACTATAAGGCCATAGTCACAAAAACAGCATGGTACTGGTATAAAAATAGGCACATAGACCAATGGAACAGAATAGGGAAACCAGAATAAACACTTACAGCCAACTGATATTCAACAAAGCAAATGAAAATATAAAGTGAGTAAAGGACACCCTATTCAATAAATGGTGCTGGGATAAATTGAAAGCCTCATGTGGGAGTATGAAACTGGATCCTCATCTCTCACCTTATAAAATATCAACTCAAGATGGATTAAGGACTTAAATCTAGGACCCAAAACTATAAAAATTTTATAAAGATTACGTTAGAAAACTCTTCTAGATATTGGCTTAGGCAACGATTTCATGACCAAGAAGCTAAAAGCAAATGCAATAAAAACAAAGATAAATAGGTGGGACTTAATTAAAGAGCTTTTACATGGCAAAAGGAACAGTCAGCAGAGTAAACTGACATAGACTTTAATTTTAGATATGTTTGATAAACAGAGTAGAGTGAGAGCTGGGGGTTTGGGGTAAATCCCAAAGCTGAAAGGCCAACTCTGAAAGTCTGGGACACTAATGTAATGCAAAAGGCTGATTTCTAAGGCAAAATGTTAATTTGCTTATTTGTGATAAGGTCTCTCCAATATGGATATCTACTATATGCAATGCTGATATTCTCTACTCTTTCTAAAAATCATTATTCACACAAACTATATGGGGATACAATGATTTTCTAACTTTACCTACTATTGCACTGTCATTCTGCCTCTGTGTGAAGAGAAGCAAAGGTTGTGTTTCACTCAATAAACGAATTGTGCATTTCTCAAGAGTCTAAAGGACACCAGACATTACCTCATGGATGCTTAACCGAAGTGAAACACAGAAAGTGACAGTTCGAAAGCTAAGCAAAGATGGACAGGCCCACTGAAATATGGTAATTGACATTTATTTTGCATACGTTTTATTTTCAGAGTGAATCTATTTCGAGGGCTTACTCTTCCAGCCAGGATCCCAGACTGGCAAATCCATTTTTAACTCCTCTCAGACTTATCCAGATCAGCCTTTATGTCCTTCTGGCAATCAGCACGTCTTCCTTGATCTGTGTAAAATCAGGAGGCAAGGTGTTCTTTCTAGATGTAATTGAACAGTTAGTCTTGATAATCACTTAACCTTTAGCTCTGAGCTACTAACACCTTTATCTCATATTTTGCCATCATGGTTAGAGTGCACTCTCACCCATAACACAGTGTTTTCCACAGTTGGCCAGGCACTGTCTGCTTAAGAATCATTTAGGCAGCTCATTAAAAATACTGAAGCTGAAGTTTATTCCAGATCTGAAGATTTGGGGGAGTGTCCTGCGACCTTTATAAGATTCAGTATTGCTAGTTATGATGATGGAAAGGCTCCCAGAATCCTTTCTTCCCTCTTCTGGCAAGAGGAGCTCAGAAACCAACTGGGAGCTTACTATGTCAAGAGGCTGGGAGTAGGATTTTTGTGGAACAAGCACCATGCTGTTTCCATGTAGTCTTGGCTTTCCATCTTAAGAGGCATGTCCCATGTGACATATGCAGTAAATGAATTCAGATGTCTCCATCTTCACTCTTTAGCAGATGAACCAGAAAACACAAGTAGACCAAAGAAAGAGAGAGGAAGGGCTCACACCTGGTCTAGCTCAGTTCATAGGGGTGGGATATAAAACAGGCTTTAGAAACCCAAACTTCAGCTAGTGTTAAAAATGGACATTTGCTATGGCAATTATTTTCAAATTTAAAAAAACTCCCAGTAACCCTTTACACTGTTAAAAGTTACTGAGTATTCTAAAAAGCTTTAGTTTATGTTTAACTTATCAGTTTTTACTGTATTAGATATTTAATTGAGAAAGTTTAAAAGATTGATTGATTAAAAAATTACAAGTTAACATAATTAGCATATTTTTATTTGAAAAATTACATTTATCCAAATAAGGTAAATTGTGAGAAGAGATATTATTTTACACTTTTATAAATATATTTAATGTCTGGCTTAATGTAAGACAATTCTTATATCTACTTTTCTAGTTGATCTGTTGAAATTTGTTATTTCATTTGAAGTATATAAAAAATGTAGCCTCATATGGACATATAGTTCAAAAAGAAATATTTTAGTAGATTTTTCAGACAATTGTAGATTTTCTTCTTTGATTCTTTACCAAAAGTTAACAAGTATTAGTTTTTAAAAACTTAATTATAATATATTATGACAGTCCATATTAATAAACTTTTTGTACTGTTACATTAAAACCCATTGCAACCTTGAATGGATCTGTTATCCACATATAATTTTATAACTTCACACATCATTATTTGGAAAATACTAGTCCAGCTTAATATAGAGATCTGAAAGTTTACGCAGTTTCATTTAACAATATGAAAAAGAAATGCTGTATTTGTTTCTTATGGCTACCATAAAATATCACAAACTGAGTGAACTTATTGTCTATAGGTCTGGAGGCTAAAAGGTAGAAATCAATATGTTAGTGGGCCATGTTTCCCTTGGAAACCTGTAGAGGAATCCGTTCTTGTGTCTTCCTATCTTCTGGTCATCTGCTGGCATTTTTTAATGTTCTTTGTTTTGCAGATGCATCACTCAAATTCTTAGTGTTTACACGGTGTCCTCACTGTGTGTCTTCACTTATTCTTCCCTTTATTTATGACTGTTCTGTGTCCAAATTTTCCCTTTTTAAAAGAACATCAGTTGTATTGAATTAGAGCCTAGATCATTCAATCCTAATGATCTAATTATTGATCTCATTTTAACATGATTATCTCTGTAAAGACCCTATTTCCAAGTAAGGTCACATTCCAAGGTAGGGGAGTTAGAACTTCAACATATCTTTTTGGAAGGTACAATATTTAACCTATGGCAATTGTTATCATTAATATCACCACTGAACTCATTCAAAGAAGTCTTTAGTTATTATGAGGAGATCAAAATCACAGTGATGGATACAAGTTTTACAAAGTTCTAATTTTTGCTTGACAGCTTGAAATGTATTGTTGGCAATAACTACTATTAGTTATTTTCTTTGAAGCAACAGGCTCACTTTATTTTTAGGAAAATGCCTGCCAAATACCTAAGTTTCAGTAGCCAGTTTGTCTGTCAGTGGTTCTTTCAAATAAAAATGGTGCTTCATTAAAAAGGAGCTAGTTTAGCTTCCAACTCAGTGACTTTTCCCTTTGACATTGTGAATGAGGAGTCCATCTCTTGGTTAAAAACTTATGTGTGCTTTTTCAAGCCTGACTATAGGCAACTATAAAATTTTACCTGGCACACCTCACTGGGAAGAGCTGCTTTTTCCACACCATGGTTGGCATATGGTCAGGACATTGCGGTTTCTGAAAGCAGTTGCTGTAACGAACTCAGCTGTTTGATTTGTCATGCTCTTCCTGTATTCACATTCCTAACTCCAGGACTTCCATTTACAGGCTTTATCTAAGGCTTCGGTAGAGGCCTTCTTCACAAGCCACTTTATACAGGGATGAGTTAGAAAACTTGAAGACACTTTTCCTCAGTCTGACTTAGTACCCAGTACTTTTCCACTCCCAGCTCTTCACTTCACCCTCTCCTACCTCACCTGAGGATCCATAAAATTGTCAGAGCTTTCGGCTGTGGGCTACCTCAATAGTGAGACAACCCCCATGTCCCTGCTAAACTACCTGACCCTCTGCTGGTACGCCATTCTGGAGGAGGAAAATAGAAAGAGGGAATTGGCTTTTTCCTTATTTTAGCCTCTTGCTTATATCACCACAGTAACTGATTGCAACCTTTGCTCTTTCATTTTTGATTTGTTGCTTAAATTAGCTGCTTTGTCACATGAAGCCTCAACTCTCAGCTCAGCTGAGCTCTGGAGCTTTTGCTTGCAACAACTCTCATACTTTGGAATGTGGCAGAAGTTGTTTATGTGTATTTCTCATTTAGTCATACAGTATATTCAAAAGCCAGGCACTCACAGGCTGAGTTTAATAATATTTTAATTTTTTTACTACAAAATCATGGATATGTTTAATTGAACCTGGCCTTTTTTTTTCTTTTGCTTTGGAAATGGAAAAATGAATGGTGGTAAAGTTACAACTACTGGTACAATATTCTTGCTACTGCCTTGATATGTTCTAACTCACCAGTAGTTTTATAAAACATTGCTTCTGTATCATCAGTGCAAATGTCAACACGGTGCAAAAGGCAAACCACATTTTAGTGTTATTCTAAAAATGGTTTTGACCTTGAGGGACCTCTGAAAGAGTTTCAGGATTGCCCCAAGTAGCTGTGCATCATACTTAGAGAAATGCTGTGTAAAGATATTATCTTAGGCAAATATCTTCCCTTGTGGTAACCTGGCAGAATGATATTACAGAAGCTCATAAGGGTTGTAAGGATTTGGTAACCCAGAATCTCGGGGATCTTTCCATCTCAAGGAGCTGGTAGTTTGTCAGTCACACTAAGTTAAGTATGCATGCATTCTGAATTCTCAACTGTAAAAGCTAGGTATATTCAAGTGTATTTAGCAAGATTCCTGGACCAAAGAGGGTCTGATACAGAGTTACTTTCCTGAGACCAAAGCCAAAATAAGAGAAGGGTATATCCTTCCTTATACTTGTGAACCAAATTCTATATGGTGAGGGCACCGCATTTGCTATAAGAGAGACCAGCTAATATCTGATACTAGCAAGATTAGAGATGTTAGTTTTCTTAGAGATATCTGTAATATCTTTCATGGATCTCAAATGACAACTGCGGGTTTTCATTTGAAGTACTTCCTCTGCAAAATATTTGGAAACCTGTGATTTTAGTAATATTTTGAAAATAGCTTTGACCTTGAGGGCCCTCTTAAAGGGTTTTGAGAACCCCCAAGTATCAGTATACCACACTTTGAGAAGCCTGTGCAACAGTAACTAGTGATGTGCAAGAATTGTGTACAATATAAATTTGACAAAGAAGGGAGGGATTTTTGACCTTGTATTAATACTTATAAAATAAATATATAGTCATTCCACTCCCTTGCTTGCAATATCCCAGGAGTGTTCAAAATGATAATCATGCCTAGCTAAGAACACAATGCAAAGCCCTAATTATTATTTTGGTTTCATCTCTAACCCTGCTCTAACCCTGATTATTGTTTTGGTTCATCTCTTGTAGGTTCCCACCCTAGCTTCCCAACCTCCAGCCAACCAAAGTGAGAACAGTCACATTCTCTTGCAGTTCTCCATCACCACCTACCCTGTCCTTCTGTCTGTAACTGCTTCTTCTACTTTCCTTGATCCCTTCCCCTGGCCAGCCCTCAGTCATCCTTCAGAACCCAGCTCCTGTCTACTGAAAGTCTTTTCTGTGCAGTACCTGATGTTTGGATTTTGTAGACATTTTAGCATTCCAGCTATTTGTGACCTTAAAAGCCAAAGCATCATATCTCATCTATATCTGTCACTCACTCAATCCCTGAACTCAATCCACTCTCACATTTCCATATATCAGGCCAGGCTCAGGAATGGGACAAATTTAGACAAGGAGTGAAGTTCAATGACAGCGTGAAGGAGTTTGTTTTGTACATTGTTTGATAATTTCAAAAAGGGGAAATTTAATTTTAAAACGTTTAGGCTATGAAATATTCATGGTCTTTAACAGTTGCATCCAGTCATGCTGATTTATAACCTAATCTTGACAGCTTCACTGTGTCTTAATTGTTTACTTATTTGTTTATTCCACTGGGTTTCTGGCAGCAAGGCTTTTTTCTCAATCTACCCCCAACCTAGGAATAATTCACACTTCCTACTTTCTGTCCTATCCTCTGCCCAATTTATAAATCTATCATAGCACCTGTAACATATGGAGATTTTTTAAATTTATATGTTTCAAAATTTGGCTTCTAGACCACAAACCAGTTGATCATTTGGACCAGTATTAATTGGTCCTGTGTTCCCAGTTCCTGACATTTCGTCACATATGTTGACTTACATGAATTGACTTACAGAATGTTGACTTACATGAATTGACTTCCTGCCTTTCTAATGTCATCACCTTCAAAGTGTCTTTTTCCACTTCATACTCAAGCAGCTCCTCAAAGTGTGATGTTTTATACTTGCATTCCCTTAGGATAACTTCTGTCTTTGCTTCTTGGACACATACACAAACATTTTCAAACCAATAATTCTATGCTACCCAACGGAGATCATCTGGGATGTTTCTGGCCACTCCAGAGCTCTGGTTCCGATGTTCCCTTCTCCCACAGTCTTTGCAGCCCACAGACGAGGAGATCCCCACATGGTGACAGCCACAATGCAAGTTTCCAGGGCAAATCTGGGCGGCCGATTCAGCCAGTGCTGTGAGTTCCCAGCACAAATCTAAGCAGCCATTTTGACAGGCACCTAGAATGCCTGTGAGACAGAGTCACCCATATCCCTGAGAGAAAGGAGGCTGAAGGCAGGAAGCATGTGATCTTGCTCCACGGGTCTCACCGCCATGGAGACCACCAAACTGAATCTCACTGGCTTGGGACTTTCACAGCCAGCAGAGCAGTTTGAGCTTGACCCTGGATGGTTGAGCTCTGTGGGGGGGGGCAGGGTTTCTGCCATTACCTTGGCAGCTTTAACTTTACCTGTGTAAACAAAAGCACAAAGTTTACACAGCAGCTGAGGGGAGCCTGCTGCAGCTCAGCAACACCTCTGCAGGGAGACTATGACTAGACTCCCTCCTTGCTGGGCAGTGCATCTCTGAAAAAAGGCAGCAGCCTGTCAGGGACTTATAAATAAAGCCACACCTTCCCAAGACAGAGTGCCAGGGAAAAGGAGAAGTTTTGAGCTCCACTGAAGCAGACTAAAACATCCCTGCCCAGCAGCTCTGAAGTGAGCAATGGAGCTCATAGCACAGCATTGAGCTCTGAGAAGGGACAGACTGCCTCCTTAAGTGGCTCCATGACCCCTGTATATCCAAAGAGTCACCTTATACAGGAGAGGTCTGGTTGACATCTGGTGGGCCCTTCTGGGAGGAAGCTACCAGAGGAAGGAACAGGCAGCAATCCTTGCTGTTCTCTACCCCGACAGGTGATTCCCAGGCAAGCAGGGCCTAGAGTGGACCTCCAGTAGTCCTGCAGCAGAAAGACCTGACTATCAGAAGGATAACTAAAAAACAGAAAGAAGTAGCCTCAACATTAACAAAAAGGACATCTATTCAGAGACCCCATCGGAAAGTCACCAACGTCAAAGACCAAAGTTAGATAAATCCAAAAAGTTGGGAAGAAACCCCCACAAAAAGGATGAAAACACCAAAAACCAGAACATCTCTCCTCCTCCAAGGGATCACAACTCCTCACCAGAAAGGGGACAAAACTGGATGGAGAATAAGTTTGATGAATTGACAGAAGCAGGCTTCAGAAGGTGGGTAATCATAGGCTTCTCTGAGCTAAACAAACATGTTCTAACCCAATGCAATGAAACTAAGAAACTTGAAAAAATGTTAGACAAAAATGCTAACTAGAATAAAAAGCTTAGAGAAGAACATAAACAACTTGATGGAGCTGAGAAATACAGCACTAGAACTTCATGATGCATACACAAGTTTCAATAGTCAAATTAATCAAGCAGAAGAAAGAATATCAGAGATTGAAGATCAACTCAATGAAATAAAATGAGAAGGCAAGATTAGAGAAAAAAGAGTGAAAAGAAATGAACAAAGCCTCCAAGAAATATGGGCTTATGTGAAAAAATCTCATCTCTGTTTGATTGGTGTACCTGAATGTGATGAGGAGAATGAATCCAAGCTGGAAAACACTCCTCAGGTTATTATCCAGGTGAACTTCCCCAACCCAGCAAGGTAGGCAAACATTCAAGTCCAGGAAATACAGAGAACACCACAAAGCTATTCCTCAGGAAGAGCAACCCCAAGGCACATAATTGACAGGTTCACCAGAGTTGAAATGATGTAAAAAATGCTAAGAGCAGCCAGAGAGAAAGGTCTGGTCACCCACAAAGGGAAGCCCATCAGACTCAAAGTGGATCTCTTGGCAGAAACCCTTACAAGCCAGAAGACAGTGGGGGCCAATATACAACATCCTTAAAGAACTTTCAACCAAGAATTTCGTATCCAGACAAACTAAGCTTCATAAGTGAAGGAGAAATATAATCCTTTATGGACATGCAATTGCTGAGAGATTTTGTCACCACCAACCTGCCTTGCAAGAGCTCCCGAAGGAAGCACTAAACAAGGAAAGGAACAACCAGTACCAGCCACTGCAAAAACATACCAAAGGGTAAAGACCATTAACACAATGAGGAAACTACATCGAACAACGGGCAAAACAACTAGTTAGCATCAAATGGCAGGATCAAATTCACACATAATAATATTAAATGTAAATGAGCTAAATTCCCCAATCAAAAGACACAGAGTGGCAAATTGGATAAAACGTCAAGACCTATTGGTGTGCTGTATTCAGGAGACCTATCTCACATGCAAGGACACACATAGGGTCAAAATAAAGGGACAGTGGAAGAGGAAGATTTACCAAGCAAATGGAGAGAAAAAAAAAAAGCAGGGGTTGCAATGCTAATCTCTGATAAAATGGACTTTAAACCAACAAAGATCAAAAGAGACAAAGAAGAGCATTACGTAATGGTAAAAGGATCAATGCAACAAGAAGAGCTAATGATCCTAAATATATATGCACCCTATACGGGAGCACCCAGATACATAAAGCAATTTCTTAATGACCTTCAAAGAGACTTAGACTCCCATACAATAATAGTGGGAGATTTAATACTCCACTGTCAATATTAAACAGATCAACAAGACAGAAAATTAACAAGAATATCCAGGACTTGAATTCAGATCTGGACGAAGCAGACCTAATATACATCTACAGAACTCTCCATCCCAAATCCGCAGAATATACATTCTTCTCAACACCACATCACACTTCCTCTAAAATTGACCATATAATTGGAAGTAAATCACTCCTCAGCAAATGCAAAAGAATGGAAATCATAACAACCAGTCTCTCAGACAACAGTGCAATTAAATTAAAACTCAGGATGAAGAAACTCATGCAAAACTGCACATCTACGTGGAAACTGAACAACCTGTTTCTGAGTGACTACTGGATAAATAATGAAATGAAAGCAGAAATAAAGATGTTCTTTGAAACCAATGAGAACAAAGACACAATGTACCAGAATCTCTGGGACAAGCTTAAAGCAGTGTCTAGAAGGAAATTTATAGCACTAAATACCCATATGAGAAGTGAGGAAAGATCTAAAACCCACACCCTATCGTGAAAATTAAAAGAACTAGAGGAGCAAGAACAAAAAAAAAAAAAAAATCCAAAGCTAGCAGAAGACAAGAAATAACTAAAATCAGAGCAGAATTAAAGGAGATAGAGACACAAAGAACCCTTCAAAAAAATCAATAAATCAAGGGGCTGTTTTTTTTTTAAAAGATCAACAAAATAGTTAGACAACTGGTCAGACTAATAACAAAGAAAAGGGAGAAGAATTGAATAGATGCAATAAAAAACAATAAAGGAGATGTCAAAACTGATTCCACAGAAATACAAACTACCATTAGAGATTACTATAAACAACCCTATGCACATAAACCAGTAAATCTGGGAGAAATAGATACATTCCTGGACACTTAACACCCTCCCAAGACAAAACTGGGAAGAAGTTGAATCCCCAAATAGACTAATAACAAGGTCTGAAGTTGAGGCAGCAATTAATAGCCTACCAACCAAGAAAAGTCCAGGTCCAGATGGGTTCACCGACATACAAAGAGGAGCTGGTATCATTCCTTCTGATGCTCTTTCAAACAATACAAAAAGAGGGAATACTCCCTAAGTCATTTTATGACCAACATCATCCTGATACCAAAACCTGGCAGAGACACAACTAAAAAGAAACTTTCAGGCCAATATCCATGATGAACATCAATGCAAAAATCTTCAATAAAATACTGGCGAACTGAATGCAACAGAATATCGAAAAGCTTATCCATCATAATCAAGTAGGCTTCATCCCTGGGATGCAAGCCTGGTTCAACATATGCAAATCTATAAACATAATTCATCACATAAACAGAACCAAAGACAAAAACCACATGATTATCTCAATAGATGCAGAGAATTCCTTCAACAAAATGCAACAGCCCTTTATGCTAAAAATTCTCAATAAACTAGGTATCAATGGAATGTGCCTCAAAATAATCAAAGCTATCTACTACAAACCCACAGCCAATAGCATACTGAATGGGCAAAAACTGGAAGCATTCCCTTTGAAAACTGGCACTAGTCAAGGGTACCCTCTCTTATCATTCCTATTCAACATAGTATTGGAAGTTCTAGCCAGAGAAATCAGGCAAGAAAAGGAAAAAAAGGATATTCAATTAGGAAAAGGGGAAGCCAAATTGTCTCTATTTGCAGATGACATGATTGTATATTTAGAAGACCCCATCGTCTCAGCCCCAAATCTCCTTAAGATGATAAGCAACTTCAGCAAAGTCTCAGATACAAAATCAATGTGCAAAAATCATAAGCATTGCTATGCAGCAGTAAGACACAAACAGAGAGCCAA
Organism: Cebus imitator; assembly: GCF_001604975.1. NCBI lineage: Eukaryota > Metazoa > Chordata > Mammalia > Primates > Cebidae > Cebus > Cebus imitator. The sequence continues at coordinate 1,631,938 of NW_016107763.1, forward strand.
ATCATGAGCAAAATCCCATTCACAATTTTACAAAGAGAATAAAATATCTAGGAATACAACAAACAAAGGATGTAAAGGACCTCTTCAAGGAGAACTACAAATCACTGCTCAATGAAATAAGAGAGGACAGAAACAGATGGAGAAACATCCCCTGCTCATGGTTGGGAAGAATCAACATCGTGAAAATGGACATACTGCCCAAAGTAATTTATAGATTCAACGCTATCCCCATCAAGCTACCAATGACCTTCTTCACAGAACTGGAAAAAACCACCTTAAATGTCATATGGAATCAAAAGACAGCCCGCATAGCCAAGTCAATTCTAAGCAGAAAGAACAAAGCTGGAGGTATCATGCTACCTGACTTCAAACTATACTGCAAGGCTACAGTAATCAAAACAGCATGGTACTGGTACCAAAACAGAGATATAGGCCTCTGGAACATAACAGAGGCCTCAGAGGCAATGTCACACACCTACAACCATCTGATCTTTGACAAATCTGACAAAAGCAAGCAATGGGCAAAAGATTCCCTGTTCAATAAATGGTGTTGGGAAAACTGGCTTGCCATGTGCAGAAAGCAGAAGCTGGACCCCTTCCTGGCACCTTACACTAAATTTAACTCCAGACGGATTAAAGATAAACATAAGACCTAACACCATAAAAACCTTAGAAGAAAACCTAGACAAAACCATTCAGGACATAGGCATAGGCAAGGACTTCATTACTAAAACACCAAAAGCATTGGCAACAAAAGCCAAAATAGACAAATGGGACCTAATTAAACTGCAGAGCTTCTGCACAGCAAAAGAAACAATCATTAGAGTGAACCAGCAACCAATAGAATGGGAAAAAAGTTTTGCAATCTACCCATCTGACAAAGGGATAATATCCAGAATCTACAAAGAACTAAAACCAGATTTACAAGAAAAAAACAAACAAACCCATTCAAAAGTGGGCAAAGGATATGAACAGACACTTTTCAAAAGAAGTCATATATGAGGCCAACAAGCATATGAAAAAATGCTCATCGTCACTGGTCATTAGAGAAATGCAAAACAAAACTACACTGAGATACCATCTCACGCCAGTTAGAATGGCGATCATTAAAAAACCTGTAGACAAAAGATGCTGGAGAGGATGTGGAGAAATAGGAACACTTTTGCACTGTTGGCGGGAGTGTAAATTAGTTCAACCATTGTGGAAGACAGTGTGGCGATTCCTCAAGGACCTAGAAATAGAAATTCCTTTTGACCCAGCAATCCCATTACTGTGTATATATCCAAAGGATTATAAATCATTCTATTATAAGGACACATGCACATGTATGTTCATTGCAGCACTATTTACAATAGCAAAGACTTGGAACCAACCCAAATGCGCATTGATGGACAGGGAAAATGTGGCACATATACACCGTGGAAGACTATGCAGCCATAAAAAACGATGAGTTTGTATCCTTTGTAGGGACATGGATGAACCTGGAAACCATCATTCTCAGTAAACTGACATAGGAACAGAGAATCAAGCACCGCATGGTCTCACTCATAGGTGGGTGGTGAACAATGAGAACACATGGACACAGGGAGGGGAGCATCACACAATTAGGTCTGTGTCGGGGGAGCTAGGGGAAGGACAGTGGGGGGTAGGGAGTTGGGGAGGGATAACATGGGGAGAAATGCCAGGTATAGGTGATGGGGATGGAGACAGCAAACCACCTTGCCATGTATGTACCTATGCAACAATCCTGCATGTTATTTACATGTACCCCAGAGCCTAAAATGCAATTATATATTTACATATATATATATATATATATATATATATAATTATGCTCATCATCATTGATCAGTAGAGAAATGCAAATCAAAACCACATTGAGATATGATCTCATGCCAGTTAGAATGGGGATCATTAAAAAATCTGGAGACAACAGATGCTGGAGAGGATGTGGAGAAATAGGAATGCTTTTACAATGTTGGTGGGAGTGTAAGTTAGTGCAACCAGTGTGGAAGACAGTGTGGCAATTCCTCAAGGATCTGGAAATAGAAATACCATTTAATGCAGCAATCCCATTACTGGGTATATACCCAAAGGATTATAAATCATTCTATTATAAAGACACATTAACACGTATGTTCATTGTGGCACTCTTTACAACAGCAAAGACTTGGAACCAACCCAAATGCCCATCAAGAATAGACTGGATAAAGAAAATGTGGCACATATACATCATGAAATACTATTCAACCATGAAAAAGGATGAGTTCATGTCCTTTGCAGGGACGTGGATGAATCTGGAATCCATCATTCTCAGCAAACTGACACAAGAACAGAAAACCAAGCCCCACACGTTCTCACTTATAAGTGGGTGTTGAACAGTAAGAACACATGGACACAGAGAGGGGAACATTATACACGGGAGTCTGTTGTGGGGTGGGGGGGCTAGGGGAATGATATCAGGGTGTGGGGAAGTTGGGGAGGGATAACATTAGGAGAAATATCTAATGTAGGTGAAGGGGGGAATGGAGTCAGCAAATCATCATGGCATGTATATACCTATGTAACAATCCTGCAAGATTTGTAAATATACCCCAGAACTTAAAGTGTAATTCTAAAAAATTCATTGCATTTGTATACACTAATAATTATCTGAAAGGGATATCTACGTAGAATTGTATCATTTTCCTTATATCTCAGTCTAATGGTAGTAATTATTAGCATTAAGCTTAAAACATACAAGATAATAAAACAATCACAGTATGTTTATGATAATTTAATAGTTTGTGTAAAATAATAATTGTACTTTATCATGTAAAAGTTACAGTCAAAGATAGCAATGACTATAAAATTATCTCAAAATTAATACATGATTTTCTCTTAAGTTAGGCTTCTTTATGTTTTTGTTTCTTTCGTATTTACTTTTCATCTCCTACGTTCTAGATTCTGTTCTAGCAATGAAGCACTTTTCTTATCCTCCAGGAGTTCACAATGTTGTTGGCTAAATGTACATATATATATATATATAAAAGTCATTAAATTTTATTGTGCTGTAATCACTATATCATTTATTTACATATTCATTCAGAATATATTGTTTGAGGCTATACTACGAACCAGATACTGTTGTGGGCACATAATTTCAATTAATTATGACTTCTGTACTTAGAAGTTGTATAATTTTTAAATATTTGTTAATCCTTTTCATTCTTTTTATGAATAGCTTCAAAAATAATTTAAAATTCACTGAAATGGTGAAGTCTTAGTAAATAAGTAATAGTTTAAAAGATGTATGATATCTTTCATTAAGATAAATTTTATTTCCTTATACATTCTATAAGGGAGAAAATGGTCTCCTTGAGGAATTATTCAATTATAATTTCTAAAAGGGGACAGCAATAGCATTGTCTGAGTCAGAAAAAAAGAATTTATTTTGGTTTTAAGTAGATCCCTTGAAATGTGAAAAATAGTGATTTACTTGTATTATTGTAATGGACTTCAGAAGAGTTCGCTAGCTTAGTATTTGCAGAAATGTTTATATTACTTAACTTACCAATAAAGATTATAGTTTACCATGCCCTTAGTGTGAAAGTATTTGAGATGGTACAAAAAGACTTAAATATGACTTCAAATCAGAAGGAGAATATAGTGCCTGAGTATGACTATGAACTGTTATTTTCTTGCAGAAAAAAATGAAAAGACTAGATCTTTCTGATGTATATACTTATTTCTTCCATCAAGGGCATCCTGGTAGGAAAATAATGGTTATTATATTTCTCCCAGCGAGAAAAGACAGCTTTAGAGTAAAGAAGTGAAAATTGTCGTGATAACTCCGAATCAAAGAGAATCGCCTTTACCTGAAATATTCAGGACAGAATTGGAACCTTCGAAGAACTAACACCAGCATTAAAGCAGAAACTACTCTGATGAAGCGGGAGGCATCTGAGCTTAAAACTAGGGGAGTTTCTAATGGCATTCCCTATTACAGACAAAGAAAACATAGTAAGTCATGCATTGTGTGGAATGTTCATTTAATTTTTTAAAATCTAAAAAATAGTTTTAAGTTGACAATCCTTGTATATATTTATGGGGTATAACGTGATGTTTACATGCATGTATATATTGTAGAATGATCAAATCAGGCTAATTAACACACACATCAGCTCACATACTTACCATTTGCTTGTGGTGAGAACATTTAAAATCCCGTCAACCATAAACCAGAAGAAAAGTCTGTCATGTGTGATACACGGATTAATCTAGAAGACATTATGCTAAGTGTTATAAGCCAGACATGGAAAGATAAATACTGCATGATCTCACTTTCAAGTGTAATCTAAAAAACTAGAACTTATAGAAGTAGGCAGTAAAATGGTTATTACCAGAGTCTGGGGGAAGGTATGGGCTAAGAAAGGGAAATGTTGGTCAAAGGGTACAAATTTCATTTAGGTAGAGGAGATAGGTTCTGGTGGATCTACTGCACAGCATGGTGACTGGGTTCATAATAGTAAAATTTTTACAATTAGATATGTTATTACAAAGGTATAACCACTCTTAAATTTCAAAGCACTGAGATTTGGGAGGGTGCCACAATCAGGAAAATGATTTCCCAGAAACATAAGCAAATAGAACAGTACTTCCAAGAAGACAATCAGCACTCTGGAATAGTGTTTTTATTTTAAATGAGCATTATAAATCTGAGTTTCAATATTCCTATTTTTACAGACAGAAGGTTTACTCACTAAAATTCGTAATTTGTATATGTGATAAGGAAGGTTAGTGATTAAAAAGGAAAATAAAAGTTTTGTACGTTTCTTTAAGTACGTTGACCTGTTTAATTTCAAAATTCAAAGACTAAAGTTGCTTTTTAATGCTTTTGGATTCATGCATGATATTGTATTTATTTCTGCCTTCTTGGCTGCTCCAATTCCATTGCCTCTGGGTATATTAACTAAAGAGATTAAAAGCACAAATTATCATAACTAATAAAAGCTTCCATAGGCAATATAAGAGAAAAAAACGATTTCTATGGGCACATGCTTCATACTGACCATGGTAATTACTACTCTCATCAAAATTATGTTTTCCTTAGGCGTATGTTTTGTAAAAGAAGAAAACAGAATTTTCAACATTTTTGGCTCTTTGACTTAACCTGTTACTTAATTATTCATAGCCATCATAATAGCTTATATATTTTTTTCTTTTTTTAAGCCATGCTAACAGCTTATATTTTCTTTCTCCAATTGTTTGAATCAGGATTCAGTAAGTCATATTTTCTGATTGATAATGTTCCTCTAGACTTTTCCACAGTTCAGATTGTGTAGATTATATCCTTGTGAAATTGTTCACCATGTTGCTCTGCCTTGCATGTTTTCTGTCAATCAAAATTAGCAGCAGAGGCTTGATCAGATTCAGGTATGATTGCCTTGGCAAGATAGTAAATTCTTTTATCAGAAGGTGTTCACTGTCTGGCTACTTCTCATTTGGTGATGTCAGCAACCATTGACAATTACTCATTGTCTAAATCTAGTAGTTCTTGGGGGTTACACAATGGTAACATTCTTAACTACAATTTTTTTTCTGGCCATTTATTATTAGGGATATTATTATTAAGACTTTTTTGTTCTCTTTACCTATTACATTTATGCATGACATAATAATGTATCAGTTAAGGATAGATTGCATATATACTGGGGGTCTCATCGGAGTGTAATGGAGCTGAAAAATTCCTATACCTCAGTGGTGTCATAACTGTCCTAATGTCCTAGTGCAATGCATTACTCATGTGTTTGCAGTGATGCTGGTGTAAACAAAGTGATACTGGTGTGACCTCACTGCCAGCCATATAAAAGTCTAGCACATACGATTATGTATACTACATAATACTGGATAATAACGAATGATTATGTTACTGGCTTATGTATTTACTATAATGTATTTTTTATCACTATTTTAGAATGTACTCCTTCTACTTATAAAATAAAAAATTAGCAGTAAAACAGCCTCAAGCAGACCCTTCAGAAGATATTCCAGAAGAAGGCATTGTTATCACAGGAGATGAAGCTCCATGTATGTTACTGCCCCTTAAGAACTTCCACAAGAAACAAAATGTGGAGTTGGAAGACAGTGATATTGATCATCTTGACCCTGTATAGGCCTAGGCTAATGCGTGTGTGATGTTTTAGCTTTTAACAAAAACAGTGTAAAATTGTTTTAAAAAATTAAACCTTAAAAATAGAAAAAGCTACAGAATAAGGGCATAAAGGTAGAAACTATTTTTGCATACATGTATAATGTGGGTATTTTAAGCTAAGTGTTATTACAAAATAGTATAGAAGTTAAAAAATTTTTAAAGTTTGTACATTAAAAATTACAGTAAGTTATTTATTATTGAAAAGAGAAAGTAATTTTTCAAATAAAATCTGAATCAGGATTCAATAAGACATATTTTCTGATTGGTTGATAATGCTTCTCTATGCTTTCCCACAGTTTGGATTGTGCAGATTACATCCTTGTGGAATTGTTAATCATTTTGCTCTGTGTTCAATATTTTCTGTCAATCAAAATTAGCTGTAAGTGTACAGTGTTTGCAAAGACTACAGTAGTGTACAGTAGTATCCTAGGCTTTCATAGTTTCTCACCACTCACACACCAACTCACCTAGAGCAACTTCTGGTCCTGCAAACTCCATGCATGGTAAGTACGCTATGCAGGTGTACCATTCTTAATCTTTTAAACTGTACTTTTACTGAAACTTTTCTATGTTTAGAGATGTTTAAATTCACAAATACTTACCATAGTGTTACAATTGCCTACAGTATTCAGTAGAGTAACACGCTGTACAGGTTAGTAGCCTAGGAGCAATAGCAAATATTCTATAGCCTAGATGTGTAGTAGGCCATATCATCAAGGTTACCCTAAATACCCTCTAGGATGTTTCCACAACAACATCACCTAATGACACACTTCTCAGAATATGCCTTTATTGTTAAGTGATGTGTGACTGTATTTGATTTATCTAGTAATATTATTTCTATGGAAACCATAGGATAAGGGCTTAGTACTTTCCCTTTATCTGCCAATATTCAAAATAATTAATTGTTTTTGATTTTTCATAGTTCTCCAAAGGTGACCAATTATATTTCTTTACTACTATTATGAACTTATGGATTTAATCATAGTCAGTTTCTCAACCCATGGTAATTATTATCATCGAAGCTAAAAGTATCCCATTTGTGGCCAGTGTGTACCAGTTTAACTAAGTCCTAAATTCTATTGATATCACATTAGTAGTCATTGAGAACTTCCTTGCTATCTGCTATAACAAGATGTTTCAGAGTTATACGTTGCCAACTCTAGATTTGGAATCAGCCATTTCTGTAATGATCTTTGTTTCCTTTTATTGGAAAGTAGTATTTAGAGACCACAACCTGGGTGGTAATGAGGTCCTCTTTTTTACTGATTTCACCATTGTTTTCAAATTATTTTCAGAGAGTAAAGTCAAAAAATATATATAGCCCAAAATGTAAAAAATCGGTATAAATAAATATGAATATAAATATATGTATATATCATTATGAATTCTATTGATACATCCATTCCAAATTTGAATTCAGGACTACGGGGTTGATTTCGATGTTTTTGTTGTTGTTGTTTAACCTAATGTCTTTTGCGTAAACTTCTTCTTCCTCCTACACCAAAAATCAAGAATCATGATTTAAGACCATACTGGGAATTACAGAACTAGAATATCACATAATTACTCAATTACTTTATTCTACAACTCAAAAATAACTGTTTCATAATAACAATATCAACATGCCAACTACCAACACTATTGCCAATAATATAAGAAGTGAAAAAAAGAGTAAGGTTTTGTTTTTGTTTCTACAGTTATTTTTGTCCTTAAATTATGCCTCACCAGGCAGTGAAATTACTGTGCTTTAAGGTCACGTATAGAGGTTTTTTTATATATGGTTATACCACCAATTAGATACAGAATTAGTTTCATTTATTTCATTTTATTTGCTGTTTGTAAGGATTGTTTTACACTTTAATTTTATTTTGTAAGGGCCAAATTTAATCCTCACAGTTTTCTTCCTTTTGGCAGGAGGCAGGTTTTACTGACTATTTCACAGGTAAGGAAATTGTTGTTCAGAGAATTCTACTAAATCATATATGTCAAAAAGCTAGAATTCGAATCTACATTTCTGCAGAAGTATAATTTCTAACTATATGACTAAATAAATTTGTCATAGGTCTAAACTGTCTAGTTTATAGTCAATAAGTGAGTTTCTGATTTTGGGTAGTAATTGCTAAATGTTTAAGTAAAGAAAAAGTGATTTTTTGCTTCCACCCCAGTGTTTCAATATTTTTGTAAAATCTGCAGATAGCATATAGTTATTGTTCTGATTTTGGATTTATAGCAGATGTGTTATGTAAGACAATCTTTGCTATCACTTCATTTGTCTATAAAGTTGTACCAACATCCACTCTTTTACTTATTTAGCAACTATTCATTGAGTTTCTACTATGCTGGAAAATGTGCTGGTATGGGTGAGAGGACAACAAATAAGATACTTCCTGTCTCAAGGAGATTGCTCTCTAGATGGGAAGACAGAAAATGCTAAACAAGCAATTGCAATGTAGTATGATACATGTCATACTAGGGTAGGTGCCAGGTACCATAGGTACAAGTAGGCATGGCAAAGCACCTGGTACTGATGTAGGATTTTTCTTTTTGGTCACTTTGTGAACTGAGGACCCCCAGGCAGAAATGCCCTGCCTAGGCCTAGCTCAACCATTCTGGCATGCCCCAGCTCACCTATGTTATAGCTTGTACCCATGTTCAGCAGTTCCCAAGCTTTTGTACCATGCCCAAAAAGAATGAGAATACACTGGACATTGAACAGTGAGGAGGGCAGAGGATACTTTTATTGAATGACGAAAACAGCTTTAGACAGAGAGGGTACACGGGGTTGGTACCCAAAGGCAAGAAAGTTCCCCCTTGTGGCTGGGTTCAGGGCCTTTAATTGACTCAGAATGGGGAGTGCATGCTGACTGGTTTATGAGCACACAAAAAAGGTTAAATTAAAGACACAACTCAAAGGTGGGCATGACAGTGAAAAAAACCAACTAGGAAAGGGGAGGTATATGTAAAATAGATGAAGAATAGAAGCCAATCAGAGGAAAGTGTGCCAGACAGGAAGACAAGTTCTCAATCCTGTGGGAGGATTTAACTTGTGGCTTGGCTTTCAGGCTTTAAACTGTCTTTGGCTTGGAGGTGGGGTGTCACCAGGGACCCACTCCTATCTCCGTAGGTATTTGGCTGCCTCATGTTGCCATCAGTACTGCTGTGGGAAGGTACAAATATGTATCCTCAGAAAGTGTTTTTCTTGGTTGAGTGTTGAAGGAAAAGTTTAAAAAAACCACATTAGGTATGAGAGAAATAAGATTTTCAATATGAAAGAGTATAGAGGATTAATAAATTAAAATATTAATATTATTATTTTGAAAAATGTGTTTCTTTCTGTGATGCCTTTTTCTCTGAAGCCTTTCCAACATTAAAATCAGACTTCAAAAAATTAAAATAAAATAAGAAAAAATCTTCACTTGTTAATGTTCTTAAAAATGGACTTTGCAAACTTATTAGAATGAAAGTCGAATTATTTTAAAGAATTACTGTTCTATTTTATTTCTGAGAGACATAGAAAAAAGAATATAGCAACATTTATGAATAAAGCACAAAGTAAAGTAATGTTTAGGAATTATTTAGCTAATTTCATCATTTCAGACCAGGCTGAACAGACTATATTGATAAAATTTACTCTGTAATACCATACCTTTCATGGTGTCATTGTGTAAGAATGGTTTTCTTTTCATGCTGTACATTTCCTGGAATTTTACTGAAGTCCTTATTGAAAGTCTAAAATCATAATGGTTTGTTGCCATAAGTATGTGGATGTGAAAGCCAACATGTCTGAATAATTTATAAAACCTGTGTTTCAGCAAAGTAACATTTGTTCATATGCTTGTGTATATGTAAATCCTAAAATTATATGTTAATGGTCTCTAACATATTGTGCTTTAGACATTTTGAATTAATGTAAATAAATGTATTCTTTAAAAAAAAAAAAAAAAAGACTAGATTTATTGCTTGGGAAAGGGAAGAAAATAACCCAAGAAAAATGGAGTCAATTCTTTACTTTGAGTTTCATTATGTACTTTTTTCTAAGTTCATAGCAGGGAGTATCTTGAAAGTGATTCTGAATTGCAAGAGTCAGGCACTTGAGAGAGAGAAAAATGCTTTGGAACACTAAGGACTTTTCTTTACATGTCAAGTGTAAAGCTTGGTTGAATCAGGGCATTGAATTCCATCTCTTAAACCACAGGGAACAGAAAGATGTATAATGACAAAAAATAGTTTTTCTGTTATACAGTGAGAAGATTTAAGATCCTTCTTAATCGAGGTGAAGCCTGAAGAACATTGATGAGGGCAAAAGAACATTTAGGTCAGTGTAGATTTCTGCATTTGTCCTCTGGCCTCTTTTTCAGAGTGAGGACCTTGAAAAAGGAGGAGCAGTGGAAGTCCTGCATAGGTTTGGAGTTCTGAACTCTGAGGAGAGACAATATTGCAGCCTGCCTGAATGCCAGCAGAGTAGAGGGGCAATGTAGAGAAGGTAAGAGATGAAATGCCAACCCAAGTCTTTCAGCCTCTGTGTGACATAACAGAGATCAAAAACTTCCAGTGTGCCAAAGCAGGATGCAGAAGGGATCTGGGAATTACGAACCCCCACGCTTCTTGGGGGATTCCCTTCTCTGTTTAGATGATTGGTAATGAGAGATTAGAGAGGGGATGAATCAGCAGGATAGGCCATTCATGCTGGCCTTGCCCCAGTGACCACCATACTTTGTTCATGCAGAGAAAATGGAGAAGTACTTTAGAACAGTCATCAGCAGAGAAAGCCAAGGGCAACACCATGACAAGGAGAGACAAATCTATCAGCAGAGCCCAGCAATAGAGAATCGTATTGGGGCCAGACACCCCTTTCCAAATGTGAGGAAAACATATATCTTTCTGGTGACAAGAGAAAGAGGAAGACCATAGCTGAGATTATGGAAATGTTCTTAAGCTTGTGTTGCAAAATATGTTTTTTGAATTGGCAAGATTATGTTTTCTGCTAACAGATACGTGTCAGAACTCATGAACCAACTTAATTTCAGTTGGAGAGAAATTACAAACATTTCATTTGTTACCTTAAAAATCACAAGATCAGCAAATTTGGAAAACAAAACTTGATTTCTTAGAAAAGGCTACAGCCTGCACAGTTGCCATTTTCTAGGCTAGAAAGCTCCAGCAAAGACCAGAGACAGGCATTTTGAAGAGGAGGTAGAGGCTTTATGCTGGATGGAATGGCTAAATATCCATATTCAGCAGATTACAGGAGAAGCTATGAATATTCATAAAGGTGGTCCTGACACATACATATTAACAAACATCCATATAATATGTGACCCACATTCACCTTGGGGTGGAGACTTAACATTTAAATGTATTACAGTCCTATATGTCAAAATGTCTTTTCAGGATACAAAAGCATTCAAGTGCTCAGGCTTTGTAAACTGGCTAGAACCAACCCATGGTTGGTTTTCTTAACAGTAAAATGTTACTGAAATCAGTCTCTTGTTCAACCAAAGCTACAGTTAAGTTTGGTGGAACAGGCGTTTGGTTACTTGGTGTCTGTGAGCTGGATGAGTTGTAATTGTTTTAATATTGCTTATTTCTTGACCAGTGCTTGTTTAGCTAAGAGAGAAAAGGAAAAACCTATGACAGTGTTTGTAAGATCTATGGTAAAATTCTCTGTAAAGTCTACAGAGAATAAAGAACATCATTTATTCTCTAAGTATAGGAAGGTATGACTTAATCCTTGCCTGGCATGATCTTAGGTCTTGTTCATAATTTGGTATATTATTGACACAAAGAGTCGGGTCTGTCAGTCTTGAGTTCGATATTTTAACATTAATGCTGGTCAAGTGTTGTGTCTAAATTGCAAAAGAAATGAGTATAATGAAGCGTGTTTGAACTCCTGTCTTGTTATGGATGGAAACTCCATTTTTAAGGATTTTCTGGGCTCTCTTTTGCCAAGAGCAAGTCCATTCAGTTGGTGAAGGGCTTAGGATTTCACTTTTAGTTTACACATTTTTTTCCAAGCATTGGATTAGAAACTTTACCTGCAAATATAAACACCATGGACGTAATTCCAAGGAAAGTTTATTCATAGAACTGCAACTTGTTCTGACTGAAGCAATGAGTTTGAGTTTGGTGAGGAAAGCAAATTGAAGTGCAGACGGAGAGAATAGCCAGATGTGGCCAGAAACATCAACTGGGGAAGACATTTATCCCATGTTAAAGAGTTTCATAGTTGTTTAGTGAGGAAACTTTGATAGATTTAGGCAGAAATACATGATAATAAGGTTTGTTTTAAAGGTATGATCAGTTTAAATGTAGTATGGAGAATATATTGGTGAGAGTTGACACTAGAAAACCCTGCTATCAGAGGAGAATGCTGCATAATCAGAAGAGACTGATGGAGGCAGGCAAGAAGATTTCAGAGTGTAAATCAAGAATCAAGAGGGTTCAGTGATACTTCACCACCTTTCCTGATATATCGTCAAAGGTGTATCTCTGGTGTCATGCTTGGGCAATTGCTTGTTAATGACACCTTTCATTGGAACCCAGGAAACAGAAGAGACTGATGAGATTGGATTTTGAAATGTTGCTTTTTGAGGTCCTTGTGGTGTTTATAAAGAGAAACCTTTATAGGAGCTAAAGTGAGTGTTCTAGAATAGAGATAGAACTTTGTAATTCTGTCTGTAAATGATCATTAAAACCTTGTCAATGGTTATGATCACCCACTGGGATTGTGTATGTGTTGTCTGGAGTGTGGCAGAAAAATAAACAATGGCAAGGAAAAGGATGTAGAGTAAAAAAAAAAAAAGACATTTCTTAAGCGGAGGAAAGAATAATTAAGACACAAATGGAAATTTTACCTTGGATTTAGTATAATACCACCTTTGGCTATGAAGATGGGGAGAAAAACAGGGAACAAGCCAGAGAGGGACATGAGGCTGTGGCAGGTCAGTGTAGTTGTCAGAAAGTACAAACTCTGGAGTCACACAGCCTGGGTTCTGAGTCTTACTAACTGCATGGTCTGGAACATGTTCCTCAGCCTTTCTATGGCTTAGTTTCTGCTTATTTAAAAAGGGTATTTTATGCCCTGTGCAATTATTATGTTTCACTAAAATTTAAACACCAAAAGGGAGTAGGAGAGTGTGTGTGTGTGTGTGTGTGTGTGTAGTAACATAACCTATCTCATGGAGTTGTGAGGATTACATGAGTTGGCCCCAAGTTAATACTCCATTCATGTCAGCTGTTACTGTGAAGAAGGATTTTGTTTAATGTAGGATTCTGAGCTTGCTGAATTTCCAATGGGAAGGTGATAACAACCGTGGCGCCGCACTTCCCTTCTGTCCCATGGAGGTGTCTTTGTTTCCTTATGAGGTCTTTTCCTCATGAAGAACTCTTTTGCTTGGTAAACAAGTCTGTGTGATAGTATTCTAAGGACTTTCCATCTTTATCTCACTATTTATCATCTCAAACTATAAGCTCCAAATATATTGAATATCTTTTATTTGTAGAATACCTTGGCTTTCTGCACATGCTATTTAAATTACCTGAAATATTCCCCTGACCATACCTTTCCCACACTTACAAATAAGTTCTGCAAATCTTTCATCCCCAGCCTCATTTGATATCTCCCATACATTTTTTTTTGGCATTCTATATGCCTTCACTTTACTATTTATCAGTGAATTGTAATTTTCAGTGTGTGTGTGTTGTTTATTAAATTATTAGATCTCTCTGGGATCTTGCAGAGGAATAGAAACTGTAAGATCCAAAAAGGATCTTATAATTTTATGAAGAATACACAGGGTGGTATTTGTTTTATATATAATTTATTCCAGACCTTAGGATGAACTTTCTCTCTCTCTCTCTGTCTCTCTCGCTCTCACTCTCCCTTTCCATTTTAAATGATTGAATTATCCCTTGTTTTGGCTAATGGCACCACCAGTAATCCTAACATCAAATCAGAAACTACTGTCTTCTGTTTTGTTTTTCATCATGAAGTTTTACTAATTCTGTCTTCCATCCATTCCCTTCAGTCCCACTGTTATTGTTCCAGTTCAGACCTTCAACATTATGTACTGGAAACATAGCACTAGTCATTAAACAATTCTCTTTCTTTCTAGTTTTGCTCTTTCAAGCTTTCAAAACTTTAAACCCAATATATTCTACACTGTTTGGAACTTTCCTGCTTCAATATCTCCCTCACCTACAGCCTACTTATCTGGTATTAAGAAAGGAAGACCCTTGTTATTTCTTCTTTGTTTGCTTTATGTCTCACCATCCTCCCCAGCCCAAGGCTCTCTGTTCTGGTCCTGCTAAACCAAGACTTAGAACATTTTTTGTAAAGAACCAGATAATAAATATTTTTAGTCTTGTGTCCACAAAGTCATCGTCACAAATGGTCAACTTTGCAATTGTAGCAAAAAAAGCAGCCTTAGATAATACAGAAAAAACATGGGCATAGCTGTATTCCCATAAATCTTTATAAACATTAAACTTTGAATTTTATAAAATGTTCATGTCCCATATAATATTATTATTCTTTTCATTTTCCCATTAACCATTAAAAAATAGAAAATGCATACTTAGTTCATAAGCTGTATGAAAACAAGTGGAGGGCTAGATTTCCCTTGTGGGCTGTACTTTGCTCATCTTTGCTCTAAACCATTTTAAGATCTCTGAACATGACATGAGGTCTCAGGCACATGTTTTCTTTGCCTGATATGGCCCTGTTGTTTAGACTAGAGAGCTCCTACCTAAGTAGGGATTAAAGAGAAGTTAAGCATTAATGTCATCTCCTGGGGTGTTCCCTGATTATTTCACTCAAACTGAGGAGACGTTTATCACATCTTATTTCATGTTTTCAAATTTTCTAGTAGCTACTTCTACTATAATAATTTTTATGCTATCTTGGCATTATTTGTTTAATTGTGTGTCTCCACTATTCGTTTGGGGTATGGATTATGTCTGATCTGGCTCCTTGATGCCTAAAACCACCAAACATTTTTGTTTTATGAATCACCAAGGAAAAGGAGCGCTGGGAAGATGTTTTGTAGATAGTCATCGTATGAGCAAAAAAATTTCAAGATGTAGAGTGGGTGGTTGCAACTTTATGGGTTTCTGAGTTGCAAACTAAAACTGTGAATGATGCACACTGGAGTTGGGCAATATTGTGCATCTGAACCAACTGTAGAGAGAAATTAAAGTAAATGAGTACCTGGGACCTATTAACAGGAAAAGTAGAAAAGTATAAGATTGGATCTGACTCTAAGAATTGGCCCGCATTTAACAGTAAGTCTGTCACCAGAGTCCGTTTAGCCTTTCGAAGGCAAAAAGACCCTTTACCCACCAAAGCAATGTGGAAAGCTTTAAGCGGGTGGGCCATGATAGAGGAGAACAAAGTATGAAAAGATGGACAATCACTGGGCTGATAGCCACCTCTTTTGAAGATCAGATTTTATAAAACTAGACCATTTGATTATTATAGTAATGGGAAAATTAGAAGAAGATCTAATTCAATTAGAGTCTGGCATTGAGTTAAACAATTCTTAAACATATCAGTAGTGATTTTGCTAATAACCAATATAGAAAATCAGAGTTTCAAAGCCGACTACGAGTACAGAATAGTAGAAAACTACTTGGTAGGACTTTAATCAACACTTGTTTTTATTAATTATTATTGCTAGTTCTAAAATAAAATTATCTAATGGCCAATGTAGTTAAGTTATTTGAAAAGATGATAAAATAGGTCTATTTTATTATGAATATAGAAAATGAATGCAAAAAATGTAATGTAACTAAAATTTGTGTAGCATGGTATACTGTGTATCTCATTGAATAATCATAAAATTTTTATTAATTAATCCAATTGTGAATAACAGTTATATTTTGAAATGTCTAAACTAAAATGTTCTTGCTCCATTAACATTACAGAGCTGGACAGACTCATGCAAGTTCTCATTTGTTACATTTTATTTGTGAGTGTAAAAGAGACAATTTTGGATAGGAATAAAAAGGAAGCCAAATGAGAGGTAAAATTAGTGACTGGATGACTGGTATCTAAAATAAAATGTACTACAATGTACATTAAAATACACACGTCTTTTAAACTACAAGAAAAATTTATTTGGAAGTTGAAATAAAAGCAAACATTCAATTCTTAAAATTAAACAATTTGTGGCTCTTATGTCTTACCTTTTTTGCATTTTATATTTCATCAAAAACTTGAATTGTGAGTAATATCCTGTCTTCTCTTTTGTAAACATAATATTAAAATATTATAGAAGGACTTCTGTCAAAGATGTTATTCCAAAAGTAATTATAATAACTGAAGGAATAAAAATATAAAGCATGAAAAATTACACCAGCACTGAACCCAGAGAATGATGCCTTCCAAACTTTATAGATGGTGAGAACCTCCTTTACATATATTGTAGAGAAATAGTTTTGCACAAAAATCAAGATCACAAATTTTATTTTTAATAAAGAGGTATAGAAACAGAGAAGAGAGCAAGGGATCTGTAACAGATTTACTACCATCCCTTAAGTTTGGAAAGCAAGAGTTAGAAGCAAAGATAAACCATAAAAAAGATTAGGACCACCTCATTTTAAACATCATTTGACAATGTAAGTCAGGAGTATATAAAAATATACGTTGTCTAGATAGCTATCTATTCATCTATCTGTCTATCTATCTATCCAGCTAGCTAACTATCTATCTAGCTATCCAGCTATGTATGCTACCAGGGGCAAACTTGCCCACATTTAATACATATTTTACAGAAAACAGGGCTTCTCTTTTATGTGAAGGCTTACTATTGATGGATTGGGAAATTGAAACAAGAAAGAAAGAAATCATATCCACCATTCCAAATGGAATAAAAATTTTACTATGTGAAGATCAATGTGAAGACTAGAGATTGGAGGTTGGTCATTATTACAATGGCATCGAAGTGTGCAGAAAAATTCAAACAAAACAAGCAACAAGAACTAATACTACGTATGGTTTTGAAACTTAAATATGTAATAGAAATTCAACAATAAATGCAATTGGTTGGATCTAGAGTTGAATTTTCAAGGTGCCAAGTTGGAAAATTCATTACCTGTATAATGCATTGAGTTAATTAAAAAGTGAAGTTGATGAGGAGACAAAGGTCCAGAGACTTTCTGTGTGACTTTTATTTATTTTTAGAAACAGACGCAATCATAGCCCACTGTAATCTCTAGGTGGGCTCAAGCAATCTTCCAGCTCAGCCTCCTGAGTAGCTGGGACTATAAGCACACACCACCACACCCAGCTACTTTTTAAATATTTTTAGAGATGGGGTTTCAATATGTTTCCCAGGCTGATCTTGAACTCCTGGACTTAAGTAATCCTCCTGCCTCAGCCTCCCTAGTAGTTGGGATTATAAGCATAAACCATCACACCTAGCCTCTGTGTAACTTTTTAATGAAGATGTTTGTTTCTCAATGTATAATTTGGAGTATGATGTATATAATTATGTGTGAAATTTTTCAGACTGTCAGGCAGATTACCACATAAAAATTTGTTTGTAAATATAGGCATGCATCATTCTGCACATGTACCCCAGAACTAAAAGTAAAAACTACAAAAAATGCGTGTATATTTTTAAAAGAGTTTGTTAGGTGTCAGGTATTATTCTATAACTCATGAAACGTAGGGACTGTCTACAGTCCTCTTGAGCTATGACTGTTAATAACAGCTGCAGGTGTGTACTATCTCATTTCTGCTGGCACCTTTACAGTGGAAGATCCAAAAATGTACACAATTATTCTAATTAAAATCCATAGATTATCTCTGCCTTGTGTGGAAAAAAAGTAATGCTTAGGCAGTTTTTCTAAGTTGTCTGTGCCCATCAAACAGTACCAGATTTATACTTGTTGAATTAATGGGGTTGAAAACTTTGATTTTGTCAGAATCCAGTACAATATCCTTCACCCAAAATAGGCTTGTCAAAGAATTCCAGGAACAAAATAAAATCTGTTATGGACTGATTGTTTGAGTTCTCTCAAAATGAATATGTTGAAATTCTAGCCCTCATTGTGATGACATTAGAAAGTGGAATCTTCCAGATGTAATTAGGTCATAAGAGTGGAGCCCTCATGGATGGGATTAGTGTCTTTATGAACAGAATTCTGAAAGCTCTCTAAGGGCTGTTTTCACCACATGAGGAGACAATTTGAAGATGGTAGTTTGAAACTTAGAAAAGATCCCTCAACAGAAACAGAATTGGCCATGATGGCACCCTAATCTCGTGTTTCCAGCCTTCAAAACTTTGAGAAATAAATTTATGTTGTTTATAATCCACCCATTGTGTGATATTATAGCATCCTAAACTAAGACAAAAAAAAATAAATAGCTACCAATGTTGTTAATTTCTAGTTGTAATTCTGTGACAGTTTCCAAACCCATTGGGTTTATTAAGGAAGTAACCATAGGAAAGATGATTTATTATTTTGTGGGCAAATGATGAATGAGATCAGCATTGAAGCCATATATATTGGTTAAAACTTACTGCTATATGAAAACAATAGATTCCTCCCTGTGAGGTTAAAAAAAAAAAAAACACCAAAATATGAACGAAACTTGTAGTGAAGACAGTAATGGGTTTAATGGCAATTAAATAAATGTTCTGCCACAAAAACTTCCATTTCCACTTTTCAGAAGGTTAACAGTAATTTTGAAAAGAATGTTTTGCCATAAAAACTATCATTCTGAGACACAAAAAACCCTATAAAAAAATCAATAAATTAAGGAGCTGGTTTTTCGAAAAGATCAACAAAATAGACAGACCGCTAGCCAGATTAATAAAAAAGAAAAGAGAGAATAACCAAATTGATGCAATAAAAATGATAAAGGCAATATCACCACAGATTCCACAGAAATTCAAACCATCATCAGAGATTATTACAAACAACTCTATGCACATAAGCTAGTAAACCTGGAAGAAATGGATAAATTCCTGGACACTTGCCTCCTCCCAAGCCTAAACCAGGAAGAAGTCGAAACCATGAACAGACCCATAACAAGGTCTGAAGTTGAGGCAGCAATTAAGAGCTTACCACCCAAAAAAAGCCCAGGTCCAGACGGGTTCACAGCCAAATTCTACCACACATACAAAGAGGAGCTGGTACCATTCCTTCTGAAACTATTCCAAACAATCCCAAAAGAGGGAATCCTTCACAAATCATTTTATGAGACCAACATCATCCTGATACCAAAATCCGGCAGAGACTCAACAGGAAAAGAAAACTTCAGGCCAATATCCTTGATGAACATAGATGCAAAAATCTTCAATAAAATACTAGCAAGCCAATTGCAACAGCACATCAAAAAGCTAATCCACCATGATCAAGTAGGCTTCATCCTGGGGATGTAAGGCTGGTTCAAGATACGCAAGTCTATAAACGTAATTGACCACATAAACAGAACCAAAGACAAAAACCACGTGATTATCTCAATTGACGCAGAGAAGGCCTTTGACAAAATTCAACAGCCCTTTATGCTAAACACCCTCAATAAGCTAGGTATTGATGGAACATATCTCAAAATAATAAAAGCTATTTACGACAAACCAACAGCCAATATCATACTGAATGGGCAAAAACTGGAAGCATTCCCTTCGAAATCTGGCACTAGACAAGGATGCCCTCTCTCACCACTCCTATTCAATATTGTACTGGAAGTTCTTGCCAGAGCAATCAGGCAAGAAAAAGAAATAAAGTGTATTCAAATAGGAAAGGATGAAGTCAAATTGTCTCTATTGGCAGATGACATGATTGTATATCTAGAAGACTCCATCATCTCAGCCCAAAATCTCCTGAAACTGATAAGCAACTTCAGCAAAGTCTCAGGATACAAAATCTATGTGCAAAAATCACAAGCATTCCTATACACCAATAACAGATTTAAAGAGAGCCATATCAAGAACGAACTGCCATTCACAATTGCCACAAAGAGAATAAAATACCTAGGAATACAACTAACAAGGAACGTAAAGGACCTCTTCAAAACTACAAGACACTGCACAACGAAATAAGAGAGGACACAAACAGATGGAGAAACATTCCATGTCCATGGTTAGGAAGAATCAATATCGTGAAAATGGCCATACTGCCCAAAGTAATTTACAGATTCAACGCTATCCCCATCAAGCTACCAATGACCTTCTTCACAGAACTGGAGAAAAACATCTTAAACTTCATATGGAACCAAAAGAGAGCCTGCAGAGCCAAATCAATTCTAAGCAAAAAGAACAAAGTGGGAGGCATCACACTACAGGACTTCAAACTATACTACAAGGCTACAGTAATCAAAACAGCATGGTACTAGTACCGAAACAGAGATATAGACCAATGGAACAGAACACAGGCCTCAGAGGCAACACAACATATCTACAACCATCTGATCTTTGACAAACCTGACAAAAACAAGCAATGCGGAAAGGATTCCCTGTTTAATAAATGGTGTTGGGAAAACTGGCTAGCCATGTGCAGAAAGCAGAAACTGGACTGCTTCCTGACACCTTACACTAAAAATAACTCCAAATGGATTAAAGACTTAAACATAAGACCTAACACCATAAGAACCCTAGAAGAAAATCTAGGCAAAACCATTCAGGACATAGGCGTAGGCAAGGACTTCATGACCAAAACACCAAAAGCATTAGCAACAAAAGCCAAAATAGACA